>NC_090927.1:198276563-198579063 GCF_040938575.1 Ambystoma mexicanum | reverse complement strand
GTAAAATCAGGTAAGTCTATGGGGGGTATTCCTCTGTGTATTCCCTTGGCTCACCTTGCTGTTCTTGTCTTCTCCTTAGGTGCCGGAGTGCGGTGGGAACGTGCAGGAGGATGCGATGGAATGTGAAGATGCTGTGAAGGCCGGTGAGTTCAGCGCGGCACTGCAGCAGGCGAGGCGATGCGCATAAAATAACTTCTTTCTTCCAGCTCGAAGGCGCGATGGATCGGGAATTCAGGTAAGGATCAAAGGTATTGCTCTTGTTCTAACCTTTTCTCCTTCTTTCTCCCTTTTTCTAGGAGCTCCAAACTCGAGGCAGGCGGGCAGAAGACTGGATGCAGACTTGCAGGCACAGTGAGCGTTACGCTGCTGGATGCAGAATAACACGAAGCGTGTGCTGCTCTTCGGGCGTGGTTTAAATAGCCTCCAAAGTAGTCCCAGGTAAGTATTCCTCCCCAGCCCCACCCGAGTAAAAAAATAGTCCCTAGGTAAAATAGTCCCTTCCAAGCCTCTTTTGGCTTGGAGCTCTTGCAGCATGGTCTGCATCAGGTAAGTTTGCAGCATGGTCTGCATCAGTTAAGTTTTAGTCTATGAGCCTGGCACTTATGGCGCCAGGACTGACTCTCCATATGAGCCTGGCGCCATAGGCGCCAGGACTGCACCCAAATAGCCCCTAGCAGGGGTTGTTGGGCTTGCTTGGGGTAACTTGTTGGCTGCTTCCGGGGTTGCTGGACTTGGTCTGGGTCCCCGGGGGTAGGCATCATGACAATTGGTACGCCAGAAAATATGAATGAAAAACAGAAAATGCCATTTAGTATCAGCGTTACAAACTCTATGTACACAGTTTAAGGACAGAAAAGTGTCCTACCTGATCGCTTTCAATGCGCTCTCTCTGTCAAATATAATAAGCCCCAAAGGCTTTTATTGTGCAACGCTCACGGCTACAGCCACGTGTGTTGCATATGCGTGGCGAAACGCATATGTCAATCGTGTCTCTGTGAAAGAAACAGGCTATTAAACAGCCATTCTAACATGTCTTTTGCGATTGTATAGATAAACGCGGCGAATGTTCTCCGACGCTTACCTTCAGTTTCTGCGTTGTCCTGCCTTTTGCAGAGAGACATGCTCGCGCATGCCTCTTAGTTCTATTTAAACGTTGCCTTGGAGATGGTGGCGAGGCGCCGTGCTCCAACAGTAATTCCGGAGCACGGACGCCTCGCGCCCCACCCCCGGGTGTTTACCCTGGGGCGGGGATGTCTCCATGACAACTCCTAAAACGCTATGTATAGCCAAGCTGTCAGCGCCGTTCTCATGTGATTAACATTGGTTTCAGTCTGTTACTGTGAATGCGAGTGCATTGTAGCGTGATTGTGGGGATCTGTAAAATGAGTGTTATAAGTGTTGTATTATTTGTGCTGTTCTAAATTTATCATTATCGCAGATAACAAGGTATACCTACCTCTTTGGCGTCTACTGGCAAATGCATACTGGTTATGTACAAAGCTAACTATCATTAGGTAGGCGGTAAGGGTTTACCGGTACCGGTAAGGGCAGCGGTACCGGTAAACCCTTACCACCTTCCTACGAGTTCCCTTTGCAGGGCCCGACCTTAACCAGCCGTTAAAGTAGGGTGCCGCAAAGGGACCATGGAGCTAATTACGGTACCTCAATTTGCGGTACCGTAATTAGCGCCTTCCCCATTCCCATTATGCCCTATGGGGGCAAAAATGGGAATGGGGAAGTCCCTTGGTGAATGGGGAATTACCGCCCCCGCTCATCTTGGAGTAGGGCAATAATTCCGCCATCCACCAAGGCGGACACGGTAAAATACCAGCGGCAACCATGGCGCTAATAGCGCCATGGTTACCGCCTACCATGTAATGAGGCCCTATGTGTTGTATTTATGTTCTTAATTTACCGGTTTCAAATGATAGGTCTTGATTCAACAGGCACAAGTGTAAATATAAAAATAAAAATGTAGCGTTTACAATAAAAAGTCACGTAAGATTGTTCGTCTAAAAAGACAAGCAGAAAACCTTCACCCAAACAATGTTTTAGACAATCTAGCACATGGTGTCAGTTAAATTAGAAATAAATGTCATTCCAAGTGTCAAATTACGTCCGTCTCATCTGCCAATGTCTGGACTCCAGACCAGGTTGTCCATTATGGTGGCTGCTGTGGGTGTTCATACAGAATCAGGAATGCTTGATTACAAAAAACACATGAAGTTAATCTCCTCGTTCATTCCTTTAGGAATCAGGAAACTCAAACGATCTATCCAGAAAGTTTCTCGTTGATCCATTGTTTTCTGAAAGTTTTCATGTGGATCTCTCTTTTCCACTATTTCTAGGATAGCGAATCGAATCTGTGCCAAGTTATGTTTTTTGTCATGCCAATGTCTTGCCACAGCCGAAGTTTTGTTGTTGTCATGTATACAGGAACTGTGTTCGTTCCATCTTGTTTTAGCCGTCCTTACAGTTTGTCCGACATAATGCAAGCCACAGGGACATTTTATGGTGTATATCACGTTTTAGGGGTCACATGTTCCAAAGCTTTTTAGTTTAATATTTTCTCCTGTATACGGATGTTTCAAAGAATCACCTTTCATGATGTAGCCGCAATTGCTACAATTTAGACAAGGAAAAGTACCTATTCTCTTGGTGGCTTTCTTCCTTTGTGCTGGTCTGGTCTTTACAAGTTTATCTTTCAAATTATGGCTCTGTTGATAAGCGAATGTAGGGACCTCTTTGAATAAATGTTCTACCCGTTGGTCGCAGGTGACTCTGTTCCAGTGTTTTTTAATGATAGTTTTAATGTGGTTACTCTGTCTTGAGTACTTGGATACGAATACTAGGGGGGTTCATCATCCTTCTTGGTTTTAGTACTCAATAGATCTTCCCTTTTCTGAGTTGCTATGCGTATTTCTGCTGCTGTCACTTCTTCTTTCATGTATCCATGGTCCAGAAATGTCTTGCCCATTTCTTTGACTTCTTTTTCGTACTCTACAGGGTCACTCACTAGTCTTTTCACACGAAGCATCTGGCTATATGGTAAATTTTTCATGAGGCTTGGTTGGTGAAAGCTTAGTCGTTGGAGTAGGTTATACCTATCTGTAGGCTTTCGAAAGATGGTGGTCTGGTATCCTGTGTTGGTTATTCTGATTTGTACATCCAGGAAGTGTATACTTTCACGAGAGTATTCATGTGTAAACTGTATTCTTTTGTCTTTACTGTTCAGGTAATCAAAGAATTAAAATAGTTCTGGTTCACTGCCTTTCCGTACACCAAAAATATCATCAATGTATCTTATCCAGATAGCTAGATGTTGTTGCCACCGTTGGTTAAGTAAAACATATTCATTTTCAAATTTGTGCATGAATGAGTTTGCATACGAAGGGGTCATGGTGGCCCCCATAGCTGTGCCAGCAACCTGTAGGTAGTAATTATCTTTGTATCTAAAGTACAAATTGTTGCTGATGAATTCCAGCAGTGCCATTATGAATTCTTTTTGAGCTCTTATCTCCTCTGCTTTAAGAAGTATACATTCCACTGCTTTGTTACCCAGATTGTTTGGGATTGACGTATACAAACTCTTAACGTCATTTGTAAAGCAAATGTTTTGGGAGTCAAATGGTATTGAGTTCAGATGTTGCAAAAAGTGTGTAGAGTCTCGGATGTATGTACCTGTTTTTTTAATCAAAGGTTGTAGGAAGTAGTCCATATGTTTACCAAGAGGTTCAGGATGCTGTTTATCCCTGCAACAATTGGTCTGCCTGGCGGTTTGACTGAGTCTTTGTGTACCTTTGGGAGAGTATAAAAGTGTGGTATCCGTGGGTAAGGATTCGTCAAGAATTTTTTCGTATGATGGTTTATCCAATCTAGTTCCTCTGTTAAAGGATATCTAGATTTTGTTTAATTTCTGCTGTTGGATAATTTTCTAATGGTGCATAGGTATTGATATCTCTCAGTTGTATTTCGCATTCTTCATCATAGCCCTCCGTGTTCAACAAAACTGGACCCCCACCTTTATCTGCAGCTCTTATTGTGATGTCCGGATCACCATATAGATCTTGGAATAATTTTAACTCGTGTGGTTTCATATTGCGTCCAGTTTTAGATTTAAAATGGATTTTTTCAAAGTCTCTCGTTACCTGTTTTTGAAAAATGTCTACTGATAGGACACTAATAGGAGGGATAAAGGTGCTCTTGCTCCTGAATTCTTTCAAATCTTCTTTTTTGTTCCCTGTTTCCTCATTTTCTAGTTCGCTAAAAAACACTTTTAGCTTCATTTTTCTGATTAGTTTGTATAGTTCAATTTTGGACTCAAATAAGGTGCTGTCATACGTAGGCACAAAGCTTAAGCCCTTTTGTAGTGTCTGCAGTTCTTGAGTCATCAATATCCTTGCTGATAGATTTATCATGATGTTTTCTTGTGTTGTAACCTTGTGTTCGGGTTCCCTCTTTGTCTTTCTCTTCCCCCTTCTTGTTCGCCTCTACATTTCTCTAAAAAAGCTGTTCTTCCTCTAGTCGACGCTACTGAGGGCCTTGTATATCCTGAAGCTGTTGGTGGATTCTCTTCTTCTACGTTAGTAGACTCTCTTTCAGTATCTGTTCCTGAACTGGACGTCTCACTGGTATTTGTAGGTTTAGGTTTTCTTATTGGAGGGCCATATTTATCCATCCAAGTATAAACTTCATCCTTCAAATAGTCATATGTATCTCTTTTGAATTTTCAAATCTTTTTGGTCTCAAGCTTTGCCTTGTAGTCTGCTAGCTTACTGTTAATCTCTTCCAAGATTATGTCAACTTCTTCTCTGTTTAGTGTTGCCACAAGTTATTTTTCTATTTCTTGGATTTCGTTATTAAGGTCCGCCAAATTGTTGGCTAACTCTTGTATGGTGAGTAGTATGAGCTCCAGGGAACACTTATTCAATATAGCCTCCCATTTCTTGACAAAGCTTTTACTCTCGTTACACAATGTTGGTCGTAATTGTATTCTTAACCCTCTTGGGATCCTTTGGATTTTGTGGTATCTCCCTAACGTGATGGCATGTAATTTGCGATTTATTTCTTTGCGTATAAGATATTCCAATTGTTTAATCTGTTGTTTAGGATCTTGTGTTTTCGTACTGCTTGCCCCAAATCCGCTGTCTTTTATTAGCCCGACAATTGTTTCTGCTTCTTCTGTAGTGGAGCCCAACGTATCTGCTCTTTTGCTTGTTAAAGCCTCAATTTCTATAAATGACATTCTTTCTTCGGTCTGGTTGTTCTTGAAGTTCAAGATCGGTGTGCCTCCATCTCAATTGTGGTGAGGAAAAAACTAGAAAAAATACCGGAGTGGTGGGCACCACAATGTTTACTCACTTCTATTCAATGTGTAAATCTCTCAGGTCGTTTTCAATAATTTTAACCTGGAGCTGCCAGTTCAAACTGGTCCTATAGCACAAGGACCTCGATAAACCACAAAAAAGGTAAGCGTCGGAGAACATTCGCCGCTTTGATCTATACAATCGCAAAAGACATGTTAGAACGGCTGTTTAATAGCCTGCAGACAATACAAAAGGGCTTAAGCTTTGTGCCTACATATGACAGCACCTTATTTGAGTCCAAAATGTAACTATACAAACTAATCAGAAAAAATGAAGCTAAAAGTGTTTTTATCGAAGTAGAAAATGAGGAAACAGGGAACAAAAAAGAAGAAGATTTGAAAGAATTCAGGAGCAAGAGCACCTTTATCCCTCCTATTAGTGTCCAATCAGTAGACATTTTTCAAAAACAGGTAACGAGAGACTTTGAAAAAATGCATTTTAAATCTAAAACTGGACGCAATATGAAACCACACGAGTTAAAATGAATCCAAGATCTATATGGTGATCCGAACATCACAATAAGAGCTGCAGATAAAGGTGGTGGTCTAGATATGTTGAACACGGTGGACTATGATGAAGAATGCGAAAGACAACTGAGAGATATCAATACCTATGCACCATTAGAAAAGGATCCAACAGCAGAAATTAAACAAAATCTAGAGATCCTTTTGGATAAAGCAGAGGAACTAAAGTGGATAAAGCATCATACGAAAGAATTCTTGACGAATCCATACCCACGGATACCACACTTTTATAGTCTCAAAAGGTACACAAAGACTCAGTCAAACCGCCAGGCAGACGAATTGTTGCAGGGATAAACAGCATCCTAGAACCTCTTGGTAAATATGTGGACTACTTCCTGCAACCTTTGATTCAAAAAGCAAGTACATACATCCGAGACTCTACACACTTTTTGCAACATCTGAACTCAATACCATTTGACTCCCAAAACATTTGCTTTACAATTGACGTTAAGAGTTTGTATACGTCAATCCCAAACAATCGGGGTAACAAAGCAGTGGAATGGATACTTCTTAAAGCAGAGGAGATAAGAGCTCAAAAAGAATTCTTAATGGCACTGCTGAAATTCATCAGCAACAATTTGTAATTTAGATACAAAGATAATTACTCCCTACAGGTGGCTGGCACAGCTATGGGGGCCACCATGGCCCCTCCGTATGCAAACTCATTCATGCACAAATTTGAAACCGAATATGTTTTACTTTACCAACGGTGGCAACAACATCTAGGTATCTGGATAAGATACATTGTGATATTTTTGGGGTATGGAAAGGCAGTGAACCAGAACTACTTGAATTCTTTGATTACCTGAACAGTAAAGACACAAGAATACAGTTTACACATGAATACTCTCGTGAAAGTATACACTTCCTGGATGTACAAATCAGAATAACCAACAAAGGATACCAGACCACCATCTTTCGAAAGCCTACAGATAGGAATAATCTACTCCAACTACTAAGCTTTCACCAACCAAGCCTCATCAAAAATGTACCATATAGCCAGATCCTTCGTGTGAAAAGACTAGTGAGTGACCCTGTAGAGTACGAAAAAGAAGTCAAAGAAATGGGCAAGAATTTTCTGGACCGTGGATACATGAAAAAAGAAGTGACAGCAGCAGAAATACACATAGCAACTCAGAAAAGGGAAGATCTATTGAGAACTAAAACCAAGAAGGATGATGAACCCCCCTAGTATTCGTATCCAAGTACTCAAGACAGAGTAACCGCATTAAAACTATCATTAAAAAACACTGGAACACAGTCATCTGCGACCAACGGGTAGAACATTTATTCAAAGAGGTCCTAAATTCGCTTATCAACGGAGCCATAATTTGAAAGATAAACTTGTAAAGACCAGACCAGCACAAAGGAAGAAAGCCAACAAGAGAACAGGTACTTTTCCTTGCCTAAATTGTAGCAATTTCAGCTACATCATGAAAGGTGATTCTTTGAAACATCCGTATACAGGAGAAAATATTAAACTAAAAGCTTTGGAACATGTGACCCCTAAAACGTGATATACACCATAAAATGTCCCTGTGGCTTGCATTATGTCGGACAAACTGTAAGGACGGCTAAAACAAGATGGAACGAACACAGTTCCTGTATACATAACAATAACAAAACTTCGGCTGTGGCAAGACATTGGCATGACAAAAAACATAACTTCGATTCGCTATCCTAGAAATAGTGGAAAAGAGAGATCCACATGAAAACTTTCAGAAAACAATGGATCAACGAGAAACTTTCTGGATAGATCGTTTGAGTTTCCTGATTCCTAAAGGAATGAACGAGGAGATTAACTTCATGTGTTCTTTGTAATCAAGCATTCCTGATTCTGTATGAACACCCACAGCAGCCACCATAATGGACAACCTGAGAAGCGCCAGTTATAATAAGGCAAAGTTGCCTCGTTTTCGTTTTTTTTGTGGTTTATCGAGGTCCTTGGGAAGGCATACACTGATTGCAACAAGGAGGTTGCTGGTAAGACTGCAGGACCATATGATAGGTTGAGCTGTGGAAGAGAGGACACATATTTGCCAGCTACAGTACAGTTTTTGAGAAAGTTATGTTGCATTTTGTTGTTTATTTATTGTTAACAAGGGATGTAGTGACGTGTGCACGGTCACGTGTGTGCATGCGTGCCACTGCAGATTCGACAAATTCGCGAGATGTCGTGCCGACCTCTTGCGAGAAGATGTGACCTAGCGAGAGGTGGGGACTCCCCGCGAAGCACCATTCAGCAGCCCCGGCGCTCCTCCTGACACCAGCATAACATTAAGCACATAAACGGGGATTGCCCCAAAAGTGGTACAGCTAATGAGGGGGTCTCAAATGTTCACATAACAGAGTTTCAAGAGCCGTAAAAACTAAATTTGGAAAGTTATGATTACTATTCACATGGTATCCAGAACAAGATATCCTGATTATTGTAACTTAGAACAACCCAAGGTAACCATGAGAAGCATAGAGCAATATAATATCACACTGAAAACATCTTTTATTCATGAGTTTTACTCATTTATTTCACAAAAGGTGAGTGTATTTAACAAGTACATAAAATTCATTCCTTTAAACAAAGACATAAAATTAACAAATAAAGCAAAAAATAATTTTTTCATTTAAAGTTAAGTTGATTTAAACAAAATGTGAATGCATTTATAAAGGTCTGCCAGTTGATTAGGCAAGATGTAAATACATTTATATAGGTCTTCCGATGTAAATACATTTATACAGGTCTGCCGACTTACACTTTTCACATAATGCGGTTTTTTGAAAAGAAAGGGTCTTAAAGAGAATAAATCTGTAAGAAATTGGAAACAAAGATGAGTTCCAATAGACAAGAAGACCACTTTAACGTTTCGGCGGGCCACTTGTAAGGCCACTGATGTTAAAGAACCGCCTTCCTCGGGGCAAAATAAGTAGTAAAATTCCCCAAAGTAAATGAGGGGGAATTCTTCAAAGGCAGGGGGTAAGGACGTCAAACAAGACCTCGGTACAGAGCATAAGCAGAAGTGACTGGAGAAAATCATGAGTCTAGAGAATATAGTGTGCTCTTCTCAAAATGCTGCAAAAGGGTCTGTAATTAATCAAACCCAATAGTCATGAACCAGCTTCAGAAGGGAAGAGTGGATATCCCTTGGTGAAAAAATTGTGGTATCCGGTATGTGTTGCGGTAATGAATACCGGGCTCCTGAGAGTTAATCTGGCGAAGCTCGCGCTGATTGTGGTGTGGACGGTGTCAGCGAGGATCTGCATAACATTGACTGCAGCTGCACAGCTCCACATCCTGCAGCATTCCCATATAGATGATCAGTCTCCAGCACAAGGACAGTAAGAGCCAGTACCTGTAATGTGCAAGTTGGCAATAAAGCCCCCTTGTTCAAGTAACTTGTGTATCATGATCATTGAGTGGGCCACAACAGAATTGGTGACGAGGATTCACGGACCACCCACAACCTTCAAGATGCAGGGAGCGACACCACCACCACCATTCTTACAGGCCCCGGGTAGGCCAGTCATTCCATGGCTTCAGTGGGAGCCCCTGTTTCAGGCATATTTGGAGGCGGTTGGTGGGACTGATTACCCTGCAGTTCGGAAAAGGCCATGCTGCTCAATGCACTAGGGGTTGAAGGCCAGGGGACGTTTGCAGGACTGAATGCAAGCTGCGGAATGGGATGATGACACCGCTTATAAAGAAGCAGTGAGGAGGATAGTGAAGAGGTTTTCGTCCAGAGGGAACATAGTCCTGCATAGAATCAGGTTCTATAGCAGACAACAGGAGCCAGCGAAACCGGTTGAGGACTATTTCTTCAAGCTAAGAGAATTGGCAGCGATATGTGAATTTGGCGGCAGGTCAGAAGACAGGATTTGCGACATGCTCTTCGTGCACACCAACAATCGCAAGGTCCAGGACAAATACATCCTCGAAAAGGAGCTTCAACTAGACAAAACCATCCAGATTGTGAGAGTGGTGGAGGAGACATCCTGCAGCCGCAAGGAGTGGGCAGGTAGTGTTTCAGTACCTGAAGTGCAGCCGGTACACTACAAAGGATGAGATAGATGGCAACGTGAAGCCAAAGAAGATACCACAGGAAGACGTGAGCCACTCAAGTGCCATAGGTGTGCCTGCACCACTCATTCAGCGAATAGCAGAGATTGTCCTGAAAGGAACGGGGAGTGCTCCAAATGCAGAAGGTTTGGACATTTTCCCACAGTTTGCACGTGGAGAGGCAAGAAAGCAGTGACAGGATGAGGCCTCTTCTGAAGAAGAGGGATGTCCCATGGTGATTATGGTCAACAGTGTCACAGCTTGCAGAGAAAAGCCCCACTGCACCATCAAGGTAGGCGGAAGTGAGACGAGAGTGAGGGCAGATGCCGGCTCAGACCTCACCATATTACCGATCCACACATACAAACGCATGTTCGGCAAAGAGAAAGTGGAAGTTCGCATGACCAAGCACAACCCCACAGTGAATTTACTGGGATACATCCGAGCTATCATGGAGTTCAAAGGAAGAAGTACAAAGCCCAAGGTATACTTTGCAGAAAGGGGCCCAGCTGTTATGTAATGGGATGATCAAATTAGACTGGATCCCAGTGTAGAATGACAGGTCCTGTCTATAGCCAGAGGAGGAGTGTTGATCACCAAAGAGGAATTTCCCGAACTGCTCTCTGACACACCTGGGAAAATCAGGAACTACGTTCACAAAATCAAATTGAAACATAGTGCCGTACCAGTAAAGCAAAAGGTAAGACCGGTACCAGCAACAGCTAGAAGTGCGCTCTAGGCGAACCTTGAAAAGATGCTGAAGGAAGGGATGATTTAACCGGTAGAGTCGTCGGACTGGCTCAGCCCGGTAGTGCTAAAAAAAGAAAAACACAGGGGATCTATGTATTTGTATCGACCTATGTAGCCTAAATCTTGAAGTGGTATCGGACAGCTATCCTTTACCATGCATCAATTAACTAATTCTGTTAATGAAAGAGGCAAAAGTGTTTGGGAAGCTCGACATGAGAGACGCCTATCATCAGATCAATCTGCATCGAGAGTCAAGACCCCTTACAGCCTTCATAACTCCATTTGGTACATACCAGTTTACATGCATGCCGTTCGCACTGTCCTCGGCCACATCGGCCTTCCAAGCATGATGGACTCCTTGCTGAAAAACATAGTGAACGTTTCCTACTTTCAGGACAACATCCTGATATATGCTGAGAATCAAGAGGCACACGACAAAGTGCTTTGCAATGTACTAGCCAAATTACAGGAAGCAGGAGTTTGGCTACGCTACAACAAGTGCATATTACAGGCTGCAGAAGCGGAGTAACTGGGCTACATGATATCCAAGTCAGGGATCAGCCCGAAAAAAGGATCTATTGCAGGCCATAGTAAAGGCACCCCCACCCAACAGCAAGGAGGAGTTGAGATTGTTTTTAGGCCCGTCCAAGTTCTATGCAAAATGTGTGCCAAACTCCTTTGAAACCAAAGGTGCAAATTGTCAGTGGAGAGAGAGGCAGTCGAAAGCCTTCGAAGAGGTCAAAGAAGGTATCGCGCATGCGCCCCTTCCTCCAACTATTTAACCCACAGTGGAGAACAGTGATCGCTGACTCCGGTTCATATGGATTCGGGACAACGTTAACCCAGAAGAAGGGTGAAGAAGAGCACATTGTGGCGTTCGCCTCAAAAGCATTGTCACAAGCGGAAAAGAATTACTCCGCCATAGAGAAAGAAATGTTGGCATTGCCTGGGCAGTATATTACTTTCAAACGTATGTGTGGGGCACGAAATTTCAGTTGGTAACAGACCACAAATCCCTGGTGCATATGCTAATTCCGGCAGATACCCGAACATCCACTCCCCGCTTGACCCACATCACAACAAGGTTACAAGAATATACTTATAAGATACAGCATATCGCAGGGTGGAAAAATACTCAGGCGGACTGCATGTCCAGGTTGCATGAACGGAAAGCCACATCGACCAGCTTCCTCAAAGATGAATGCGTAGTTGCTTCACTAGGTGATCTCAGGAGCAAGGAGCTACTGGAGATGAGTGACAATCATTGGAAGGATGAGTCTGCTAAAGATACCACAACAAAACATGTCACTGAATGGGTCCGGAAAGGCTGGCCGGACGAGAAAGCAGGCCCTGAAGGTGTGCTTCCACATTGAAAGGTAGCTGATAAGATTTTTTAGCACGAGGGGATGTTAGTGAGAAGCGATCAAGCAACCCCACCAGTGACACTAAGGAGAACCATCATGTGCAAGGCCCACACAGGACCCCTGCGGAGCAACATGACGAGGAGGCGAGTGAGAGAATCATAATGGTGGCCTGGCATGGACTCGGACATAAGAGCAATGATGGAAAGGTGTCATGAATGCCTCAACATTGATAAAAGACTCACGGTCCGGCAAGCTCCATTACACAAAAGTGCCGGAAGGGGTGTGGCAAAAACTAGGATTGGACTTCATAAGCCCATTGGATTTAATGAATCCAGAACACAAGCATGGGATTGTGCTGGTAGACTACCTCTCGAAATGGGTGGAGGTAGAGTTTGTCCCAGACATCACCACACCCACCGTGATCCGCTTCCTCAAAGATGTCTTCCAAAGAGAAGAGTTACCATGGGAAGTGGTCACGAACAATGGGGTCCAACTTGTCTCAAGGGAAATGTAAAAATGTCTGAAGGAAAATAATATTCACCAGATAAAGGTGTCCCTACATCATCCTCAAGCAAACGGCCTGGTGGAACGCACAAACTGGTTAACAAAGGGGGCATGCAACTAGCCACAGCAGCGGGACTAGACCCTCATAGCCCAGTTAAGGAAGCTGTGGCGGCCCACTGTGTTACCCCTAATGGGATCGCAAACATATCACTTTTCCACCTCCTCAGAGGTCGCAGAGCAGCTTCCACCTTAGTCCCACCATAGCTGTCAAAAATAAGGGAGGATGACACAGTGAACATGGAAGAATTAGTCTGGCGAATGAGGAGAAGCAAAGATTGCATGAAAATGTGGAACGACAAGAGGAGAGCTCCACAGTGAAGCACTGTACAAGAGGGGGACCTTATCAAAATTAAACTGTCACATAGAGACCCTGTGACACGATCCAAGTTTAGTCGATCAGTGAGTGTGTCAGCGAGGGACCAAAATGTGCGCACCCAAGATGGGAGGAGATGGAACCTAGAACATGTAGCACTATATGAAAAGTGAACAGCAGAAATGCACAGTCCATCACTTCAGGACCGTGTTAGCGTTGAAAGAAGTTCTGGTGGTGACAAGTCGCTAGCTGAAGAGCGGCCTCAACAGGAGATAGAGCAGTCGGAAGGAATTCATACTCAAGAAGGGAACAGTCCGAGGTGGGGTGAAGTACTGCGGGAGAGAACAGCAGAGATGGAAAACTCGCCACGTAAGGGAGAGGTAGAAGGGACTCGCCCACAAAGAGAAAGGAGGAGACCTGGACATTTTGCAGACTATGTGATGGAATAACTGTGTTGCTCAACAAAAGGAGTTATGTAGAGTCGACGAAATTGCGAGAAGTCGTGCCCGACATCTCGCAAGAAGACGTGACCCGGCAAGAGGCGGGGACTGCCCGCGAAGCGCCATTCGGAGCGCAGGAGCAGGAAAGAATGCCACGCCAGTCCCAACACTCCTTCTGACACCGGCATTACATTGACTGCAGCTGCACAGCTCCACATCCTGCCCCATCCATATATATGATCAGTCTCCAGCACAAGGACAGTAAGAGCCAGTACCTGTTAGTTGGCAATAAAGCCCCCCTGTTCAAGTAACTTGTGTATGCATGATCATTGAGTGGGCCACAACAGCCACATCACGGGAAGACATAAATAGGATGGCCGTCCCATGGGGCGGCAGTATACGCACCGAGCTGTGTGTGTGTGAGTGTGTCCTTATTTAGGGTGCGGCCACCCCGCCCCTGCATAACAGGATGTGTGTCCTGGGCCAGGAACGTGCCCCTGAACCCAGGGCATAGCTCTCAACTCACCCGCTTTTGGCGGGTGACACCCGCCAAAAGCATCCACACACCCGCCCACCCGCCAGCTCCTTGGTTTCACCAGCCTTCCCCCACCTCACGCGACTCAGTAGCACTGCGCATGCGTGCTGCTGGCTCTGGGTGCAGGCATCTGGCATGTTTAATGAGCCAGTGCGCGGGAAACGAAAGTTGTTTGGTTTTCTTGCGTGCGACGTGCATCCTGCAAGCTTTTTCGCCTGAGACAGACGACCTCGTTTCGGAGTGGCAGTGCCTGCCTGCTGCTGCAGCCTCGGATCCAAGGACTCTGAGCCACTGCTGCCTGCCGCCTTTGAATTCCGTCGTGGAGGCGAGGATTACATTACTTCAGGAAAACAAAGCCAGCCTGAGTCCAGGTAAGAAAAGTGCTGTCAGCCGCACTACGTAACTTGCCAACATTCTGTGACCAAAAAAATGTAGGAATTTTTCACTGCAATGATATTTGTATACATATTTGTTCTATAAAAAAGAGCTTAAGGGTAAGTGCTATATTATCATATGGCCTTGGACGTCTGCTTGGAGTCACAGTAATTTGACAATATTTGACAATATGGATCTGTAAACACAGATATTAATGATACGTATGGTGATCCATTCTTGTATGAAATGTATATCACCTTAGTGAAATCATAACCATATTTTTCGTAGTGTAGTTTACTTAGGAACAATGAGAGGGAAGGGGAGAGAGGTGAGGGAGGGAGGGGTGAGGGAGGGAGAGATGGAGAGAGGGAGGGGGTAGAGGGAGAGGAAGGAGGAGGTGGAGGGGGAGAGGGATGTGGAGAAAGGGGAGAGAGAGAGGGAAGAGGGGGAGAGGAACAGAAAGGGGAAAGGGAGCGGGAGGGGAGAGGGAAGGGGAGGGAGGGGTGAGGGAGAGGGAGGGGGAGATGGAGAGAGGGAGAGGGAGGGGGTAGAGGGAGAGGAAAGAGGAAGTGGAGAGCGAGAGGGAGGGGGAGAGAGATGAGGAGAAGGGGGAGAGGGGAAGAAGGAGAGGGGGAGAGAAACAGGAAGGGGGAAAGGGAGCGGGAGGGTGAGGGAGGTGAGAGGGGGAGGGGAGAGGGAGAGGGAGATGGAAGGGGAGATGGAGAGAGGGAGAGGGAAATGAAGAGGGGGAGAGAGAGAGAGACTTGCATGACTTCTGGGCATACCTCCATGACCTTTGTGGTGCTGGACACAGGCTGCTGTTCAGTCTGTTGTTTGGGACAGGGAGTTGTTCAGTCTGTTACTGGGCAAAATGTTGCTCAGTCTGGTGCTGGCAGAAGGTGTTGTTATACCAAGTAATGGCACAGAGTGTTTCCAGCATGGAGTTGGGCACAGTGGGTTGGCCAATCTCCTGTTGGGCCCAGGGCGTGGCTCAGTTTGGAACTAGGCCAGGGTGACCACCAATCTAATTCTGCAAACATTTGGGCCTTTACCAAAGCCCCCAAGTGCAAAAGTAAGGTGTACAAGCCGGGTGTGTTTACTTTCACCCTCCCAGGCATTTTACAGCCATTTGGCGGCCGAGAAAGAGCATGAAACGGAATTAACATTTGCGCTGAGCATTCCCCGTCCACCCTTCAAGGGCACATGCTGAGCAGGGTGGTTCATATTACTCATGGATGAGAGAGATATAAGTGAAATACTCATCTATGAATAATATCAAAGTTATGTCACTTTAATAGAATGTCCCTCACTTGTGGAGTGCTGGAAAGTCTTGCTTGCTGCTGGCCAGCTGCCTCTCTATGTAGCGTCTTCATACAAGTTGCTGTCACTGTTGCCCTTCATCCTGTGTTATAGATTATTTCTCTGTCGTGGGTAGACTGCATAGGAGCGGCAGGACTGTGCCTGTCTACCACCACAATTATAAAAACAGAACAACATGGCATTTTGACACACAACAAAAAAAGAAAACTTCAAATCATTACAGATGCAGGGAACTCATCTATTAGAGCTCTGTCCATGCTCTATGGGGCAAAATTCATATACACCTCTTAATTTGTATATGCATTACACCAACAGAAGTGACTTCACAGAAAAGGGCTTTGCATCTGTTTTTGCTACATGGAGGCACCATGGAAGTAGACTTTAGAATACGTTCCCATAAGTAAGCCAATTGGCAAATAACTTTGTGGTTCAAAATACCTAAATTGCACGATTGTTATATATGGGGCAACTCTATAGTCAGGCCTTTTTTAAATTACAGCATGATAGTTTAACATACGCTCTGCAGTCAAACACAGAGTAAAACACAGAGCTGCAGATCTGCCCTGGATCACACACTTTGGTTAAATGGTGGAACTGGGATGTTGACAATTTAAGCCACAAGTTTAGTTGATATAGATATTTATTAAGGTTCCCCTTTGCCTTTCATTATTAGCTTTAGATTATATACGTCATCATAGAAATATGTTGAGCAATAAGAGACATTGATGAGCCACCTGAAAGGATGGACACAATCTGGGCAAGGTTTACTAAATTAAAACTCTTCCCTCATCTTTGTAAACTGGCACTCCTAATTTTAATTTTGCCTCATTCAAATGCTCAGGAAGAAAGGGTGTTCTCCATGATACGAAAGAACAAACAGAACTTAGAAGCAGCTTAGATCTGTCCAGAACACTATCGTCAATTATACGAGTAAAACTACACACCAATGAAGCCTCACATCCTTGCCACAGATTGAAGCCAAATGATGATTTGATAGAGCTAGCCAAAAAGGCTACACGAGCATACAACCTGAAGCATAAGAACTAAGGTATTTGAATTGCAAACTGACCAATGAATAATTGTTCAAATTGAGGCTTTAGTCTCCAGATTTATGTACTGCCTCTGTTCCACTATTTCGAGTTTAAACATCATATGAGCACAGTTGGTTTCTTGTGAAAGTTCTACATTTATTTTGCAGGCAGGTTTGCTTCTGGGGGAAAAAAATAAACTGTACAGAAAGAACATGTGTATTGTTTTTTTAACTGCATTTACTTGGTACAATGGTTGCATGCAAAAGAGCCTAGTTTTGTAGCAGTGTAGTAAGTTAATAGTGGTATTTTCTTCGCACACCTTCCTGTGATGTCACTTCCTGTGATGTCACTTCCTCTAACCCTGGGCGCCGCCTCCGGTGTCCAACCCAGGCTCTCACCCTCCAAGCAGTCTCAAAAGGTTGAGAGGTATGCCCAGGGGCATGAAATTGTGGCATGCTCACCACAATGTTTATGGCCCATGGCCATGACGTCTGCATCAGGGCACAAGAAAGGACAGCCAAAAGGTAACCGTCTGTGAAAAAGTGACTGCTGGCCAGCTAGAGTCGTACCTCTTATAACCACTGCAATGTGTGGCCCTCCACAGAGGGAGGGCAGAGCGCCAATCAGAGGGGCAATTGCCCCCCATTTCCCTCCCTTCTTGGGCATGCCTATTTATTTACTCAGCCTAACACGTGGGCACAATGTAATGAGACCGGACATTCCCCATAAACTATCAACTAACCTAGCCAACCTAACACCAGGCACAACTCAGCCGCAGCATTGCCACGCTTAAAGGTACAGCTACGGGATAGTCTACTATGCTGTGCCAATTTGTTATGCTATTCTGTGTTGAATGTAATGCAAATACCCATTTACAAATTACAAAATGCTGTACTCAGTGCCAGTCATTATGCAATGTGAAGTCCTCCGGAAACTCAAAACCGGTGTAAGCTGGCACTCTCAGGCTGCCAAAGCGCTACGAGTTCATTCAAATGACAGATGTGCGCTAACATGCACAGGGTGACCAAATCCCTTCGAAATGACTTGTTTCATTTCATGTAATAAATGAGATTCTTCCAGTGGATTGCTGCCACCTAGTGGCAGGTATAATTGTTGACATGCAGACCCACCAATTATTGATCTAACTCGACTCCTTTCTTTTTGCATTGGACGGTGTCCAACATGACGTTAGCCATTTGATAGGCACTGACACCATACGCCCTGTTACTCACACAATTTGCCAGCTGTTGCCCTCTTATTTCCAAGTAGTCCAATTATGGCAGTGCCTTGCAAATGCCTGTCACATACGTCCACAAAAGAAAACATTGTTGGCGTTGCAGTGCTTGTTACGGAAATGCGAGTGGCATTGAGCAATAGAGAGACTTTCTTTTAGACTAACTCGTTTACCAAGAAGCTCTAATTGTTGATCTCAGGTTTTATTACCCTAAATGATAAATAGTCCAGGTGCTGACAGTGTTACGGTAATCACATCAGCGAATAATAGTGAACACCTCGTTTCATCTAGCGTCGGCTAGTCATTTTTCTTTTGCATAACGCCGAAAAGGCATTATTTCAATCCAGCAAACGATGCTAATTGTTATCAGTCTCGAAAGTGTGATGCAATAGGCAGAGCTAGCGGTAGTCGTCTTTGATTCGGCATTTTCTCTAAAGCACTGGATACGATGAGCCAACCCGTTGCCTAAGAATCCCACAGAATAAATGACATTCGTGGGTCATTGCCCTTGCCGACGTTTACCCTCAACTACTCGCCTGTAATTATCTAGCCAGAGAAATTAGTTGTTGACATTCTGGACAGCTTGATAAACAGTGCTGACCCTTGGTCATGGGGTCTGACCTCCGTCTTGTACAAGATCGCCCCCTTGTGCCTGACTTGCTGCGGGGTTAATGGCGTCACGCGCGGGTCACCTGCTGCGACCCTGTGAGTGCACTGCTCCTCCAGGTCAGCTGGAAACACACCGGTTTGAACTAGATCAGAATTCAGATGAGGAAGAAACGGACAACTTTGATAGCATACATACAAAAATGTAATGACATTTGGGAGGTTACCCGTGGATCCCCTTTTATAAAAATTAAAATGATGCCATGTTTGTTCATGGCATGGAATGTGTTTTTTTTTTTTACAATTGGAATAGATTTTGGCATAAGAGGGTAACTGTGGAAACCTGTATTGAGACTACCGTCGTCTTTTCTTGTAGCTGCTAGTCGTCATGAACTGGGCCTAATTTCATGGCAGTCTTTGGTACAATGGAGAATGCTTCAAAATGATTTAAAAAAAATATAATGTATTCAGAGACTGATGCTTGTAAAAGGGTCAGAGACATGCCTCTGTAAAGAGGGGCTGTGGACCCATCTCAGCCTGGGGTAACAGTGTTCACCAGAGCCGGTCATGATCCAGAGACAGGATGTGTGAGGGCCCCAGCCCCTGTGCCTTTGGGCTTACTGCACAAAAATACCCAGACTCGCTTTAAAGTGGAAAAGGTTGCTTTAATGTGACAGGCCACAGCTCACAAAGAAACACTACCATGGCTCCCTGCCCTTACAGACTAAATTGTTTTAACAATTGCCAAACAATTAAATAAATAAACAATTCCCAGTCCCCCACAATTAAATAATTAAAACATTTAAAATTCCTTCCTACCAAAGCCTTGCTTCCTTCCGTCTCCTTAAAATCCTCTCAACCTTCATTCCTGCCAAGCCCCTCCTTCTTCAATCAATACCTGTTCCCCCATCTTTGTACCCCCAGGGAAGCCCGTTTGTGCAAATAGCATCCCCCCTTCCTTTACCGCGCTAGTACCCCATTGTGCTTCTCCCACCCCTCCTCCAAAGGGTCATGTCCCTGGCATCCAGCAGCTCCTTACCCCCATAAACCCCCTTCTACCCGTGCCTGTATGTTTGAAATGAGTACCACCTTTTCTTGCCCCATGCCTGTACTGTACAATGCTAGATGTTTTGTTTTCTTCTCAGGTAGCACTTCAAGTACTAGCATACTTAGCAGTTGGTGAGCCACCTGCCCAAGAAGGAGACCACGAGAAGCAGCCAAAGCACAGAGCAACCTGCCCAGCAGTCAAACAGAGCAAAGCGCCTCTTTGCGACAGAGATCATGAAAAGGAAAACACCTCCATGGTTAGGGAGTGCGCAGAGCCCTTCAGCTATTTCAAATGTGCTTACCTGCTATTGGGCCGCAGAGCAGTCTCCTTTCCAAACTGACATCCCAAACCTGCCGGAAAACCCTCAGATGAATTGAGACACTAGCTGTAATTCTCCATCTAGCGAGCCACCATTCCCTGGCGCCAGCACACTCTCGTATGAGAAAGGGGTGGAGCCTAAGACCCCTTTTGAATGTTTCCTCACCAATAACACCTCCACCTGGGAAAGAAAAGACAGCGGTTGGTTTGTGGTGACGCAGGTGAGGGAGGGAGCCAATGAAGAGGAAAGCGGGATGATAAAAAAGAAAGACAGAAAACAGGAAGGTGTGGGTTATTCGGGTGAAGTCAAGGGAGGAGAAGGACCAAGATACCAGGTGGGGGAATGATGGCACATGGCAGCACAGAGGCAAATTGCTAAAGGAGTGTGCAAGTTGAGGTATTGGTTGGTGGGAGAAAGTGGTACTCGGGTTTGATTCTCTGTGCAAGGTGTGTGAGTGCGACTAAATGATGGAGAATTGGGAGGGAATGAGACTCAGAGTGAAAGGAGAGTGACTGGAAAAGGTGTGGGTGGCATGCAGTGTAGTGTGAGGGGAGTGTAACATAGAGTAGTAGAAGTGGTGCAGCAAGGGATGATTTGTGGTAGTGCTGTGGAAAGCGGAGAGTAAAAGTGGCGTGGAGCGGTGAGAGTAGTGGTGGAGAAAGATCGGAGGTAGTCAGTAGAGAGTGAGAGGCAGAGGACCATTGGAGGGACAGAAGGTAGAGTGTGAGGGAGAGATAGGGAGAGACGTTCGTAGGAGTAGCAGAGAGGGAACAGGACATTAGGGGGCGGAGTACAAGATCATGAATAGAAATAACCGAGTGGGACCCGAGTGTCTGAACCACACCCATTTATATATGATACACTATCAGGGAATTTAGGCCACGGACCACCTTGTTTGTTCTCTGAAGGAGGTTGGAAGATAAGGCGTTTACCTTTAAGGCATCACTACTTTGGCTAGTAGGGGCCACCGATCACTAGAGACCACTCAGGGACACCTGGGCTAGGGAAGGAAAAGCCGGCACTAGACAAGAGAGAGAGAGGGATGGCCTTTAGTGAACCCCTTTCCAAATCTAAAAATAAAAACCTTTGAACTGTTGGTCTGTCCTTAAGGCCATCTGTGACATACTATACATAGGGGCAGTTCTGGAGCTGAAAACCTATATGCAGTATTGTGAATTGATTATAATGTATTTGAATCTCGATCCATTGAGTTTAACTGAGAAACAGGCACTTGTACGAGGCTGTGGATTATAGCTGGATGGATAATGAATCGATGTTGCATACATATGTTTAAAAGAGTATGTGCGACCCCCAAGGAGATGTGAAACCCTCCCTTCACATCGGTAAAAATGGCCCTGCCCCCAATTTCAGAGCTCTTTATATGAGGCTAAGATTGAATGCAAATTATGTGTCAGACCAAATGTGCTTAAACCAATAATTTTCAAATCAAGTGATACATTCAAATAGACCTAGAAGCCCCCAGACAATTAGAACTTAGACATCTTATATTTTCTTTATTCTCAATGGAAAATGTATTTGTCTGACAGCCAACACGTGTTTTTAAAAAAACATTTTTTTATTTAAAGTGCAATAGCCAAAATTTGACTTTTAACACATTTCAATACACAATAAATTAACATAAGCAATACAACACGTGTTTCGACCTGTGAGGTCTTCTTCAGGGCTGTACATTTACACCAAAAAACAACACAAAATATGATAGTTAATTACTGAAAAATAATCCCCAAACAATATTGTATTGCATGATACCCAATTCCCACACCAAATTGTTTAAACAGTCAAATTGTTTACAATAGGAATGAGGTGCATTGCGAAGGGGAACATGAGAGAGAGGGCAAAACACAAGAGGGACGGAGAAAAGAGATGAACATCAATATGTTAATTACTTTGTCACCATTTCTAAAGGTTACAAAAACACCAATTGACATGCCTGTGAAATCCTCTTATTCAACTCTCAACACAAGGTTGACATCACCACCAAGCCCCATTCCAGACATCTGTGTCCACAAATGCAATCATTTGTGATCTTTACTTTCCCATGTAGAGTGTTGCTCGAAGTTTGTGATTCAGATAAACACACATCATTGGCATCACAGTACAGAGCAAATATAACAAACATTACTCCTTCTCAATTGTCACTGCTCACGAAAAGGCTGTATTTTCCAATGAACCAATCATCAAGAATAAGGATGTTGCTAGATAACAATAACAGATGTGCCGGTCTTTCAGAGCCAGTTCAGTGAATGTAGTACACAAAAGTTATATATATAGTACCATCCATTTGGGAAACAAACAGATTTCCTATCTCCAATTCTAGCACCATATCTGTATGTTGCATGGAGCGACACTTGGCAGCTTCAATTCTGCCTCCAGTAATTCATTTCCAGAAACCTTCAAGTAATAATGAAGATTACCCCTGCATACAGCGCAGGGAGTCTTGATTCTATTAAAGACAAGGAGGTGAGCATTATGCTTCAACTTCTTTATTGCTACAAAATAGCAGAAAAAACGCTGAAAATGATCTCAACCACTCATTTTCTTTTTCTTTCTCTTAAAACAACATTTCCCTCTGGGTGCAGGGAAGGCCCCGGATGGAATCCCCATTGATTTGCTTAAAGACAAAATGGGAATCTGGGCTCCTTTGCTAATGGAAGTTTTTAACTATGTTGCCAGGTTCAAGAGTGTCCCCCCAATCTGGCGTGATGCTATTATTTTACCTATCCATATCCATAAGAAAGGTGACAAGAAACAACCTGGGAAATGTAGGCCATTTCTTTACTTGATACTGTGGGCAAAGTATACGCAAAGGTATTGCTGACACTCCTCCATCACTGGGTAACCGGAGCAGGACTTCTGAATCATCTCCAGGCTGGGTTCCGGCCAGGTGTAAGCACTGTGGATCAGTGCTTTAGGTTAGGCGCAATCGTGGGCAAATATATTGCAGTTAAAAGTCTAAAAATGTATGCATTTTTTGTCGATTTACATACTGCGTTCGATTGTGTATGCCTACCTAGGTTGTGGTTGATTCTAACGAACAAGGGGATCCCAGGGCACCTACTGGATAACATACATGCCTTATATTTCACCAATCAGGCTGCTGTTAGGTGGGGCCTGGGCGAGGAGATCACTGAATTGTTCAAGGTTGAGGTGGGGGTCCATCAGGGCTGTGTCCTGGCCCCCTAATATTTTGTTTGTATACAAACAAGATTAGTGAGGGACTTGTGGCTGACTGTCTTGACATCCCTAAATTAGGCTCTAACTTGTTCCCGGCACTATTCTATGCCAATGACGCTGTGATCGTATTAACCTCTCCTATGGGCCTGAAACACAATTTGAAGTTCTTTTTAGAGAAATGC
Source organism: Ambystoma mexicanum (assembly GCF_040938575.1). Classification (NCBI taxonomy): domain Eukaryota; kingdom Metazoa; phylum Chordata; class Amphibia; order Caudata; family Ambystomatidae; genus Ambystoma; species Ambystoma mexicanum. The sequence goes on along the minus strand of NC_090927.1, from coordinate 198,555,846 downwards.
AAGGAACTCTCTATGGAGCTCAATACTAAGAAGACCAAAGTTATGGTGTTCGCCCAAAAATCCTCAAAAAAGTGCAAACTGACAATAGAAGCTAAGGGGTGTGTATTGGAGCAAGTCGGCTCATAGGACTACTTGGGGATAAGGTAAGGTTCTCCGAAGATTTGGGCTGTGCGACCCAAGTCACAAAGGGAGTGGCTACACTCGAAAAATATAGTGGGGGGGGTCCCCCGTTTTCATTAGAGCCACGGCGGAGGATCAATTTCCCCGGCAATTCAGCTTTATAAAACCCAAGGATTAGCAGCCACGATGGGCCTCATCACGAGTCTGGCGGTAACCCTTAAATGCGGCGGTAGCGCCAGTACCGTCGCATTTAAGGGACCGACAGATCGTGGCTTTGGCGGATTTCCCCCCAGCTCTCTGCTGGGGGGAAATCCACAGCAAAATTGCCAATTTTCGGCGCGATTTAATAGCGCGAATTTTCCCCATTGGGCCCAATGGGGAATGAGGAATTCCCGAATGGGGAATGGGCAATAACCCTTCCGCCAAACCCGTGATCCGGCCCTAATAGCACCGGGGGGTTTGGCGGTAGGGCTATTAGGGCCGGCGCTAATGGCGCCGGCGTGCCTTCCAACTCGTGATGAGGCCCAATGTATGGTGCAGAGCTGTGGGCAGTAACTAAAGCCGCAGAACTAAAAAGGGCAGATGACAATTTCCTCAGAGCACTTCTGCAGCAACCCAAAAGTGCACCCATGGCCAGCCTCTGCTGGGAATGTGATCGAAAATCAATTTCTGAGGTGCTGGTGACAAAACCACTACTGTACTGGTGTAGATTATGGAGCACCCCGTAACTTGAATTTTACCGAAATGCATTTAGAGGCCTGCTAGATGTTCCCGGCTCATGCTCTCTGCCTTGGTTGAGATTTGTACGCAGAGGACACGAAGAGTTGGATATGGCAGACCTCTGGCTTGTTCCAGAGAGTATGCCATCTGATGTGAAATCAAGGGTCAAGTCAAATTGCTGTATTGCGTTAAATAATCGCATGAAAATGGCCTGTCGTAAACTAAGCACAGGCACTTTATTCTTGGATCTGAAACCAAGGGAAGGGTTCAAGTCATATCTAGATTGGGAAGGCCCTGGCTATGCTTGGGCATTACTCATCCAGTTGCGGACCAACTCCCTAAAACTAACGATATTTACTGCAAAATGGTCCAGATCTAATGATTACAGTTGTAAGTTATGTGGTGCACAGAGGGAATCGTTAATCCACTTCCTTCTATTTTGCCCGGTATACATGGACCTAAGATACTACTATTTATTGCTGTTATTTAGAAAGCAGGACCGTTGGATCTACTGCAATGGCTGTTGAATTATGCAAACAATCTGCAGATCTCAATGTAGTCCACTTTGTTTCGAAGTATGTTTTTAGGGCTTGGCTACATAGATCTCGATTAATGGCCATAGAATGAACATACCCCTGAAGCCTATGAGTGTTTTAATGCTTTTTTAAATTCTTCCTGGTTGCATTCTCTTATCGGGTATGTCTATTGTATTATTATTACATTGTGTATGTATGTATGTGCATGACAAAGAAATGCTTTAATGTTTTTTATAGCTGAATAAAGTTATGTTTAAACACACACATTTCCCTCTGTTCTCTGCATATCTGTAGTCCTTGGCAGTCTTTGTCCTATCTACATGTCACTTCCTGTCCATCAACACCTACTCTTCTTTGGATGATCTGAACTGATCCATAGCTGTAACCTTTAGTTAAATGAAAGTTCCAACAAAAGTTTGGCTTCCAACTGCCTTGGGTCCGCTGCTAGTCTGCTGCGTCCTGTCGCTGTCTCTGTGCTGTGTTGCAGCTGATTCCATCTCGCTCAGTTAGCCTTCTGATCATCTCCTGTGGAGCACACAAGGCAACATTGTTAGGGTGGAGGAAATGCACTGTCCCTCAAGTCATAATTGATATTCTCATTTTGTGCTCTATACAGTGCATGCGCTGGCCAGGAAATTAATGCTTGCCTCCTTGTCTTTAATAGAATCAAGACTCCCTGCGTAGCATCTTGGGGTAAACTTAATTCTATGTGAAGACCAGAGGTGAGCATTATGCACTGGCTCTTGCACAAAGTCTAATTGCAACCCTCTGGCTGTTTGCAGTACCCATGCATCGCTAGAAAGCACGTGCCAACTCTGCCAAAATTGCAGTGTCCTCCCCCCACGGGTGGGTATTTGCAGGATCTCACCTGTGGCGGGGCCTTGACCTCTTCCTGGACCTCTACCTCCGCGGCCTCTGGGAAACCGTCCTCTGGCGGGGAAGAAGGAGTCTTGTTGCCTGTTTTCCTAGTAGTGGGCTCTGTTGTTTTGATGCCTCCTCGTACCTTGAAACGGACCGGCTGCTCGACCTCTGTAGCGGCCGGTCCAAGCAAAAACTCTGCCGGGGAAGATCTTTCTGATTGAGGCCCAAGCTTTCTCGAGAGAGGTGTAGGTCCCTACAAACCTCCCCATTTCCTTGCCAAATGTCTCTCCGAATAGCAGGCCTTTGCGCTCCTTCCCCCGCCTCGTAAGTGGCTAGGTCGCCTAGCTTTGCGATTGTCTTCACCAGGTGACCCCTTCTGCTTTCTGATGATATTGCGCAGTTCACGGTCCCAAGCAGACAAACTGCTCTTTATGCCTAGTTTGCTAGCACATGCACGTCCACCACTTCTCCGGTGTCCTTGGCGCGCTCTGCTAAATCCATGATCTTTGCCAATGGGCCTGTGAGGTCCAGCACCTTCTCCTGACAACTTCTCCAAGACCTGTCTATCCCCTTGCGCGGGTCCTTAGCTGTTTTGGTGACAAAAGCCAGCATCTTAGGATCTAATTCAGGCGCTTCTGCGACCTTACCTGGCAGGTCTGGACGGGGACACTCTGCCCTCATACGCTGTCTCGTGTCCTTGTCTAGCGCATTCCTGAGCCCATGAGTCATGTATTTTGACACTCTGGGTGACAGTTGCCAATCTGACGACCTGGGGTTCCTGATGTTCTCAGGCTCAAACATATCTGATATTTCTTCACCTTCACTCTCCATGTGTTTCTCTTTCCGGGCCCTTTTGCCCCCCGATGGCTTCGGCCAATCGTCCTCCAGTTTGTCACCTTCCTCCTGTGAGGATATTGTGGCCTCCGGTGACTGCTCTTCTGAGTCCGTGTTTGCATCTCCCATAGTATTATCCCCTCGGGAGGGGGTCATGAGGCTTGGCACAGCTGATATCTATAGGAAAGCATTTCTTTTTTTACCGAAAGTGTCAGCAGCCTCTGGGGCCTCTTTGTTTGCCCCGTATGGCACGACCCGTGGGGTCAGTAGAGGATTTCCTCTTGCGGGTCTCTGTACACCCCTTAAGGCCTCTTTCTGAGGTTGTGGAAGTGCTTTGCTTTGTCTCTGTGCTTTTATGAGTCTGGCTTAACATTGACTCTAGTGTAGCCAGTCTATCTTGCAAAGGGTTCACCCCTTGAGCCACTGCATCCACCAACAAGCTTCCTACACCGCCTTGAAACTGTTAGTCAGGTCTTGCGCCTGCTCCTCTTCGCTCCACTCACATTCAGACGTCTTCACAATGACTGGGTGCTTGGTGCCAGTACCTGAACTTGCAGGCTGAATTGCACACCCACTGCTGCATTGTGCTGGATGGTCTTATCTTAAATATTTATTTATTTCCTTTTTTTGTTTTGTTAGTTTTTTCTTCGTGGTTAGCACTTCGTTTCCAGTGTTATGTATCTAGTGGGTGCTACTTGACACCCCAGAGAGGAGATTGTCACTCTCACTGTATACTGGTGCTTCTTTATTCTGGATTTCACCAGCAGAAGGCTACTAATTCTTCGTGAGTGAGCCCTCACGCTTTTGTTATGCTGTGCTGGGCTTATCTCACCGTTCGCACTAAGCGTTCTGTGTAACTACTTGTTTAACACTGATGCGGCCGGGTTAGTTCGAAATCCTTGTGCGTGGTCGCTGCCTCTGGGGCTTTGTCGCTCCTGTGACACACTCCTCTCTGGCCCGCCCCCAAGAGGGAGGGGGCCTGCGCCCTCCTTCTTGGCTCATTACCACCTAGGCCCTGCATCTGTGAGGGTGGGGTCCTGCATGCTCCTTCTCTCGGGAAGGGAAAACAGGCCCCCGGCTGTGTCGGAAATATGAAACAGGTCCCATTTCTCTGCCCCTGCTCACTCTGCATGCTGCACTGATCGGATACCTGGTGCCTGCCCTGACATTTCGGCGCCTGCTGCACGCTGGCTGTTAGCAAACGTGCTACGTTCCTCCTTGTAAACCACCCTAAAGAACATTGGCATTCTAATTTAGGCAATGCTCTACTCTCTTATGCCATAGTTATAACTATGTTAAGACTTCACTAACACAAAATAAACAAGTCAACTCGTTCTGTAGTAAGCAAAGTGCACTTATCTTGCTGAAGAGCAGGAAAAGAAGAGAAGGAATTTATGGTCAGGAAGAGACGTAGACAGGGCAAGGACTGCCAAGGACTACAGATATGCAGAGAACAGTGGGAAATTTAGTTTAGAGAAAGAAAAAGAAAATGAGTGGTGGAGATCATTTTCAGTGTTGTTTCTGTTATTTTGTTGAAACTGCTGAAGAGTAGTAATAAAGAAGTTGAAGCATAATGCTTGCCTCCGGTCTTGAACTAGAATACCACTAGTCAATTCCACAAATGCGATTGTGACAAATCTGCAGATGTTGTGCCTTCTGCCCTAGGGAGGGAGAGACCTTTTCCAGGAGGCAGGGCGATGCGTCCACAGTACAATAGCCCCCCTGGGGCAGGTGCACAGAGGGAGGAACCCATGAGGGAGGAAGCCCCTTATGAGATAAGGGACAACCGTGTTTAGAGAATGCAGTATTCCCCCGCGTCAGTACATCTAAATCCTTCCTGTTAAATCCTAATTTCCCTTCTTTTGATAGGGCCAATATCTGCTATTGTCAAGTTAGCCAACCTAATATAATTGACAATGTTAAAACATCAGAAAATATAAAGCATGCTGCATATGGCTCTACTTCAAGTATTGGGAAACAATCAATTTTAAGAGACTGAAACATTAGAGAACGCAAAGTTTGATACATCTGACTTTATTGTATGTACTCAGAAGAAGATGACCAGCAGTGCTCCAGCTTCTCAACGAATGTGATTGACCCAAAGAAATTCAATTTTCCAATTCAGGAGTTTAAATATACCACAGCGGAGATGCAGAGGGAGACTTGTCCTTCAAGGAGGAGACTTGTGAGCCGTGGAGTGGGAAAGCAGTCAAAAGCCAGCAGGAGGGAAACCGCGAGCAGAGGAGGAGAACCTGAGCGCAGTCCAGGAAGCGAAGACTGCTTGGGCTGCTGCTGAGAAAGACCTCCAGGCAGCCAGAACACCGGCGAAGCGTCCATGAGAGAGGACACACTGCAGATGAGAAGCAGACATCCGCAGAACCGCTGCAGACTGCGACGGAGCCCCAAACGCTACCGGAGCCTCAAGAGACACAGCAGCTATTTGTGAAACACAGGGACCTGCCAGGAAAAAGCAAACAGGAACACAAGCTACCCGAGAGGTGCTGAAGGTTTGAGGGGGCAAGGGGGTTAAGGCGGGAATTGGAACAAGAGGGTCTGGGACCCTGGGAATGAAGTGCGAACTGGGACCCATACCCAAAATTAGTAAAGAATATATAAATATATATATATATATATATATATATATTACACGCCCTGCAGTAGAGGCCGTGTAGTTATAGTTGCTAAACCCATAGGAAACACACTTTTTGGGCGGCTTATAACTTCGCTCCTCCTGGGCGAATCCTTACCAAACTTTGCAAATAAAGTATATGGCCTGTTCTGAATTACTTTGGCAAGTTTGGTGAGGTTTCGTTAAGGGGGGCAGTCCCAAATTTCTTTTCCTTCCATAGACATAATGGAAAAAAACAGCCTACAGCCCAAACCGCTGGACGGATTTTCACCAAATTTGCGCCAGGAGCGGCGGCTTGGTCCCAAAAGCGAGCTTTTGTATATTTGGTGGAAAGGCGTCCAGTAGTTTTTTTAAAAACAGGCAAAATGTCGGTGCCAAAAAATGTGTGATATCTGGCTCCGCTTCGCGGCCCCACTTCCCTGTTCACGGACTCCAATTGGCCCGGAGGGCTGCGTGATGTTCGCTGACAGACGACGTGCCTGCTGATTGGCCGGAGGAAATCGTGATGTGCGTCAAATTTTCCCAAAACACTGCCATGTTGTATTCACAGATATCCGCGGATAGCGCATTGGGGGACAGGGCTGGGAAACATGTTTTGGGGTATTTGGTGTTTGAAGGAGGGGTGGGAAGGGTGGGGGAGTGAAAGATGGTTATTATGATGTATTTGTTTAGGTGGAAGAAGATAGTGTGAGGCACAGCAGTCCGCGGACACAGCGGTAGTCCGCAGACAGGACCACTGGGCGGATTGTCTGGTGAATGCAGAGAGGCTTTATTAGGGTAGGTGTGTGGAATGTAGGTGATATGAGGATGTTTGCATAGGTTACAGACACTAAGAAGTAAATAGTAAGGATGATACCTTGGCATTTCAGATGAAGAAAAAGAATGTATACCGCACCAAGAGAGAGAACTGTGCGGCCATATGTAGAATATAATCGAAGAGGTGTACCGGGAATATTCACAGGCTGTGTATTGATTTAAAGTGAGTATGCAATGGACGTTTCTTACAATAGTTTTTTGCGATCGATATTAAGAAACATGTCCTTGATCTATTGGGAATTAGATAACCCAGTGTTCCTTGTTTTATAGGATAGACCTCAAGAAATTGGTTGACTCTTTAAGTGGAGTTGGGATTTGTCCCCTATATCTGGATCTCCCCCATGAATGAAATGTGGAGGTGAGTCAGATGGGGCAATTACTTATTAGAATTGCTTTTGAGACACATTAAATGTGAATTGAAAATTAGAGAGGATGACATAGAGCAATGGATGATGTAAGTTGGATTATATCTTTTTTATATGGTGTGGCTTACCCCAGTGTATGTGAAGCAAGACACCATTGTTACTTTGTTTCTCGTCCTGAACAAGGTTGCATCAATAGAAGGCCACTATTGGTGATGTTCTGTCCTGACAACCGAAACACGTGTCGACCGCAAAATCTGTTGGAATATTAATATACAGACTGTGTTACCTAAACTAAAGAGAGGGAACAAAATATTGTGTTAATGAACAATTGTGGAAAGTGACAGATGATATAGTGTCATTTTGTATAAAATTAAGACATACTGCTGCAAGGAGAGTATGAGCGAGAATGAATGATTGGGAAAAGAATGTGAGCAGAATTTTGTGAACTTCGTAGTGAATCATGTGATTATTACTTCGTTTTGTAAAAATAATTTTGTAATAAAAGACATATAAATAATGTTTTGAAAGAATTTGGTGAGTAAGGGTTTGGTGTCATCCTCTATCCACTGGTCCACTGTGTTATATTGTTCGGTGCGATTACCTGAAGGACCAGGGATTAAATTCAGGTTCCCCTTTTCGTTTGGATACTGTGAGTACAGCCCGTGGCTGTAGGTGCATTGAGAGATATTTGGTGACTATTAAGCACTCAAAGAATGGAGAGCGTTAATAATTTTTTGTTCTCGGACGAGCATTATAAGAAACCTTTGGAAACACCAGCACTACTACTGGGTGCTGTAGCAGCGATACCCACAAGTGGGGGGCAGGATGATATAGATAAAATCACCCAGAGGATGAAAAAACAGACATGAACCGACCTTCATGGGAAATTTATGCTGGAGTGTTAGGGAGAATTCTCATAAATTGTTAATTTCCCTTACCTAATGAGTCCCTCAGCAGCTTTGCTCGATTTCTAGAATTTATTTTTTCACCTGGTAAGAGTGTGAGCGTTTTTTCCCACTCTTATATGTGTTTTGCTATGTGTATTTCTACTTTTTGTGTGTTCTCGGGCGCTGGAGCCTCACCTACTCCATGGCACCATATTCTTCCATGTGTGTTACACAGCACCTTCAGTGCAGTGACACAGGGTTGTCTTTTAGACTTCCCACTGACTCCATTTTCTGGGGCTGACTACTGTCCCCCAGAAAAGATAAAGTTGCCATTAACTTTATTTAGTCACTTTTACCACAGACCCAGTACACCCCATCTTACATGGAGTATTGAAAAGGGTTCAATCTTATGCTTTTTGTCTGTGTCTCTTGGAGCATTGTTTCGCTCCCTTTACATCAAGACTTGGCTGGTGGCAGTGGTATCTACCCTATTTTTTATACCGCAGTTATCTTAAATAACCATGGTATTGTTTTAGGCTATCATATTAGCCTCAAACATAAACCCACTTGACCATATATATTTTATTACGGTTCTGGCTGGGTTTATTCGCCATTTCTCTTTGTAAATGTCTTTCTTATGTTTTACTCTGTGCGCCAAACCAGGTTTGGTCCCTTTGTTCATTGCCTTTTCGCGGGCTTCCACGCAGAAGCCCTCCTTTAGGTGCCTGAGAGTCTGGGTAAGCAGGATGTGAGGGAGGGGTTTTAGGACCCCTGCCATGGGGTCCCTTGGTAACCCAAGTCACACTCCTGTTTGATTGGCTGGGTGACTGTCCTTGCCAGGACAGCCACCCTGCTGTGTGATTGACAGCCAGGCTGTATAAATGGGGGAAAACTGCATAAAAAGCAGGTCTCTGGGACTGGAAGAGTAGTGTCGCCACTGGAACGAAAGAACCAATGAGGAACTGATGGAAGAGGACCCCTACAACGACTGAACCGCCCGGTGAAGCCCTGCTGCAGGTCCGAATCTTCAGAATCCGACGACAGAGAAGATCCTCCAGGAAACTTCTTCCCTTGAGCTGGTGGGACCAACCAGTTTGCCCAAACTGCAAGCCAGGACCCCTCCCCTGGCCGAATTCACTGTACAGAGCTACAGTGGGCCGGATAGCCAGGAAGGTCGGACCCTGCTTGGGTTTTAAGAAGCGCACCCTTTATTTGTTGCTTTGCTCTGCTGCTGGTTTCTTCCCTGGGTAGTGCAGGACCCTCCAGTCTTCCTACTTCTGATCAGTCCGACAGTTGCTTCAGGAACCGTGAGCCTGCAGGAACTTCCAGGAACGTCTGCCTCAGCTACAGCTCCTTCTCCGTTTTAAGGTACTGTGCAAATCCAGTTGTTCGTTTCGTTCAGCCCGGTGAAAGTGTTTGAAATCTTTCTCCAATCTGAGGGCTTGTCCTTCTCTTCTCCTTGAACTACCTTTTCTACCAACCAACCTCGTCCGTAAACCGTGCCACGAACTTTACCGCAAACTACCCTGTACTGTATTATCTTCAGCAAAAGACTTTTGACCTATTGATTTTGGCCCTAAGCCTTTTCTATCTGATTTTATCATTGTAGTCTCTCTTGTTCGATTGCCCTGATTACTTACCTGTTGGTGTAATTCAATTTGAGTTAACTTTGTCTTTCCCTCCCTTTTTAATTGTTGGAGTGCCATTTTGCTCCCACTTCATTTTGTGAGCTTAACTTGTCTGGAACATATTGGGAGTTGTGTGGTGTATTAAGAGTGTGATTTTTAAACTGCTTAGAATAGTGAAATGTTATACAACTGAAGAGTGAAATAAATGTATATTCTTTTACTTGAAAACCTTGAGTCCGTGTTTGACTGAATCATATTAATTGCTGTCCTTTGTGTAACTATTTGATATTGCTCACTTACTCTTGAGATAAGTCTGGCTGCTCAGCCACGGCTACCACTTTAACTGTGTAGTACAGGCGTGTACCAAAGGGGAAATTGTACTGTCACTTGTAGTCTTAATTGTGTGTGGTGTTCCCAAAAGGTACTGCATATAATTCTGCCTAACATTGGTGTACAGCGGTAAGGATAAAGTATAGTAATTACACTTAGAGTGCTGCTATTACCTTGGATCAACTAACCACAAGGCTTACATCACTAAAAAGCAATATTAATTATGTCTGATATGAAAAGCCACAGTTAGGAGACCCTCCTGAGTTACACTGCTGATTATTTAAGAAACATGTGTACAGAAAGGAAACTCTCTGCCAAAGGCAAAAAGTCTGAATTGATTGAAAAATTGTTAGAGAGTCCATGTCTAGGGAGTGGGTCTGTAATGCCTTACTCCTTAGCAAATGTGGAAAGTATTGAGGATGATAATGTATCTGTTACTGATGAATTGGAAGAAGCAGATGTGTCTCCTAATGTAGGTCTCTCTGCTCCCTTGCCTGCTCAGCAACATCAACCCTTGTCCACTGGGACCCCGACACGTCCTACACTCAGTCCTGAATTCATTGCTCTAGAGAAAATGAGGCTTGAACTGGAATTCAAATGTTTAAATGCTCAAACAAATACATCAAGAACTGAAACTCAGAGAAATGGAGTTGAATCATGAACTAGAAATGAAAAGATTGTCTCTTGAAAATGCTACTCTCACAGAGTCTTCTAGGTCTTCCAGTCCTAAGAGACCCTGTATGCCTAAGGAAATTGTGGTTATGTATGAGGTTAATCTTGATATTTTGGATTGGTTGGCAATGTTTGAATATAACCATGGTATTCAAAGTCTTACAGGGAATCAGTTGCTTCCCTGGCTCTTCTCTAGGCTACCCACTGTTGCATGCGATGTTGTGATAGAGTTGGGGGAGGTTGATAGGATGGATTATGAGTGTGTGAAACTAGCTTTAATTGCTAGATTTGGGAAGACCCCTTCCCAGTACCTTATGAGGTTTAGGACCCTCAAAAAACATGATGGTACCCCTTGGGCTACCTTGGTATGTGACTGTTTGAAAAACTTAGATGGTTGGATTAAGGGTTACAGAGTAAACACTTATGAAGGAATGAGAAATCTTGTAATGTTGGAGTCTATTTTTGATGTCTGCTCTCCTGAGCTCAGACAACACTTGGCTGATTCTAAGGAGATAGATCCAAAGATGCTGGCTAAGGCTTCTGACTTGTGGGTTGCCAACAGGGCTATTCACAAGGATTCTGGGGCTACTCAGAAAAAGGGTGAGGGGAAACAGCCAAAGAAAGACAACAAAGAGAATTCTAATACCTCCAATCCAAAAGAGGGCCACAAACAACAACATAAGGGTAAACCACAAGGGAATCCAAATCAAGCTAGTGCACCATCTGGACCCAAACCAGATGGAGGTCAGACCAAACCCCCATTCATCAAAACATTTTGGAAATGTTATGTTTGTGGGTCAACTGACCATGTGAAAGGGGATCCCAGATGTAAGGGTAAACCTTCAGGGGTCCACACTGTCTCCTTAGTCTTCTCCCCAGAGGAGGAAGTCACTATGGCAAGTGGAAACTTTCACCTACTGCCTGATGAACCCATGAGAGTCTCAGCTAGTATTTCTTTAGTGTCCCCGGGCTTGTGGGAACAACAGAATGTAGATGTCTATAATCCCATCCCAGATAATACTAAAGAGTATTAAAAAGATAGTGTTCTTGTAAATGTCAGGAGACTCCTGCCATCAGAGACACTGGAGCCAGCATAACTGTGGTGGATGAATCATTTTTCAAGGTGGAGGATGTTGCTAGGGCACCCAAACACCTCGCCAAGTTAGCTGGAGGCCCTGTGCAAATGCTTCCCCAGTTACCAGCTCTCATCCAGTGTAATGACATGACTGTCAAAATACCTGTTAGTGTGCAGAGTGAAGTGCCTGGGAGAGTCCTGTTGGGTAATGACCTGAAAACTCTTGGAGTTGTGTCAAGCACCCTCAGGCCTCCCAGTAAAAGGAAACAGGAGCTCACTAGGTCTGCAGGGGAGAGAACCTTGAGAGGCTCTCCAGAGGAGTTGATAGAGGAAACGATCACTCCCACTCCACATGAGTTGCTCACTGCTATTTCTAAGAAGACAGAGACAAAGGGGAAACCCAAGATCTCCAGGAAAAAGACAGACAGCACCCCTGTGCTACCGACAAGGACATCACAGAGATTGTCCAAGATCACATCTGTGATCCCTCCACCTGCTGAGGCAGAGTGTGAGGTGCAACCTTATGTGGTTGTGCCAGTTTCTGAAGAATCAGATCTGGAAGAAGACACTCTCTTAGTTGGAGATCTTGACCCTGTTGACCATCCTGAGTTGCAGTCTTTACTGGCAGAAGGTGGACCTAACAGGGCAGACTTCTGTAAAGGACAGAGAGAGTGTCCTACTCTTGAAGGTCTTCGACAACAGGCTGCTAACCAACTTAATGGGCAAGAAGTTGGAAAGCAGAGGTTAAGCTGGGAAGATGGCATCTTCTACAGTGAACCAACTGAGTCTACCCCGGGGGGCTGCAAAAGACTTGTAGTGCCCCTTGCCAACAGACTCCAGTTCCTACAGTTAGCCCATGAGATACCTTTGGATGGTCACTTGAGTTTCAAGAAGACCAAGGAAAGGCTCTCTCTTTACTTCTACTGGCCTAAGATGGGTTCAGAAGTTGACAAATTCTGTAGGAGCTGTCACACTTGCAAAACCTCTGGAAAGAGTGGAGCCAAGAATCTCTCAGTGGTGGGAGTTCCCTTTGAGAGGGTGGGCATTGACATTGTCGGTCCCCTTAACCCTCCCACATCTTCAGGGAACAGGTTTATCCTGGTTGTAGTAGACCATGCTACAAGGTACATAGAAGCTATACCTATGAGAACCGTTACGGCTCAGGCTGTGGCTAAGGCTCTACTTGGTATTTTTACCAGGGTAGGTTTTCCTAAAGAAGTGATATCCGACAGGGGATCCAATTTTTGTCCCACTACATGCACACCATGTGAAAAAACTGTGGTGTCACTTACAAGTTATCTACAGCCTACCATCCACAGACAAATGGACTGGTAGAGAGGTTTAATCGTACTATGAAGAACATGATAGGTGCTTTAGAAGAACCCCTTAAGAAAAAGTGGGACCTTCTACTGCCATGCCTTCTCTTTGCATATAGAGAGGTCCCGCAGGAGGGAGTTGGTTACACTCCCTTTGAGCTTCTCCATGGCCATCCTGTCAGAGGTCCATTGGCCCTGATCAAGGAGGGGTTGGAGAGTGCTCCTTCCCCCAAGCCAGTCAGAGTGACTGACTATGTGATATGTCTCCGGAGGAGAATGTCACACATGATGGCAGAAGCAAGCAGTAACTTAAAAGCAGGTCAGGCTCTGGTTAAACATTGGCATGACCAGAAGGCCAGCATGGTTGAGTTCTCTCAAGACCAGCTTGTATTAGTTATGGTGCCAAAAAGGCAGAGGGCCTTGCAGGACAAATGGATAGCACCCTTCAAGGTTGTGGGCAAACTTGGAGAGGTGAACTATTTGGTGGATTTAGGCAGACCTAAGGGGGCACCCAGAGTCTTTCACACCAATTGTTTAAAGGCTTATGTCTCGAGACCAGAAGTGGGAGCTTTGCTTCTAGCTTCAGCTCAAGAGGAAGAGGAGAGTGAACCTATACCTGAGCTCCTCAGAGGCCAACCTTTGGATGAAAACATAGAAGGAATTAATATCTCTTCTCTGCTGTAACAAGAAGAGTGCAAAGTTCTGTTGAATCAGTTTGCCTCCCTGTTTTCACTATCACCAGGCTTGACCCCTTGGGGCCGGCATGATATTCTCACTGGTGACTGTTTACTTGTGAAAAGCAGGGGATACAGAATGTCAGAACATGTGACATCCCACATCAAAGGAGAGGTCAACAAGATGCTTGATCTCGGGGTTATAGAGCCCTCTACAAGTCCATGGTCAAGTCCAGTTGTTCTAGTACCAAAGGCCCGATCCAAGGAGTTGAGATTCTGTGTGAACTATGGAGCTCTAAACGCAGTCACTAAGACTGATGCCCATCCTTTGCCCAGGACAGATGAACTGGTGGATAGACTTGGTTCAGCCAAGTACCTCAGTACATTTGACCTAACCTCAGGCTATTGGCAAATAGCACTGACAGACCATGCCAAGGAGAAAACTGCATTCTCAACCCAAGCAGGCCTCTACCAATTTAGGGTTATGCCTTTTGGACTAAAGAATGCACCTGCTACATTTCAAAGGATGGTTAATCAGGTTCTGAATGGGATGGAGGACCTCTGCATGGCATACTTGGATGACATTGCAGTGTTTAGCCCTACATGGAAAGAACATATTGACCACCTGGGATATGTATTGCAGGCTCTTGAGTAGGCCCATCTGACCATAAAGGTAAGTAAAGTAAGTGTCAAATTGGTCAGAGTAAAGTGGTCTACCTTGGTCATGAGGTAGGAGAAGGTGAAATAAGGCCATTGCTCAGCAAAGTACAAGCTGTACAAAACTGGGCCACACCTACTACTCAAAACCAAGTGAGAGCTTTCCTAGGTCTCACTGGGTACTACAGGAATTTCATAGAGAATTATGGGACCATAGCTTCTCCCTTGAATGTAGTCTCCTCTCCAAAATTCCCTAAAAAGGTTAGATGGAATGAGGAGTGCACTCGAGCCTTTGAAACCCTGAAGAAAGCCCTTTGTCAAGCTCCAGTCCTAAGAGCTCCTGATTACCACCAACCCTTCATTGTGCAGACAGATGCCTCCAATATAGGTATCGGTGCAGTCCTTAGTCAGCTGGATGAGAAAGGTAGGGAACACCCCATTTGCTTCATCAGTAGGAAACTGAAGGAACCAGAGACAAGGTGGGCAACCATAGCGTGTGAATGCTTTGCCATTGTGTGGAGTTTGAAGAAGTTTAGACCATACCTGTATGGATCTACTTTTGTGATTCAAACTGACCACCAACCCTTGAGATGGTTAATGCAAATGAAAGGGGAAAACCCAAAACTTCTAAAATGGTCAATCTGCCTGCAAGGGTTTGATTTCACCATTGAGCACAGAGCAGGATGCCACCACCAAAATGCTGATGGTCTCTCTAGGATGGATGTATTTAACCGACTAGCAGGGGTGCACAACTGATTTTGACAGAGGGCCGAAAGTACCTTGCATGAGGGCTATAGTGGGCCGAAAAGTAATTGTGGGCGTGGCGGTAGGCGGGGCGTGGCAGGAGGCTTTTTAAACCCCCAAGTTGTACTAAACACATGGAAAAAGAATGTTTTTGAGGGGTAACGATTTTTATTTGCATTTCAAACACATTTTCCATTGTTATAATTTATTTCTATTTAGTTATTGTATCTCGCCTGTTTAATTAACTTATATATATTTTATTGACCCTAGATTGGACATGCCGTTATTTTGGACTGCTACAGTTTGCTATTTGGCTTGCCCAAGAGGAGTATGGCCTTCGTTGAGTCAGGTTTCCTCAAAAAGCCAAAGATGAACATCTCCTAACTGTGCCTGTTTTAGCTTTGTTATTGGGTTCACTCTTGGAGTGCAACACTATGCCCCAGGGCCCCCTTACCCCAACCAAACACTATGCCCTATGTCCCCTTCACCCACAACCAAACACTATGCCCCATGTCCCCCTCACCCCCAACCAAACACTATGCCCCATGTCCCCCTCACCCCCAACCAAACAATATGCCCCATGTCCCTCTTACCCCCAACCAAACACTATGCCCCATGTCCCTCACCCCCAACCAAACACTATGCCCCATGGCCCCCTCACCCCCAACCAAACACTATGCCCTATGTCCCCCTCACCCCCAACCAAACACTTTGCCCCTCACCCCCAACCAAACACTATGCCCCATGTCCCCCTCACCCCCAACCAAACACTATGCCCCATGTCCCCCTCACCCCCAACCAAACACTATGCCCCATGTCCCCCTCACCCCCAACCAAACACTATGCCCCATGTCCCCCTCACCCCCAACCAAACACTATGCCCCATGTCACTCACCCCCAACCAAACACTATGCCCCATGTCCCCCTCACCCCCAACCAAACACTATGCCCCATGTCCCCCTCACCCCCAACAAAACACTATGCCCCATGTCCCCCTCAGCCCCAACCAAACAATATGCCCCATGTCCCCCTCACCCCCAACCAAACACTATGCCCCATGTCCCTCACCCCTAACCAAACACTATGCCCCATGGCCCCCTTACCCCCAACCAAACACTATGCCCCATGTCACTCACCCCCAACCAAAACTATGCCCCATGTCCCCCTCACCCCCAACCAAACACTATGCCCCATGTCCCCCTCACCCCCAACCAAACACTATGCCCCTCACCCCCAACCAAACACTATGCCCCATGTCCCCCTCACCCCCAACCAAACACTATGCCCCATGTCACTCACCCCCAACCAAACACTATGCCCTATGGCCCCCTCACCCCAACCAAACGCTATGCCCCATGTCACTCACCCCCAACCAAACACTATGCCCCATGGCCCCCTCACCCCCAACCAAACACTATGCCCCATGTCACTCACCCCCAACCAAACACTATGCCCCATGTCCCCCTCACCCCCAACCAAACACTATGCCCCATGTACCCCTCACCCCAACCAAACACTATGCCACATGTCCCCCTCACCCCCAACCAAACACTATGCCCCATGTCACTCACCCCCAACCAAACACTATGCCCCATGTCCCTCACCCCCAACCAAACACTATGCCCCATGTCCCCCTCACCCCCAACCAAACAATATGCCCCATGTCCCCCTCACCCCCAACCAAACACTATGCCCCATGTCACTCACCTCCAACCAAACACTATGCCTCATGTCCCTCACCCCCAACCAAACACTATGCCCCATGGCCCCCTTACACCCAACCAAACACTATGCCCCATGTCACTCACCCCAACCAAACACTATACCCCATGTCCCCCTCACCCCCAACCAAACAATATGCCCCATGTCCCCCTCACCCCCAACCAAACACTATGCCCCATGTCCCTCACACCCAACCAAACACTATGCCCCATGGCCCCCTTACCCCCAACCAAACACGATGCCCCATGTCACTCACCCCCAACCAAACACTATGCCCCATGTCCCCCTCAACCCCAACCAAACACTATGCCCCATGTCCCCCTCACCCCCAACCAAACACTATGCCCCTCACCCCCAACCAAACACTATGCCCCATGTCCCCCTCCCCCCAACCAAACACTAAGCCCCATGTCACTTACCCCCAACCAAACACTATGCCCAATGGCCCCCTCACCCCCAACCAAACACTATGCCCCATGTCCCTCACCCCCAACCAAACACTATGCCCCATGGCCCCCTCACCCCCAACCAAACACTATGCCCCATGTCACTCACCCCCAACCAAACACTATGCCCCATGTCCCCCTCACCCCCAACCAAACACTATGCCCCATATCCCCCTCACCCCCAACCAAACACTATGCCCCATGTCCCCCTCACCCCAACCAAACACTATGCCCCATGTCACTCACTCCCAACCAAACACTATGCTCCATGTCCCTCACCCCCAACCAAACACTATGCCCCATGGCCCCCTTACACCCAACCAAACACTATGCCCCATGTCACTCACCCCCAACCAAACACTATGCCCCATGTCCCCCTCACCCCCAACCAAACACTATGCCCCATGTCCCCCTCACCCCCAACCAAACACTATGCCCCATGTCCCCCTCACCCCCAACCAAACACTATGCCCCATGTCACTCACCCCCAACCAAACACTATGCCCCCCTCATCCCCAACCAAACACTATGCCCCATGTCCCTCACCCCCAACCAAACACTATGCCCCATGGCCCCCTCACCCCCAACCAAACACTATGCCCCATGTCACTCACCCCCAACCAAACACTATGCCCCATGTCCCTCCCCCCCAACCAAACACTATGCCCCATGGCCCCCTCACCCCCAACCAAACACTATGCCCCATGGCCCCCTCACCCCCAACCAAACACTATGCCCCATGGCCCCCTCACCCCCAACCAAACCCCCCACCCCATGGCCCCCACCCCCAACCAAACAATATGCCCCATGTCACTCACCCCCAACCAAACACTATGCCCTATGGCCCCCTCACCCCCAACCAAACACTATGCCCCATGTCACTCATCCCCAACCAAACACTATGCCCCATGGCCCCCTCACCCCCAACCAAACACTATGCCCCATGTCCCTCACCCCCAACCAAACACTATGCCCCATGGCCTCCTCACCCCCAACCAAACCCCCCACCCCATGGCCCCCTCACCCCCAACCAAACCCCCACCCCCCAAATCAGCACACACAAACCAGCACCAATACAGACCCGAACCCCCACCCCCCAACTGAGCACACACACACAAACATGCACCCATAAAGACCCGAACCCCCCACCCCCCCAACTCCAAACCCCCCACCCCCAACTCAGCACACACACTCTCAAGCATGCACCCATACAGACCCGAACCCCCCACCCCCCAACTCAGCACACACACACAAACATGCACCCATAAAGACCCGAACCCCCCACCCCCCAACTCCAAACCCCCCACCCCAGCACACACTCTCAAGCATGCACCCATACAGACCCGAACCCCCCAACTCAGCACGCACACACAAACATGCACCCATAAAGACCCGAACCCCCCACCCCAGCACACACTCTCAAGCATGCACCCATACAGACCCGAACCCCCCACCCCCCAACTCAGCACACACAAACATGCACCCATACAGACCCAAACCCCCACCCCCCAACTCAGCACACACACAAACATGCACCCATAAAGACCCGAACCCCCACCCCCCAACTCAGCACACAAAAAACATTCAAATCAAAACATTCATACACATCTGACAACACCCACCCCGCATCTCAACATACACACAAAATACATTCAAATACAAACATTCATACACATCCGACACCCCCCCACCCCCGCATCTCAACATACACACAAAATACATTCAAATACAAACATTAATACACATCCGACAAACCCCCCACCCCTGCATCTCAACATACACACAAAATACTTTCAAATACAAACATTCATACACATCCGACACCCCCCCACCCCGCATCTCAACATACACACAAAATACATTCAAATGCAAACATTCATACACATCCGACACACCCCCCCACCTCCGCATCTCAACATACACACACAATACATTCAAATACAAACATTCATACACATCCGACACACCCCCCACCCCCGCATCTCAACATACACACAACATACATTCAAATACAAACATTCATACACATCCGACACACCCCCCACCCCCGCATCTCAACATAAACACAAAATACATTCAAATACAAACATTCATACACATCCGACACAATCCCCCACCCCCGCATCTCAACATACACACACAAACATAAAGCAAAACAAACCCGACACACAAACACAAACAGAGCACTTACCGGAGACGTGCTGGAAGGCAGGTAAGCGGCAGGTAAGCCGGAACGCTGGAATCGTACTACGGCTGGCGTGGCAAGCAAGGCTGAAATGCCTTCCGGCATCAAGCCTAACTGGCCACGCCAGCCGTAGTGCTGGCCCTCCATTGGTGCAGCACACACGCATTACGTGGCTCGTAGGAGCGACGTGGTGCGTGTGTGCTGAGCCAATGAGGGCCAGTGTTTTGTCCCGCCCGGAAGACAACAAAGACTTTCCTAATGGAGGGCGGCCGCGGGCCGCCCTCCATTAGGAAAGTCTTTGTGCCTCGCGGGCCGGACAAAAGAGCATGGCGGGCCGCAACTGGCCCGCGGGCCGTATGTTGTGCACCCATGGACTAGAGGTAGAGATTCATCGAGGAGTGATTAAATCCTCCTGTCCCTTAGTCTCGGGGGGTGAGTGTTAGGGAGAATTCTCATAAATTGTTAATTTCCCTTACCTACTGAGTCCCTCAGCAGCTTTGCTGGATTTCTAGGATTTATTTTTTTCACCTGGTAAGAGTGTGAGCCTTTTTTCCCACTCTTATATGTGTTTTGCTGTGTGTATTTCTACTTTTTGCGTGATCTTGGGCACTGGAGCCTCACTTACTCCATGGCACCATATTCTTCCATGTGTTTTACACAGCACCTTCAGTGCAGTGACACAGGGTTGTCTTTTAGAATTCCCACCGACTCCATTTTCTGGGGCTGACTACTGTCCCCCAGAAAAGATAAAGTTGCCATTAACTTTATTTAGTCACTTTTACCATTGACCCAGTACACCCCATCTTACATGGAGTATTGAAAAGGGTTAAATCTTATCCCTTTTTGTCTGTGTCTCTTGGAGCATTCTTTTCCTCCCTTTACATCAAGACTTGGCTGGTGGCAGTGGTATCTTCCTGTAGAGGAGGTCCCAAATATAGCCTGCACTCCAGCCGCCCATTTTGAAGTACCAGTAACGTTCACACCGAGATATGTGACGTATGATGAGCAAATAAACCAGCAGAGAGCCGCATTAGGGCTCTGCCCAGTGCCCATCAGAAGACCACTACCTAGTCAAGTGCCAATAACCAGACAACCATGGGCAGTAAGGTATCCATTGAGAAAACCCTACCAGCAAATGACACAAAATGAAGATTGCTTAAGCACTGTCCCAGAAGAAACTCAACAAGCCTTAATTGAAGACGAATGGTGATGACACAAGGGCCTAGACAGACTCACAGATGAAAGAAACGACAATCAAAAATGACACACACAGACGAAACGCCATGAATAAGGATATCATGAACTTAGAAGGAGAGACGATGTTAAAAGATAAAGGGCCTCATTACACGGAAGGCGGCGATCCAGGGTGCTATTAGCACCCTGGACCATGCCGGTAAATTACCGGCACCGCCTTGGCGGTAAGGGGATTTACCGCCCCATTCCAAGGTCGGTGGGGCGGTAAATCCGCCTTCCGCCATTGCCCTTCCCCATTCCCATTTCTGCCCCATAGGGCTCTATGGAAATGGAGAAGGCGCTAATTACGGCACCGCAATTTTGCGGTGCCGTAATTAGCTCCGATGTCCCTTAGCGGGTTGGTTTTTAACGCCTGCAAAAAGCAGGCGTTAGAGCACCAACCCGCTAAGGGACCTCGTAGTACGGCGGTAAGGGTTAACTGTCACCGTTGCCATTAACGGTGACCGTTAACCCTTACCGCCGTCCGTGTAATGAGGCCCAAAGAAACTTAAACTGTCAAGCAGGATGAAGCTATTCAACAAGCTAACACCTGTACATATGCTTTTAACCGCAAGAAGCTAAGAAAACAGTGCAGCTTGCTATGCTTAGTAGAAGAATAGAGCGGCAAGCGCCACCTATATATCTACCTCAACAAAGCACACTATATAAGTGCGAGTCCACTTTATACAAAAGCAGAATTAACCCAGGTTACTAAGGGTCAAACAGGACAGGATTCGTATTCCAGCTAATACAAGAAAAGAGACGGCGGAATCGAAACTTACCAAGAAGCAGCTTGTGCCTGGGAAATCGAGGTCAAATCAAGAGAGGGAGGCGGACAATAGCTCCGAAGAATCGAAACTTAAGAACACAGCAGCCTGCCCCATGAAGGTGGAGATAAGGAGGCCCAGGCGGCAAGGCAAATAAGAATTAAATGCACAAATAGAAGGAAAACTAATCAGATTCACGGTGTGCTAGCATGTGACCAGCCGAGCGGGAAGAGGCACGTACGCCTGGCTGTCTCCCAGACAGAAGATACCATAGCTTTTTCTGACAAGAAGCTAGAGTTTCGAGGCCGACCACAGCCAACTAATTGACACAGAGCACTAAAGTACTGATTGATGGAAGGGAGGCTGGGTGAATCTTGGGGCATCCTGCACTTGGTTGACCATTCTGCGTGCTGCTAATTAAAGTGGAGAATTATGCATGCGGTTGAAGCCAACCCAATCATAGTGTACCAAATAATCGACGGTCCTATAGATAGTAGAACCAATGGGACGTCATACTTTTAGTGACGTCTACAGGAGTAATGTTAGAAGGATGGGCTTAGATGCCCACCTGATATTGTTTATCCAATCCCCTCACTCCATTATCATATACAGATATAGCACCTATACTTAAGTTATCTTTTCCAACCAATAGAATTGCATGACAAACTTTTGAGTGTTACACGTCAATGATGATGAATTTTGGGTATAACTGTTACTGTTTGCATGAAGTTTTGGGGAGTTGAAGTGAGACGGACTATTGCATCACTGTTGGTTTCCATGTTTCCCCGTTTTTCTGTACTCGTCATTAAACTGACTCCCCTTTGCCAAACCATTGGTTTGTCCTTATTGACTGGTGTTGGAGGAATATACCTGCACCCCATCCACCTCAAGGTGCAGCTATCTTGTCTTAAAGTACTTGAGAGTGAGCTCTGACTCTATGGGCCGGTCAGGGGTCACTCCCTCTCCTGTACACTTGGTAGCAGAGGATGGTTGGTGACCATCGATTGTTAATTATTGATGAATATAAGACACGTATTGACCGTCGACATAAAGTAACTCTAGGTCTTCAGCAATATCACGAGTCCTTTGCCATTCGGCTGAGTAGACCGTGAAGCTTCCTGTAGACAATGGTAGTTTAACCCAAGACTGCAGTCAGGGCCTGAAGGGACCCGTTTTCCAAACACATCCCTTCCCATTCCTACTCCCATTCCTACGGGCAGCCGACAGGGGGAAAATCTGAAGGAGGCAGTAACGAATGCGGTGATCCAGAGGGTCCAGAGACGAACAATGAGAACTGTGAGTGAAGAAAAAATTGAGTGCTTTGGAAAACAGTGTACGCCTTAAGAACAAGTAAAGGGAAAAGGTAATGGAGGGAGGAGGAAAAACAAAATAGTCAGAAGTAGAGAAGACTGTATATTTATCTTTTGAGCAGAGCTGAGCAGGTGAGTGTGATCCCGTGGGCCAGTCCCTCTCAGGCCCTTTATCACTTTTGTGGCCGTTTTGTGTGCCTCCAGGCCCTCTGTGCACCGTCTCCGTCCCCTTCCACTTCCTCGTTGCCTTCCCCTCCCTCCCGCCTTCCAGCCCGCCTCCCAGCCCGCCTCCCAGCCCTCCCCCCATCCCCGATTGGTCTCTGTGCCGTAGCTGCTGGGCCTAACGACCTGCAGTGCACCGTGCTCGCTTCGTTTGAGCAGAGCTGAGCAGGTGAGTGTGATCCCGTGGGCCAGTCTCTCTCAGGCCTTTTATCACTTTTGTGGCCGTTTTGTGTGCCCCCAGGCCCTCTGTGCACCGTCTCCGTCCCCTTCCACTTCCTCGTCGCCTTCCCCTACCTCCTGCCCCCCAGCCCGCCTCCCAGCCCTCCCCCATCCCCGATTGGTCTCTGTGCCGTAGCTGCTGGGCCTAACGACCTGCAGTGCACCGTGCTCGCTTCTTTGACCAGAGCTGAGCAGGTGAGTGTGATCCCGAGGGCCAGTTCCTCTCAGGCCTTTTATCACTTTTGTGGCTGATTTGTGTGCCCCCAGGCTCTCTGTGCACCGTCTCCGTCCCCTACCACTTCCTCGTTGCCTTCCCCTCCCTCCCGCCTCCCAGCCCGCCCATCCCGCCTTGATTGGTCCGGCTGAGAGGATTCGCCTCCATTACCAGTTCCCCTAGGGCAGCCCCTGCCAGGCAGCCCATCGGCTAAGGACCTGAGGCAAAGGACGGCTCCTGCAAAGACGGCTCCAGGTCGTATCTGCAGGTATCCGCAGGAGAAGCAAGAAGCGAACAATAAGTAAGTGTGGGAAGGGCAGGGCCAGAAGCAATCACTTCACGCCATACTACCCAACCACGCATCTAAGAAAGCATCACCACTGTAAACTCGTTATATCTGTAACATATTTTGCATTTGGAATCTGTCCTATACATGTGAGAATTGCATTTAGAATTGCGCCCAATGGCCTCTTTGTGAAAGTTGCATTTAGAAGTATTCCCAATAGCTACTCTGGGAAATTGAATTTAGAAGTGTGCCAAATAGCCTCCTGTGAAAGTGGCATTTAGGAAAGTGTTCTGTGAAAGTTGCATTTAGAAAGTGTTCTGTGAAAGTTGCTTTTAGAAGTGTGCCCAATAGCCTCTCTGTGAAAGTGGCATTTAGGAAAGTGTTCTGTGAAAGTTGCATTTAGAAAGTGTTCTGTGAAAGTTGCTTTTAGAAGTGTCCCCAATAGCCTCTCTGGGAAAGTGGCATTTAGGAAAGTGTTCTGTGAAAGTTGCATTTAGAAAGTGTTCTATGAAAGTTGCTTTTAGAAGTGTCCCCAATAGCCTCTCTGTGAAAGTGGCATTTAGGAAAGTGTTCTGTGAAAGTTGCATTTAGAAAGTGTTCTGTGAAAGTTGCTTTTAGAAGTGTCCCCAATAGCCTCTCTGTGAAAGTGGCATTTAGGAAAGTGTTCTGTGAAAGTTGCACTTAGAAAGTGTTCTTGAAAGGTGCATTTAGAAGTGTTCCCAGTAGCCTCTCTATGAAAGTTGCATCTAGAAGTGTTCCCAATAGCCACCCTGAAAGTGGAATTTAGAAGTGCGCCCAATAGCCTCTCTGTGAAAGTCGAATTTAGAAGTGCTCCCAATTAACCTCTTTGTGAAAGTTGCATTTAGAAATGTTCCTAATAGCCACTCTGGAAAATAGAATTTAGAAGTGTGCCCAATAGCCTCTCTGGAAAGTTGCATTTGGAAGTGTTCCCAATAGCCACTCTGGAAAGTTGAACTTAGAAGTGTGCCCAATAGGCTCTCTGTGAAAGTGGCATTTAAATGTTTCCCCAGTAGCCTCTCTGTGAATTTAGAAGTGCGCCAATAGCCTCTCTATGAAAGTTGCATCTAGAAGTGTTCCCAATAGCCATCTTGAAAGTGGAATTTAGAAGTGTGCCCAATAGCCTCTCTGTGAAAGTGGCATTTAGGAAAGTGTTCTGTAAAAGTTGCTTTTAGAAGTGCTCCCACTAGCCTCTCTGTAAAAGTCGAATTTAGAAGTGCTTCCAATTAACCTCTTTGTGAAAGTTGCATTTAGAAGTGTGCCCAATAGCCACTCTGGAAAATTGAATTTAGAAGTGTGCCCAATAGCCTCTCTGTAAAGTTGCATTTAGAAGTGTTCCCAGTAGCCACTCTGGAAAGTTGAATTTAGAAGTGTGCCCAATAGGCTCTCTGTGAAAGTGGCATTTAGAAGTTTTCCCAGTAGCCTCTCTGTGAATTTAGAAGTGCGCCCAATAGCCTCTCTATGAAAGTTGCATCTAGAAGTGTTCCCAATAGCCACCCTGAAAGTGGAATTTAGAAGTGTGCCCGATAGCCTCTCTGTAAAAGTGGCATTTAGGAAAGTGTTCTGTGAAAGTTGCATTTAGAAAGTGTTCTGTGAAAGTTGATTTTAGAAGTGTCCCCAATAGCCTCTCTGTGAAAGTGGCATTTAGAAAAGTGTTCTGTCAAAGTTGCATTTAGAAAGTGTTCTGTGAAAGTTGCTTTAAAAGTGCTCCCAATAGCCTCCCTGTAAAAGGTGCATTTAGAAGTGTTCCCAATAGCCTCTCTGTGAAAGCTGCAATTAGAACTGTGCCCAATAGCCTTTCTGTGAAAGTTGCATTTTAGAAGTGTTCCCAGTAGCCTCTCTGTGAATCTAGAAGTGTTCCCAATAGCCTCTCTGAAAGTTGAATTTAGAAGTGTCCCCAATAGCACCTCTGTGAATTTAGAAGTTTTCCCAATATCGTCTCTGTGAAAGTGGTATTTAGAAGTGTTCCCGATAGCCTCTCTGTGAAAGTTGCATTTTAGAAGTGTTCCCAGTAGCCTCTCAGTGAATTTAGAAGTGTGCCCAATAGCCTCTCCGTGAAAATTGCAATTAGAAGCGTTCCCTGTAGCCTCGCTATGAATCTAGAAGTGCGCCCAATAGCCTCTCCGTGAAGTTGCATTTACAAGTGTACCCAATAGCCACTCTGGAAAGTTGAATTTAGAAGTGCGCCCAATAGCCTCTCTGTGAAGTTGCATTTACAAGTGTACCCAATAGCCACTCTGGAAAGTTGAATTTAGAAGTGCGCCAAATAGCCTCTCTGTGAAAATTGCATTTAGAAGTGTTTCCAATAGCCACTCTGTGAAAGTCGCTTTTAGAAGTGTTCCCAATAGCCTCTCTGCGAATTTAAAAGTGCACCAATAACCTCCCAGTGAAAGTTGCATTTAGAAGTGTTCCCAATAGCCACTATGGAAACCTGAATTTAGAAGTGCGCCCAATAGCCTCTCTGTGAAAGCTGCATTTAGAAGTGTTCCCAATAGCCACTCTGAAAGTCGCATTTAGAAGTGTGCCCAATATCCTCTCTGCGAAAGTTCCATTTAGAAATGTTCTCAATAGCCTCTCTTGGAAAGTTGCATTTAGAAGTGTTCCCATTAGCCTCTCTGTGAATCCTGAAGTACTCCCAATAGCCACTCTGAAAAGTTGAATTTAGAAGTGTTCCCAATAGCCACTCTGAAAAGTTGAATTTAGAAGTGTGCCCAACAACCTCTCTGTGAAAAGCCGAATTTAGAAATGTGTGCAATAGCCCCCGTCTGAAGGTTGAATTTAATTGTGGGCCCAATAAACTCTCTGTGAAAACTGAATTAGAAGTGTGCCCAGTAGACTCTCCGCGAAAGTGGAATCTAGAAGTGCGCCGAATATCCTTTCCTTATAGTATAATACCATGCCGGACCGAACCGACTAATCTCCCTAATAACCACCCTGTGCAAAACAGATTAAGATTCATGCCTAATACCCTCCCTGTATAAAGCTGAATTAAAAAAAGTGCACCTATTAGCGTGCCCTAATCGAACTCGCTAGTATCACTTAGCCTCTCCGGACTTAGTCCAAAACGTAAAAGTGTACACGACACCAGTGAGGTTAAGAAGCGTACCTAAATATCCTAATTATTAGTATGCCTAAAAGTATATCTGTGTAAGGTAGAATTTAGAACTTTGCCCAATAATCTAATATCCCCCTATACAAAATTGAATCTAGAGATAGACTTAACATCATCTCTATGTACAGATGAACTTAGAAGTGCACCTAACTAATAATTAGTAGCATAATATCATCTGTGTACAATTCAACCTAGAAGTGCACCGAATAGTCTAGTATCGTCTCTGTGCAATTGAACTTGAAGTGTGCCTAAAACCGTGCCCCACGGAACTTAGAGCTACAATTAGAAAGCCCTCCTAAAATCCACCTAAAAGCGCGTACCAAGCATGAGTGCACCCACTTTACTAGAGTTCATCGGAAACGACCACCGTGGACCGCCCCTACTTCCCGATCTGCCTTCCCTCCCGTCCCCCCCTTCCCAAACCACCCCACCCTCCTTCACACTCCCTGCCATTCCCCTCTCCAAACACCAAACCAGAGGGGCACGATGGCGAGCCAACCACCCTAAGACCACTCCTCCCTGAACATCACCACCGACCAGCCATCGTTAACCATGCCCGCTCTCATCACTATCATACCTGGCACACCCCGCCCTGAAATCACCCACTCCCTGCCTTGTCTTCACACCCCTGCCACCTTCGCCCCCGGTCTGCACCCTTTCCCCTCCCTAAAAACGGCACGCCTAGCCCTTGCTAGAACCGAAGCTGCATCCCTCTCCCCCTCTTACCCCCCTACCCTCTCTCACACCCCAATCGCAACAAGGAAACTAAAGAGGAAACGTTCCTGGTCCCCCTCAATTTCTCAGCACTCTTCGCCTCACCTGTCTCAACCCACCACCTCATTCCCGCAATCACCTCCTTCCCCCGCGGCTTCACCCTTCCTGAAACCCCTCTCCCTTGATTTCTCATCAACTGCAACTGAAACTCCTAACCGCCCACACCCCACTTCAAATCCCCCGAATCAAACCGAATCATCCTAACACACCCAGCCAACCAACCCCGCTCGAATTTTTCTGCCCGCCCATTATTCCCATCGAGCATCACCCACCCTAACCCCCTCCCTCCTCCACTCTCTCCACCACCACCCCCTCCAACTCCACCACCGAGACCAATCTCGCCTGCCGATGTGAACTGCATCCTATTTAATGCCCGATCCGTAGCAAAAAACAGACACTGCATCTTCGACCTCCTCGCCTCTGTCAAACCAGACCTTGTTTTCATCACTGAAGCTTGGTTTTCAGACGTCTTCGCCCCAATCGCTAATGAAGCCTTTCCCCCTGACTACTCCCTCATCTAACTGAACCGTCCCTCCAGAGGAGGGGGAATAGCATTCGTCTTCAAGTCTCTCTTACACACCTCAATCATCGACAACCAACCTTCCATACCTGCTTGCGAATCTCTCCTCGTTAAACTATCCATCTCCCCATCGCTCTCACACAGCTTCCTAATAATCTACAGGCCTCCTGGCTACGATGGACAATTCGCAAACAACCTATGCGACTCTATTGCCACCCTTCAACTAAACCATCCCAACCTCACCCTTCTTGGAGACTTCAACATATGGCTCGACATCCCCACGAACCCTATGACACACTCTCTGGTTGATGGTTTAGACGCAATTAACCTCCAACCCCGCTTAAATGGCCCAACTCACTATAAAGGACACACTCTTGATGCCATCTTTACCTCCAACACTCTGATTCATCTAAAACCACCCACCCCTATCATCTGGTCGGATCACTTTATTCTCTCATTGACCTTTCGCTCACCCGACCCCCTTCCCGTTCTCGAATCTGAACCTTTGAATCTAGGCAAATGCTGGAAAAAACTAATAATCACCCCGGACCTAGCCGAGGCACTCCTCCAGTCTCCACCACCTACCAACCGTCTCATCAAACAACTAACCCCTGACGCCTTTGACTCATGGCTCAACGCATCTCTGATGCGGCTCGCACCCCCGTGCAAACCATCAGCCCGCCGTGGCCTCTTCCCCAAATGGTTCACTCCTGAGTTGAAGATTACTAAACAACTATATAAATACCTAGAACACAAATGGCAGAAAGACAAAACCCAGGAGAACAGGGCCACCTTGGCCCGCCACCTCTATCAGTACAAGGCCGAAATCCGGAAAGCAAAAAAAAGCCCACTACAACTCACAAATCCTAAACTGCAAAAACCCAAGCAAAGAACTCCACAAAATCATCTCCGAATTCACCAATATGGCCTACACCACGACCGTCCCGACCCCCTCACAATCATTGTGCGACTCACTCTCCCTCCACTTTTACACCACGGCTCTCGAAAGAACAAAAACCCTAACCACCAAACTGGCTCTCTTACATCCACCAGGCAATTCTCCGCCCGTACCGCCCAGCCCACCAGCTGCGACCTCTACGCAACCAACATTCGAATCCTTTAGCCCAATATCACCAGAGCAATTTCTAAAACTTCTATCTGCCCGCAAACCATCTGGATCGCCGCTCGACCCTTGCCCAGCCACAACCCTCAAAGAGATTTTTGCATCCACCTGCGCAGGAGAACACGCAAGATCCATCATAAATGCCTCCCTTTCCTCTGATATCTTTCCCGACGCATTCAAAACGGTTCACGTCAAACCTCTAATAAAAAAAACCTTGCTCCACCCTCTCGAACCCAAAAACTATCGCCCCATCTCAACACCATCTCAAACACCAGGTTCCTTGCCAAACTCATTGACCGAACCGCCTACTCCCAACTAAATGCCTTTGTCGAAGCCAACAATCTCCTAGACCCCGCCCAATCAGGTTTCAGAGCCCGTCACGGAACTGAAACCACCCTAACCTCAATCTGGGATGACCTTAAAATGACGGCAGACTCCGCGGGATGTGCCGCGCTAATCCTTCTCGACCTATCTGCTGCCTTTGACACGATCAATCACTCAATCCTCATGGTATGTGGCAACTCTGAACTCCTTCCGCACCCACTACCATGGCCATCCGCCATGGGCAACTCACCGACCGCCTCCAAATCAGTGAAAAATCTTGGGTGCACCCTGGACTCTGACCTAACTCTCTCGCGCCAAGTCAACAACGTCTCAAAGTCCTGCCACTACCACCTTAAAACCCTTAGACGCATCTCTTCTTTCCCAACAGACTCTCTGCCGTCCAATCAATCGTTATATCAAGACTGCACTACGCAAACCCCCTATACCTCGGAATCCATGCGTACCAACTGAATAAACTACAAAGGCCACAAAACGCAGCAGCCAAATTACTACTTGCGCTTGGCCCAAGAGACCACGTCTCTCCAGCCCTTAAGACGCTTCACTGGCTCCCAGTAGGCCGAAGGGTGACGTTCAAAACCTTATGCATCTCCCATCGAGCACTGCATAAAACTGGACCTGAATATCTTCAAGACAAACTAAAACCCTATCAACCCCCACGCACCCTAAGATCGAGTTCAGCCGGCCTCCTAGTCATACCGAAAACAAACTTAGTCAGACTAGGCGGAGCATCATTCTCAGCCTTGGCCCCCACGCTATGGAATTCACTCCCACCCCACATCCGTCTAACTGAGGATTTAACGTGTTTTCGCAAACTGCTGAAAACCTGGCTCTTCCCATAAAATCAACCCGCACCATACCATCCCAAAACAGACTAACGACAACTCAATGACATCAATCCAACAAACTACCGATGCAAGAAATTGACAACTAATAAGCCTTACCTTAAACTAGAAGGACAAACAGAATTAAACGAATAAAGTAGATCAAAGCAGTATAAGGGTTAATAAGAGTAAATCATACGAAAACAGTAAAGAAAGTTAAACTGCTGAAATGGACAGATTGCATGTGGCGTAAACAAAGTGAATGGCTGGGATGATATAGTTAGAATTGATGGCTGGAATGATATAGTTAGAATTGATGAAGCCGGTGGAACAGATGAATGCGCTGAGTCGAAGAATGCATGAGTGGAAGAACAGACAGCTATATAGCGAATGAGTGTAGAAATCAAAAGAATAAGTAAACCGGATGAGTGTACAGAATGGATGAACACGCTGAACGGATGAGTGTGTAGAGCGGACGGGTATGTAGTGCGAACGAGCGTGTAACACGGATGAGAGCGTAATATAGATGAGTGTGAAGAATAGATGACTGTAAACCGAATGAGTGTGTAGAACAGATAAGTATGTGGAACGGATGAGTTTGTAGAGCATGTGACAGCTCCAGGGCATAGTCTGCAGGTTTCCACAAGAGAGGCAAGTAAAGCGCATGATTGAGTGGATAGCGGATGAACTCGGAAGTGCAAAGCGGATGACTGTACGGAGTGGATGAGTGTATGGAGCAGATGAGTCTATGGAGCGGATGTGTATATGGAGCGGACGAGTGTATAGAGCCAAGGAGAGTATGATGCGGAGGAGAGTATGGTGCGGAAGAGTGTATGGAGCGGAGGAATGTATGGAGCGGAGGGGTGTATGGAGCGGAGGGATGTATGGAGCGGAGGGATGTATGGAGCGAATGGTGTATGGTGCGGAGGGGTGTATGGAGCGGAGGGGTGTATGGAGCGGAGGGGTCTATGGAGCGCACGGGTGTATGGAGCGCATGGGTGCATGGAGAGGATGAGTGGGCAGAGCTGTTGAAGACATAGAACAGACGAGTGTGTGAGATTGAATATATAGAATAGGATACCGCTGTTGGATGCGTGAAAAGCACAAGTGCTTAAAGCGGATGAGTGCGGAGAGGGGATGTGTCCATGGAGCAGAGGAGTTCGTGGAGCAGATGAGTGCGTTGGAGCGGATGAGTGCTTTGGAGGGGGTGTGTGCCCAGAGGGGGTGTGAGCCCAGAGGGGATGTGAGCCCAGAGGGGGTATGTGCGCAGAGGGGGTGTGCGCGCAGGGGGGGTGTGCGTGCAGAGGGGGTGTGCGCATAGAGGGGTGTGTACGTAGAAGGGGTGAGTGCGTAACACGGATGAGTGCGTAAATTTAAGAGAAGCGACTAGAACGCAAGAATGCGCAAACCGGATGAATGTGCAGAACGGATGAGTGAAAACAAGATGAGTGTATAGAACAGAACAGAATATGGAGCGGATGAGTAAGTAGAGCCAACAAGTCTGGATAGCTGATGAATGCGGAAGTGCGGAGAGTGTGTTTATCGCCTGAGCGGACGATTGTACAGACCTGGCGAATGTATGGAGTGAATGAGTGTAGGAAGCGAATGAGGGTATGGACCGGATGAGTGTACGGAGTGGATGAGTGTAGGGAGTGGATCAGTGTATGGAGTGGATGAGTGTATGGAGCGGACGAGTGTTTGGAACGGACGGTGGAATGGAACGCATGGGTGTATAGAACGCATGGGTGTATGAAGCGGATGAGTGCATGGAGCGGATGAGTGCATGAAGCGGATGAGTGCATGGAGCGGATGGGTGTATGGAACGGATGGATGTATGGAGCTGATGGATGTATGGAGCGGATGGGTGCATGGAATGGACGGGTGTATGGAGCGGTTAGGTGTATGCACCCAGCAGATCAGTGTATGGAGAGGTTAGGTGTATGAAGCCGAGGGGAGTATGGAGCGGATAGGCATATGGAACGGATGAATATATGAAGTGGATGTATATTCAGAGTAAATGAAGGTATGCAGCCAGCAGATCGGTGTATGGAGGGGTTGAGTGTCTGAAGCCGAATGGAGTATGGAGCGGATAGGCGTATCGAACAGATGAATATATGAAGTGGATGTATACTCAGAGTAAATGAAGGTATAGGACAGATGAGTGTAGAGATGAATATATAGAACAAGATATTACTGCTGGATGCGTGAAAATCACGAGTGATTAAAACGGATGAGTGCAGAGAGGATGAGTGCGTGGAACGGTTAAGTGCGTGGAGCGGGTGAGTCCGTAGAGGGGGTGAGTCCGTAGAGGGGACTCCGTAGAAGGGGTGAGTGCATAGAGGGGGTGAGTGCATAGAGGGGGTGAGTGCGAAGAGGGGATAAGTGCGTAAAACAGGTAAACACATAGCACGCGTGAGGGCATAAAGCGGGTGAGTACCTGGAGCGATCAAGTGCCCAGAGTGAACTGACGTGTCACGTAGAGCCAACGAGCACATAGAACGAACGAGCACTGACGCATCCAGTACTGATGAGTGCGTAGAATGGATGAGTACGTTGAGCTACTGAATGCGTAGAGCATGAAGCAGTCAGGAGTGCCTGCCTGGGGCAGTCAAGAGTGCATGCCTGCGGCAGTCAAGAGTGCATGCCTGGGGCAGTCAAAGTGCATGCGTGAGGCAGACAAGAGCACATGCGTGGAGCAGACTAGACTGCGCAGGGCGGACCAGAGTGTATTTGGACCTGACTGGGGTGCATAGAATGGATAGCTGTTCATGGTACGGACTGGAACGCATAAATATTGCGTGACGTATATAGTATGGTTTAGAATGCAAAGAACGTTTGAAAGAGCATATAACTCATCATATCACACCACCATGCTTACTCTCTGATTGACATGAAGGAGTACCTCATGGTCAGAGGAGGGTGTCGTCACCGCCCTTTGTAGACAGACTAAGGACATTGCCAGGTAGACAGCGATGCGGGAATATTACCCCTGTGATAGACAGGGGAACTATGAGAGAAGAGAAAGAGGGCTGCGCATTCCAGTTTCTGCTACTAGAAAAGGGGGGAGCAAGACCACAATATATTCCATGGCCACACATGCATCGAGAAAACTTGAAAAACAAGCTTTCAATGCTGACATCGGGAGCCGGAAAATGGATACATGAGTTAGAAAAAATGACAGGGGAAAACATGCTAGCTATAGGGGACATTAAAGGTCTTCTGATTGCCATACTTGGTGAGAGAGCAGACGATGTGTGGACACGGGCAGGGTACCCTGGTGTAACCACAATCAACACCGCGCATGACAGAGCACCATTTAACAATTGCAGAGCAGCAGTATGGAAAGCGCTATGAGTGCTTTACTCAGATACTTCCGATATGGGAGCTATAATGACTCAGAAAATGAAGGAGTCGGAAGATACGCTAATTTATATCATATCCAGAATTTCCAAGACGCGTGGGTGCTCAAAACGCATGAATCTTGGACGAAATCAATACCTGTGTTTTACCATATATTGTGTCAAGTGTTGCCAGAACCAGTGCAGAAACAACTCAAGAAATTGGTAGGAGTTGAGGCTAAGCCTTGGGCTGAAATATAGTTGGCCATCGCACATTAGTGTAGACTATTAAAAGAAAAAAATTGTGAAAAGAAGGCAACTTGAAAGGGTGAGGAAGCGAAGCTGGTGCAAAAGAAATTATCCAAGTATGCTCTTGAGGGAGCCATGCTAACTAATGCAGCTGAACAGAGCATGCAGCAGGTGGCCAATCCACAACAGAATAACCAGGGTAACTTAGGGTTTTACCCACAGGGAAGACGATTTAGAGGAAGAGGATGGCAGAGCAATCAGGGAGGCTTCCAAAATAATCAAGGAGGCTTTCAAAATGTGCAAAATGGTAACCCTGATATGTCAAATGGACAAATCAACTGACCACCACCAGTATGTTGCATGTGCGGAATGACAGGGCGTTTGTCTCGCACGTGCAGAAGTCAAGGCATGATGCAGAATGGCCAAGGAATGGGAGCAGGCATGGTGAATCCACCTGCAGTCTTACAACAGGACGTTGCACAGAATCACACGGGAGCGCAACAAGGGGTGAAACCCAGTTCAAGGAATGGGCACCAGGAGAAGTCGGCAGTCCAATAGCAGGACAGGATCCGGTACACAGGGAAGCAACAGAAGAAGGTGTCCAAGCGGTAGAGTAGACAAACCGAAAGTAACAGGCCGGGGTCCGGTACACAGGGAATCCAGCAGGAAGACCGCAGGAAGAAGAGGAGGAGACGGGGACAAGAAGACAGAACAGAGAAAAGGTAAGGACCACAGAGTGAAGGAAAGATGGGACGGGGGTGGGCTAGAAGACTGGAAGGAGGGGGATAAGAGGTACGGAAATACAGGGGGAAAAATATCAGAGCAATGAGGAGCAGGCAAGCAATAGAGGAGGAACGGGACCCGATAGGGATCGGGGACCGACAGGGAAAATATACGAGCGTGAAGGCTGCGAAAAGCACAGAGCGGACAGCACACTAGGAACACGAAAACCGGAAGCGTTGCAACGCATCCGCGATCCGGAAGCGGCAGGCTTGGAGCTTCCGAGTCGCGTCAGCGCACAAACACTAGAACGGTGCTGAAGGAGAACGTGACGGGTGAGCAGAGCATGCGACGGGCTAGTATCTGCACCGCTAGCGGCTCCACAGACTCCACCCACCTCGCGGCATGACAATAACATCTCATTACTCAGCACAGGCTGCAGAATTATTGGCATTGATACTCGCCATGGAGAATCACGCAGACCAGGAAGTAATGGTGTACAGTGACTCCGCCTATGTGACGTCAACAGTGCACGCAGGCTTAGCGTGCTGGAAAAGGAGGGGCTACCTTAGAGCGGACGGCATGCCAGTACAGCACACAGCCTTATTGGACAGGCAGATAAAGGCACTACAGTTCCCAGTGGGCATTGCGGTTGTGAAATGAGCCGCCCACACCAAGGGGACATATTTTGTCTCACGCAGAAACCAAGCAGCAGACACTGAAGCCAAATGTATGGCATCCAAAATTGAGACGATTATGGAAGTGGAAGTGGCGTGCACCCATGAAAGGATGATGGTAGCATGAACCACATTGGAGGCCTAAAACGATCTTGGGCAAACGCAACTTATCGAGCTCCAAGGGGAGGCACCACAGGAAGAGAAAAACTTGTGGAAACGTCAAGGGTGTTCTTTAACCCCTCAGACAGTTTGTGGCGACAAGACAGCACTGGTAAACCAGTAATGCCTGTAGCCCTACTAAAAATAGCGCTGGAACAGTTGCATTACCCGACGCACATGACAAAAGAGAATCTAGCAGCAATGCTTGCGGAAGACTGGTTCACACCGAATTTAGCTGAGCATGTTGCATTCTTTATGGTGAACTGCATAATCTGCCAGCAATTCACCGCTGGGCATACATTAAAAGTAATGAGAGGAGTCATCCCCAGGCCAAATGAGCCTTTTCAGCACTTGCATGTCCATTTCCTCGACTTGATTCAAGTATGCAACGGGTACAGATATTTAATTGTCATGGTGTGTCCATTCTCTAGATGGATAGATGCAGGTCCATGTACACACCCAAACTCTACCTGTGTGGCCAAATTCTTAGTGAGGGAAGTGTTCCACAGGTGGGGGGTGTGTGAAGTCATGAGATCAGATAATGGGGCTCATTTTGTAAATGCAGTCTTTGAGAAGATTAGCTTGCTGCTTGGTATAAAGCACAAGTTCTCGTCGGCGTATCATCCAGAAGGTAATGGGGTCTGTGAGAGGCTCAACGGCTTGTTAAAGGAAAGGATAGCCAAGTTGAAGCTTACTCTAAAGAGGGGATGGTTGCACTGCCTTCCACTGGCATTGTATGCTCTTCAGAACCAACCAGGCTCTGAACATCATCTTACGCCACACAAGATAGTCACAGGAAGAAGAATGAGAACTCCCCTCACACCCCGAGATAGAGCTAGATGTGATGCCCAGTCGACAGGAGAGGTTCTAGGTTATGAAATGCAAAATTATCCGAACTGCATGACATCTTGCCTTACTGTAATTTCAGACCAGCTGTAGCGACGACGAACAGGGTGCAGTGCAGCACAGAATACAGAAAGAGACACTACACAAGACACAGCTCAGTGTCTAGGTGTTCCACTCGTCTTCCCTGGGGACACCGTCTTGATGAGGAATCACACAAGGGAAAAGTGGGACGAGCCAAGGTTCAACGGACCATTCACAGTTGAAGACGTTACTCCATCCGCAGTCAAGCTACAAGGAAGAAGAGCTTGGATCTTCCTGGGTGATATCAAGCCATACATCAGAGGAACCCCCCTGCCTGCACCCCACCGTGAAGAGACTACAGACAGCAGGGAAGAACCACAGCACGTGCAGACGAGATCCATGACGAGGAAGAAGGACGCATGACCAGCAAAGACAAATAATTTTTGCAAGTTTTGGTTTAACCTAGACACTTCCGCTAAGCAAAAAGGGGATAAGGATATAAAAACGGACACTCTGTGCATCCTAGTTGAAGGGTGAAAAAGAAAATTGTGCGTATAAGCCACAACATGTTTTGTTGACTTGAACTTTTGAACAAAAACACTCTCAAGTCGTGAGGAGAAAAAGACTATGACAAACTTTGATAAGGACACATACATTGGAAACAGATACAGCATCCCGATTCATCAGAAACCAAGACTTTGTTTGGAAGCACTTATGGGGTCCCACAATAGAGACATCACAAAGGACGTGGTTACATATTTCCACCTAGTGTTAGTATCATACCCTTCACTGGTGGGGAGGCTCACCAGTGTCACAGACTTTTTACAAGGTCCTGACAACGAAAAAATAATCAGACAACTGCTTACTGTCATTGCTGAAACATTCATCGTACTCCATGAGTGCAGTGAGAAGGAAACAAATGCTTCCACCACAGGCGGAAATAGATGAACTCATCAATACACTTTTCTTTTGCATAAACGAAGACTGTCCTTCTCTTGTCGGGAGTACAACTGATACATTGATATTCCTTCGAGATCCAGCAAACACTGAACATTTGAGCCATCTGTTAAATAAAATCAGTATTTTGGTCGCACTCCACGCAACCGGACAGTGCAGACATTGTTCACGTCAAGGAAAGAACATATAATCCTGAATCTCAACAAAGACTGGACACATGTCCCTATCACCTGAAGACAGCAGATTAGCACACAACGTCCTTTTTCGCCTAATTACTGACTTTCCGGAATTAGTGGGGAGACCTATCGAGGTTGATGTCCTCACCTTCATCAGAGATCCAGCCAATATCGCACAAATGGGAATGCTCCTGCATGGAATAATACTCCAAGTAGAACTTTCCAACCATCAGAGAGATTATCTGAGGAGATTCTGAAGAGACTTTCGCTGAGGGACAGATCAAGGGAGCAAAGTCAAGAACCTTATTTGTTATATTTGTTGTCATTTTTCCCTATTTCTTCATACTGACCAGTGTCCAACATGTCCTCAGGACTGAAGCAGATTCGAGGAGTGGACTGGGAACTCACACACTTTGAACATGCACAGTAAAGGTGACTCATCGAAGTGTTATTCTAATCTATTTTTCCCAGAGTTTAGCCAAGGAACTGTCTCCTGTATTAAGAGACAATCGCCACTCGCAGGAGGGGGGACACTTGGGAAGCACTTGACACTTTTGACACAAAACTCGGAGAACGATAGTGAGTGGGGGAACAATAACATTGACATTTTGCGAATGATCGAGATGGGGGCCCAGAGCAGTAACCTGGTCCTCCCACAAGCAGAGAGGCCCCCCCGCTTCTCTGGAAGAAAATGCTGTCGCCTTACATATCGAACTATAATGTATTTATGCATTGTATTTATCATTATTTTACTGTCATTAACAATCAGAACTGCATTTTTTATTGGTGCTCGAAGTGTTCCGATTTCAGTGCACCCACCTGATGATACACGCATGAAGCCCACAAAAGCATCCAAACCTTATATAGTCATTCCAGTCCCTAGGAGATCTGATGGCAGAGTAAATGAACGTGATTAATAGTGATATGCACACACTTATGGTAACGAATGAGCAGGAAAGCCAGTGACAAGGTCAGCATATAATTAATGAAGACAAAACACTGGCAACTACACGCACACACACACACACACACACACACTTGGGACCCACACCCTTCTGCAGCACAGGTGTCTCTGGTCCGGCCACGTTGCATGGGAACCTCCTTCACTTGTCAGTCCCTCTGCTTTCCTTCTGCTACGAGCCTCAGGCTTCAGCACGGTCATGGCTCTGCAATCACATCAACTCAGCGCACATGGGGAACACATAACCCTCAGCACGTCTTCATCTGTGCAGCCACGCAAGACAGGTTTTGAGAACACAGGAACATCTCAGAACTTGCAGATGAAATCTGCTGTCTCCACATTCTGGCGTCCCTTATGTGCTCCCACTTGCTTGTGAATTGCCAGCCTCGTGCTACTCCTGTTCTACTACTACTGCCAGCCTTCCAACTCCTGCCCCAGCTCCTTCCTTCTCTCTTCTCCTGCTGGGGCCGTTTATGCCTCACAGGTTTGGCAATTGGCTTCAGGTTTCAGCCATTCGTTTCCATTGCCTGACTCCGGCATTGGCTGTTAGGCCTGATTGCCTGACTACTACATCTACATACCTCTTCAGCCCTCTTCCTTGTCTCAGTTCCTGTAGGATTCTGGGACATGTAGTTTACTTAATTCCCTTGGTAATTTTAACAGAGGGGTTGTAGGTTTTAACTTTTATAAATGAAGATGGTTTAGCGAAGACATTTCCACAATCTCTTGTAGTGTACCCTTGGAACTGAGGAGGGCCTTTAACTGCAGAAAACAAAAGGGGACTTTCTTTTGGTATAATGTGCTTTGGTGTTAAGACCTTAGGGTTTACCACCTTAGATTTAATAGGAGGTTGAGAGACATCAAAATGACAACAAGCCATAACCTCTTCTGGCACAGTGGTAAGTGTCTCCCTGTCAGTGGACAAATAATGTGTCTAATCCCACGGATCCACCTCACTACCTTGGGCCTTATCTCTACCCAGGTGATCCTCCCACAGTATACCACCCGCAGGGTTGGAATCAGGAAGCGTCTGCCTTCCCCTGGCCACCTGGGAGGAGACTTTAGCCAGGGATTCAGTGAGGGAGACACAGGATTCCTCACAGTACTGAGGCATGGCAGCTATACTACAATCTTGTCTGCTGGGTGTGAGAAGGGCCTTGCTGTGTCTACCTTGAGGGTACAATGGGCAGCAGGTTCGTTGGTTGGAATTGAAAGGGACGGCGGTCCCCTGCGACAAGACTTAGATGATGGGCATAATAATACCTGTGTCCTGGCACATGGTTTGTCAGGGAACCAGAACTCCAATGTTCCCTGGGGGTTAGTTCTTGGGTGGTGTGACAAACCTTGTTTTGAGATGGCGCTGGCGGTTGGTTGTTGACCAAAGGTTGTAGCTGTTAATTCTTTGAGTTTTTGGATACTTGAAATAATGTGGAAGGGAGTCCTGACTTGTTTTCATCAATAAGGATTGAATGTGGTGAACACATATTTCATTGGTCTGGCAAACACATGCCAGGTGAAGGTGAAACAAGAGCCGATGCGCGTTTCGACCGTAGTCTTTATCAAGG
This sequence comes from Ambystoma mexicanum, assembly GCF_040938575.1. Lineage (NCBI taxonomy): Eukaryota > Metazoa > Chordata > Amphibia > Caudata > Ambystomatidae > Ambystoma > Ambystoma mexicanum. The sequence goes on along the minus strand of NC_090927.1, from coordinate 198,515,996 downwards.
CTGTGAAGGGTGGTCTGGACACGTGATGGTTGTGCAATGCATATCGGCGCAGCAGTTATAGGTCATGAATTATATACAATTGGTATACAGAATAATTGGTCACATATCACATTGGGGTGACAGTGTCTGAGTTGTGGCGGTAGGGACAAATTAATGGCAATTAAAGTAGCACAAGTGTGAATGCAAACAGGTACATTTTAGCATTGAGACATTTGTCAAGTGACAAAAGGGCAAATTGCATGAGTGTCAAAGTACCAAGGAGAGAAGAACGGGAGGGTAAGGTGGGAAGCAAGGAGAAGAGGATTAGAATACAGAGGAACTGTATGAGCTGGTTAGTGTAGATGTGTAGATAAAGAGGGCTGGTGCTTACAATGGGCAGCAGTGAAGGTGTTTTGTGAACCTGGGGTGGACATTTTGAGGAGTGATGCCCTCATGTGGGCATTGTTTAAGAGCTTTGCCCTGTCCAGCACTGTGGATTACACAGGGACTTGGATTTGTGTTTTCAGCCGGTGGAGGCCACTGAATTGAGACGATTGACTCTCAAGACTGCGTTTCTAGTGGCAATTGCAGCTGCCCCGATTGGGGAGATATGCACACTCCCGCTGTGATCCTTGGAAGTGCCTTCAAAGTTCCACAGGTCTCAGGACATTGTGCCTCTGTGTTCAATCTGAGCCAATCTTCACCGAAGAAGAAGAAATAGCATGCCTTGGATGACCACATATGTAGCAAGGATTGCTTATGTTCGGAAAATTGACAATTTGCTTGTTACTTATAGGGTCGGTGGGTGGGCAGGACAGGCTTAGTGGTTTCCATCATTTGCTTTCTTGGAACACTAATTTGCATGACCTATGAGGCAGCTGGGGTACTGCTAACTCTACGGATCCAGGGTCATCGACCAGAGGCATGGCAATGTCCTCGGAAAATGCACAGGAAGTCTCCCTCCAGATAATTTGTAGGGCGGTCACCTGGGCCAACCCAACACATTAATTCAGCACTACCAGTTAAATATGGCCAGTCAGGAAGTCCGTGCTTTCGTTCTGAACTGGTTTTTTGGGGTCTTGAACACAGTGAAGGAAGTGTGGCCAGTTATCCTTCAATAAAGTTGGCGATGGGTGTGTTATAGCATACAAGTGTGTTGTTTCATAGGAACTATAATCTACAGGGGTGTGGAGGTAATACAAAGATTACTTACTGCTAATCCCCATAATTCTTAGTCTGACTACTCCTCATCAAAGAATGTGTATTCATTTATTTATTGAACATTTGTTAGGTGCCTATACAACAAAGTGGTGTTTACAGGCGCCCCGAGGCACAATGGGGAGGGAGCAAGAGGGTAAATAACAATGGCAAAAACAGTGAATATACAATTGTGGTCCACTTGGCCTTGTGACATTCGGAGTGCAAGTGCAGTGAAGGGAAGTGCTGGATATAGGGAAGGGGGACGGAGCAAGATGTGGCCAAGTGCAAGTGGGAGCTCAGGAGGGCAGGGCTATGGGGTGCCAAGGGAGGAGGCCAATGGCTAAGTGCTAGGGCGGAGGCATCTTTTAACAGTAGCAGAGTACTGTGAGAAGGGGTGTGCGTAGGTCTGTGGGTCCATTGAGATTAGTCCTTGTTCAGATGTTTGAAAAGGCCACATTTCGAGAGATTTGGGAAATTGGTGGGCATTCCGAGGCGATAGTGGTACCAAGTTCCAGGTGGTGAATGTGTGATAAGAGAAGGATTGTGTGCAGGTCCTCGCATTGGTGACGAGCTGTGATTCAAGCCGGATGGTCAATTCTATGCAAGTTGGAAAAGGTTTCCTGTGAGTGGAGGTGGGGCTTCAAAATAAAGTACTGTGATGAGGAACAGTAGGACTAGGAGTAACTAGGATTATAGTTAAGTAATCAAGGTGTTGTATCCTGCCTCGCGGCCCTGCGCGCGTGGAGACAGGGGGTGCCGGGCCTAATGAGCAGGCAGCGGCATCGCAGCTCCAGCGGGAGCGAAATGAACACATGTCACACACTGTTCGTTGCTGTGCCCGGAACTGCCTCCCATGCACGGGGGCGGGGCTTTTATTCAGACGCCCTGCGTCACCGCGTTGCGGGACGCAGGGCGGATGTAACATTCCTCCTTTATTTTAAATTAACTTAACATTAAACCACACACATTACTCATATATGCAAATGCTTGAGACTACATGAAAACCCATGTACTTCCCAATTTTAGAGTTCTCGTGGGGCAAACTACCACACATAGTCTTTGAGCCGAGCTGGCGGCTTGGTGGCAGTTCTTAAGCCATATCTCCCACCCCTGGAGCTGGGCCCCACTGTCTCATCGGGTCTCTCACCTTCCATCTCCGGTTCACCCATGTCAGGTTCGCTCAACTGCTCCCATGTTATTCCACTCGCTTCTTCTTCACCCTGAAAGTTGGTGGGTTCTTCCTCCATCAGCTGGGAGTCTTCATCTTCTTGGGGACATACCCCATCAGTCCACAGGTTGCGTGGCACCGCCTTGAAGAACCACAACGCATTTCTTGTCACCTGACGGTGTCCTCTTTGCACAGTTATCATGGTCCCTTGTGTCTCACTGACAGTCCATGGGAGAGACTCATAGCGGGAGTCCAGCTTGGACTTTGTCGGGTTCCGCAACATGACCACCTGGTCGCCCACCTGGTGGTTGGATGGTTTCGACCTCCTCTTGGCACTCATGTGGGCATTGGCTCCTGTTGTCCTTCTTTCGGTGCGCTCGGTGTCGAATCTGTCCGGGCTTCTGCTGGGGTGATGAGGAATGGAAGACTTTATGACGGTGCCGAACATGAGGTCAGCTGGCGGGACACCCGTCATGCTGTGCGGGGTGACTCTGTAGTTTCGCAGAAAACGATAGGGGTGGACTTTCCACGGACTGGCATTTGCTTGTGATAGCCTCAGCACTTTTTTAAGGGTTCTCATGAACCGTTCCACATCCCCATTCGCCTGGGGCCACCTTGGCATAATGTGATGATACCGGATGTTGAGTTCTTGCAGGTAGTGTTTGAACTCCTCCCCTTGGAATGGTGGGCCATTGTCACTCTTGATTGTAGTGGGCAGTCCATGCCTTGCAAACATCTTCTCGATGGTGGGGATGACTACCTCTGCTGCCGTGGATTCGACCACCTCGACTTCGGGGTATCGTGAGTGGTCATCAATGGCCACCAGGAGGTACAGACCTTCTTGCAGTGTACAAAAGTCAATGCTTATTGCGTCCCATCTGCCAAGACCTCGTTCTGCTGACTGGATTGGTTCTGGATCAGGTGGGGCTCCGGTTATCAGGCATGGTAGACAGGTGTTGACTAGTTTTTCCACCTTTTCATCTATCTGTGGAAACCATACTCGGTGTCGGATTTGAGCCTTCGACCGAGCCATCCCTTGGTGACCTTCATGGGCGAGCGCCACTATCTGTCCTGCAGGCACGGCGGGATGATGATCCGATCCCCCCTGAGCAGCAGTCCTTGCTCTGTGATTGACAGGTCCTGTCGTATGGTGAATATCCCTGTGAGGAACGCTTTCGCTTCCGCTCTTCTGTCATGGGTGTTCTTCATGAAGGACCTCCAGTCGCCTGAGATGATGGCATCCTTAACCAGGTCGCAACATGGGTCTTTGTGTGTTTCATCTGCAATGTCATCACTGCTGACGGCCTTTGGTCTCATGGCCCGCACAACCTGGCAGATATGTTCCTCAGTTTCTTCAGCTACTTGAACTTCCTGTGGCGTCGCCGCTCGAGGATGTCTCGAGAGGAAGTCTGCCGGGTTTCCGCTTCCCGGTTGATAGGCCAACTCAAAATTGTACTGTTGGAGATGTAGCAGCCATTTGGCTATTCTGGCCGGCGGGTGCAAGGATGTGCCCATGAAGATTGGCAGAAGGGGTTTGTGATCCGTAATTGCCATGAACCGTCTGCCATACAGATAAAGATGAAAGTGACGACACCCCCACAGTACGGCAATTGCCTCCTTCTCAATGTGAGAGTATCGCTGCTCTGTCATTGTGAGAGCTCTTGACGCATAGGCGATGGGCCTTTTCTCGCCTTCTTTGGTGACCTGCATGAGGGTGGTCCCTAGGCCAACATGGCTGGCATCCACAAAACGTTCCGTCGGGAGCGCAGTGTCGTAGTACGCCATTTTCGTGTCCATGGATAAGGACTCTTTGATGCTTTCAAATGCTTCCTGACACGCTTGCTCCCATTCCCACTTTGTGTTGATCTTGGTAAGTTCTCGAAGGGGTTCGGAGAGAGTGGCGAAGTTCCAGGTGAATCTCCCACAGTATGTGGCCATCCCCAGGAAGCTGCGCACTTCAGTGGGTGACGTAGGCGGACTCGCCGCCTGTATGTCGGCAACCTTCTGGGGGCCCGGGGAAACGCCAGTGCTACTGAACTTGTAGCCAAAAAATGATATTTCCGCCTTGAAGAACTCACATTTCTCTTTGTAGATGGTTAGTCCAGCGTCTTCTAGTCAGGCCAAAAGCATCCGTAATCTCCTCAAGTGCTCTCCTCTGTCCTGAGCATGGATCAGGATGTGTTCGCTTACATTTAGGACGCCTGGTATGCCCCTGATGACTTCCTGAATTGTCTGTTGAAAGACCTCCGCAGCCGAAGAGATCCCAAAGCTTAGCCGCTTGTATCTTCGCAAACCCATGTGTGTTGAAAAAGTGGTTATGTATCGAGAGTCCCTATGCAGCTTCAGCTGGTGGTATCCTGCTTTCAAATCAACCTTAGAGAAGACCCTTGATCCCATGAGATCAGCCACGATTTCGTCGAGGGTCGGCGTGATGTGGCGCTCCCGCTTGATGGCAGTGTTTGGGAGACGCATGTCAATGCAAATTCAGACTTTTCCCGGCTGTTTAGGTTTCTTTGTGACCACCATCGGGGAACCCATGGTGTCAGCCCCGTTACCTCTTCTATTATGCCGGCTTCTTCTAAAGCCTTCAGTTCACTTTCCACTTGTTCACGCATGTGGAAGGGGGTCCTCCGGTGTCTGACAGCCTTTGGCTGGACCGACTCGTCAATATGGAGCTTGATTGTCTTTCCTTTCAAACACCGAATCCCGTTTTGCAGGTTGGGATACTGTGCCAGGATGTTCTCGACTTCTTGTGCTTCCTTGACTTGACAGATGAACTTTACTAGCCCCAGGTCCTCGGCTGCATCACCACTCAGAAGGCATTCGATCCCTGCATTTACTACCTAGATTTTAGACGGTAGCCTGTTTTCACCGTGGCTGAGAGTGGTGCGGAATCTGCCAACCACCGATAGGGGTTTCCTGCAGCCATATGCAAACAGAAGAGTGTCTGTGTTCTTCAGGTCCGGTCGTGGTTGCAGTGTTTGAAATGTGCTTGTGGGCATAACATTTACGGAAGCTCCCGTGTCTATGGTCATCCATACCCGTTGGTTTTGGAGAGTGACCTGGCATTTGCGCCTCCTGAGCCCCTTTCTTTGCGTAGCATGTCCCTGATCCAGGGCTGATAGCAGGTATACTTTTCTCCCTTTCATCCGCTGCTCCCTGCCAGGATCTTGTTGGGCCCTGTGACTTTATCACCTTCTTCCTCAGTTGAGGAGTTGGTTGTTTCGACTCGCCGTGCACTTGCTTGCTTCTTTTTCTTGGTCCCACTCTTCTCCTGGGGATTCTGTGGAGGCGGTAGCGGGGTACCTGATGACCGGCACACCTTAGCATAGTGGTCCTTTCTGCCTCATGCCCCACATGTTGTACCTTGCGTGGGGCAGTTCCACCGTCCATGTCGCGGTCCACCACACCATCCACACTCTGTGGGTCCCGGGATCCGTGGCTGCCATCTGGCTGGTGTGTAGTTGCTGCCAGCCTCATCCCTTGTGGATTGTCTGTTGGTGACATGGGCCACCATGGATGTCGTGAGGGCAGGCTGTAGTTTTTGAAGAGTCACGCCCATGTTGCCGGCCCAAGCATGTGCCAGCTCCGTTTGACGACCAGACTCCAGAATGCGTGTCAGAGAGATGCCCTTCTCACTCAGCACCATCCTCCTCAGTTTCTCCGATTGGATGCCGTTAATGAGTTGTCTCCGGATTTCTTTCTCGACATCCGTGAACTCACACGAGATCGCCAACTTCCTGAGTCGGGTGTGGTAGGTGTCCAAGGTCTCCTCTTCTGCCTGAAATGTGGTGCAGAAAATGAAGGTTTCATAGTCGGGGTTGAGTTGTGGGAGGAAATGGGCCGTCAAGGCATCTTTCGCTAGCTGGTAGATATCCTGGCCAACATCGATGGTTAGTGAGTTAAAGATGCGTAGCACCTCGTCCTTCACATTCAGTAACAGGTGTGATCTCTTCTTCCTGGAGGAGGTTACGTCCTTGCACTCCATTGTCATTTCAAATTTTTGGATCCATAGCTGCCACCAGGGGCCAACTGATGATGGATCTGTGAATGGGTCAAAAGGCTGAATCGTTGCCGAGGAGCCCCCTTGTGGGCGAGCTTGCGGTGACGACATCGACAGATTCGCCGCCAGTCTAGAGGGCGTGCCGGGCCTGGGGGTGGACGTGCCAGTTGCCATGGCAGGACCTCGCTGTGTCCCAATGGGGTTCAAATGCCTCACCTTGATGTGTGTCCTTTGGTGACTTTGTCCCTCCGAGGTTTGAGGGTCTCACGCCATGGTCGAGGGGCAGCTGCGTCGATCCAGGCGCTCACCATGTGCAGTAGCCTCGAGTCCACAAGTATTGCACTGGAGCGGGGCCTCTGACCCCTGGTGTGCACGGAATGGTTGATGCACAGCACGATGGGAGCTCCTAGGGGATGTGTCCCTTCGAAAACAGCCGTGGCCCATCAAGCCAACTTGGTATTTAACAAAAGTGGAGGAGAAAAAGGGGAAAAAAAAACTTTTTTTTTTGTCATTGGGGGGGTTTTGTGAGCCCCCCACCGGATGTTCCAAAAATTCGGTGTGTCGCCGTGGGTCAGCAACAGCTGGCTGAGCGCCGAGCGCAAGTGCTGGGTCCTGTTCCCCTCGTCACCATTGTTGTATCCTGCCTCGCGGCCCTGCGCGCGTGGAGACAGGGGGTGCCGGGCCTAATGAGCAGGCCGCGGCATCGCAGCTCCAGCGGGAGCGAAATGAACACACGTCACACACTGTTCGTTGTTGTCCCCGGAACTGCCTCCCATGCACGGAGGCGGGGCTTTTATTCAGACGCCCTGCGTCACCGCATTGCGGGACGCAGGGCGGATGTAACACAAGCATTGGCCGAATCAGTAAGTGGTTCTTAAATACACACAGACCTGTGTGTACTTATCGAAGTGAGCACTAGATGGTAGTAGAACACCATCTGAGGAAAGTGAATTGCCAGCTTTGTAAATCGAGCGGTTTTTAATTTATTTTAACAGCCTGTATTTGGTAGAGACAGAATCATGTTAGCTACAAAGGAGTTCAAATGCTCAAATTGGCAGCCATCTTGGACTGTAAAACTATTCGTTAAGTGTTTTTGAAACCTCCTGAAGGAAGCCTTTAAGAACGAAGACAGAAAACGGAGAGAATATTCCTAATGTTTTTTTATCTTATATCGTCTGTAGCAAATAACGTATGCATATTTACCGAATCAATAATATAGCTCTATAAGTAAATGTCACACTTTAAGAAATAAATATAATTTAATATTCCGCATGGCTCCATTCGCTAGCTGAACTGTTTTTGTTCAAATGTTTTCATTATACCCGTGACTGATCTTTTACACAATTCCAAAGTTATAGAAAGAGGACACTTATTGATGGGCAGGCGATGGCAACGATGCATTTAAAAGACTCTTGCGAGCCAAATATCGAAAGGAAATGTTTGTATTACATTTTTAAAAATAGGAATCCGAGTAGTTTTGTGTGAATTTGCAGGTTCTTTATATAGAATATAGGTATTTTTAAATTTCACATACTACAGTTTCAAATTCCTGCTTACGGTAGTAGAATTCCCTGATCATATACGAAAGCAGTAAATCATCATTGAAAATTCGGATCCACCCTTGGAATGCTTCATGGGTCTTTACAGTTTGCATGGGGAAGTGCCGCCAGGTTGAATGATTTGTATTCTCGTGTAAGATGGCCGCTGCATTTTCCTGCGGGAGACTTGACAGTTGACGGTGGCCGTGCTGGAACATGTGTCTTGCCTGCTTCGAGTAGTAAACACGCCGCTGTTCCGGCTACACAGAGCACTGATCCTGATAGAAGTGAGGCGCACTGTCGGTGCCTGCCTCTGCTGCCGATCATGAAGCAGAAAAAGACAGGTGAGTTCTACCCCCTGTCTCTCAAGGCACAACTTCCCTGCCACCTACACACCCGTACCACTAACTACCAGAACTCTCAAGTTGTGACATGCCAGACGCCTAGAGATGCCCCAAGCATTGCTGTTTTCTTTACATTGCAGTTACAGTAGTAGAAAAAACAGGACTTGATAGAGCTTACTCATGTCATGGGGTATCTTGACAGCTGTGCAATGCATCTGCATACATAAGCAAATCCTAATTGTCCTCACCACTAAATAGACTACCCTCTGCAGTGCAACCAGTTCACTCCTTGACTGCACATGGGCAGCTCTCATGCCGGTCTTGCCTCCAGCTGCCTGATTCTGGACTCCCACCGCTACTATGCCAACAGCTTCTACCATTCTGCCGTGTTACTGGATTCTTATGATCACATTCCACCAGCCCTCCCTCGTTCTCATATTTGTCTGTGACTGATTATTTGTATCAGTTGCTTAGATGCGATGGATTGCAACAAAGAGGTTTCACACCAAAAACACAACGTTGATATTTAAAAATAAACATCCATTCTATCAGTCCTTATGTGGCGTTGTTAACCCAAACATTTCCGATGTGCTGGTAATTTGATCTATGGGGAAACCATGTAACGGGGCCAGTTCTAGGATTAGCGAGACTGTGCAGCAAAAGATTCGACAGGCCCTGTAATTTTCAAATGTGTTGACTGGTGGCATCACCAGAAGGGACAACACTTCAAATCACATCACATCGATTCACACCAGTCATAAATACCCAGGGGGATCACGACCAGTTGCCATTATTGAGCAAGTGACACAAAACTTTGTGATGGTCAATATATAAATGAGCATTGTTATTATTAGTAGTAGTAGTATTATATATGACACAATACTATAAGTGTAACTTTTTTCAATAGCATAGTACTGAATCACTTTTATGGGCTTTTAATTTTGGCAGATCGTGCACAGTGAAATAGCATGATTTGTTCAGGATCGCATATTTTAGTAAAATGATGAAGGTGGGATTTAAGACCAGTCTGAAATTTGGGCCCTTGATCAAATATCTTGCCACCCCTAATTTGTACAGGTACATGTTTTTTTACATTTTATAGGGGTGTGTTTAAAATTCCACACATAATAAATCTATACATATATCCATCTTTATAGAAATGTTTTAAGCAAAACAAAATGTGTAGCATTATGTACCCCATCTTAAATGAAACTGGAGCTTTATGTGGTCTTTCATAAGCACATGCCCCATCAGAGTTCCTATTCCCCAAACAGGTCTTCTTTTCAAAGGTTCTGCTGATGAGCGTATAAATATTTGTGCAATCTGAATGGACACTGTTGTGAGGGAAAGAGCCTGCGTCTTTAAGGGTTAAGAGGCAAGGTTGTAAGAGGAGGAAGAGGGCGAGGGAGGAAGAGGCAGTTAAAAATAAATGATGTTCACATAGACGGTGTCGTGAACTCTCAGAACCGTTGCTCATATCCACAAAACCCATAACAACCGGCGAACATGGTTGGAATGCAGGTGATCAGTGCAGAGAATGAGCACCTGCTGAGAGCGACTGACCCGTCCTTCTTAACAGCGTGCCTTCCAAGCAGCCGTCCTTCTACCCAGAGAGACCCGCTCGCCGTAAACTGGCATCCTTTGCTGCTCGCGTGCCAGTCCGCTCGCCGTCCTGTGCTCTGCAACAACGAAGCTGTCCTTCATCCACAGTGCTGTTGGTCAGGTGACGGCGTCCTTTGCGTCAGAAGACACATCCTTCATTAACACGGCAGACCGACCGCATCCCGCCCACCACCCACGGAACTCACTGCCTGGCACATCCCCAAGCCCGTCTCACTGCACCAGAGCAAGAGGAGAGAAAGAGGAAGCGGGCCTGAATCATGAACAGGAGTCAGGAAAAAAAGAGCACACAGAAGTATTTATAACAAGCAGTTCCTACACATTGAACAAGGGCCTGCAGATGGGCGCCCGATACCAAGGGGCCATAGTCACTGGCACAGGATGTTGCCACGCATTGCTAAGGGAAGCAGGGACATCAGCAGAGGTTCTCCACCTACAACTCGCCGGATCCCACACCCCGCCAGGAACCACACAGGTGGGTGACGACTGCGCCGCCCACCACTGCAAGCGAGATCCCACCACAGGGTAAAGATGTCCAGCAGACCAGCCAACATGGTGGACCAAGCAAGAGATCAGGGAGGAGAACAGCAAGGCCCCAGCAATATTGTGTTCCTGAGTACCCTGCCCATTCAGCCTCCAACCACAGCTGGACAGAGGTCCCAGGTGGACTGCGTGGGTTGAGCACTTTGTCAATTTCATTAAAGCCGTAGGGGAGGAGAAGTCGCCGGTCCTTAAGGACATTTTTACAAACTTTGCTGGACAGGAAATAAATGGCATCATCCAAATTATCCCAGCAGCAGACGGGACCACCTCTGATCACCTTGTAGCTGCCCTAGACAAGAAACACGTAACACAACCGAACAGAGACTATGAACTGTACGTGTTTAATCAATGCGATCAAACGTCCCACGAGACCGTGGTGGAATTCATCATTTGCTTCGTCAAAAATTGGTCCACTGCCATTTCTCAGCTTTCTCAGACGACTAAGTGATCCGGCTCTGCGTCAATGCAGGGTGCACGTAATCCGTAAAAGTCGAAAACATAATGTCGAATAGCAAAAATGTCGAAAAAAAAATGTCGAATGTAAAAAAGTCGAAAAAACATACATATAATAGGAAAAGTCATAATTTCGAAAAAAAAATGTCGAAAAAAAATAGAAAACCCAAAACACTTTTTTTTTTTTTTTTACCCAGATAGTAACATTTATTATGGGGGGGGGTCCCCCCCCACCCCCCATAGATATAGCAGCAGACAGGACCACCTCTGATCACCTTGTAGCTGCCCTAGACAAGAAACACGTAACACAACCGAACAGAGACTATGAACTGTACGTGTTTAATCAATGCGATCAAACGTCCCACGAGACCGTGGTGGAATTCATCATTCGCTTCGTCAAAAATTGGTCCACTGCCATTTCTCAGCTTTCTCAGACGACTAAGTGATCCGGCTCTGCGTCAATGCAGGGTGCACGTAATCCGTACTGCGTAAGCAACTCCTGAAGAAACCCCTGACAGTTGATGAGGTGACTGAGATGGTGAGAATTCATGAGAGGGTGGAGATCCAGGCATCCACTATGGAAATGCCCAAGAAAAAGACAGAGAAAGTCGACTCGGTAGCGACCCTCGCCAGCATCAGAGACGCAGGAAGAGGGATACTCGACTACCAGACCCCGCTGAGAGGGACCGCTGAGGGTAGGGGATCCACAGACTCGAACAGGTCCCTGCCCACAAAGGAATGCTACCGTTGTGGCAGATCTTCCCCCACTCGGGTGCATGCCCGGTGATGAGCCAACGATGCTCAGAATGCAGCAGAGGAGGACACTTCCAGACTGTCTGCCATGAAGGAAGGCCGTACCCACCAGGCCGACAGCCGCAAATGTCACCAAATAGCTGGAGGCAACCATACAGACCACACCCGCCACCTATGCAGTGGAGACAGCCACATTTATATCCGCAGCAGCCAAGGAGGATGGTCAGGGCAATGGAACAAGGTCTGCAACACAGAGAGGAAACGGGCGACGACCAGCTGCCCCAGCTGGACTATTACACAGACCGCTACGGCTACCCAGAGGACCCATATGCAAACTGGGACGAATGCTCCTATGGACAGGACCCAGAGTATCCCGACATGTTCATAAATCTGATACATGGGGAGCAAGATGGCAGTGAAGCCCACAAAGTAATGGTGCAAATGGAAGGAGTCGCCCACTACTTTTGATAGACACTGGGGCTACTGTCAACTCCGAGGGAGGAAACCCGCAGGGGCATGCTAGAAGGTGGGCAGGATGCTGCTGGTGAGGCAGTTGGGGAGATGGATGCATCAGGATCCAGGAGAAATAGTCGGATGTTGAGTTTCAGCAGACGCAATCTGTGTTTCAGGGTTCATAAAAAGCTGCTGTCTCAAGTAAAGACCACTGTTCTCTCCGAGGGGTGGGCAACATTTGTATTGGGAGGAGAAATATGTAGTAATGGGCCACAGGGTTTATAGTCAAAAAGTCGAAAACATAATGTCGAATAGCAAAAATGTCGGAAAAAAAATGTCGAATGTAAAAAAGTCGAAAAAACATACATATAATAGGAAAAGTCATAATTTCGAAAAAAAAATGTCGAAAAAAAAATTGAAAACCCAAAACACTCTTTTTTTACCCAGATAGTAACATTTATTATGGGGGGGTCCCCCCCCCATCCCAAACCCCTACCCCAACCCCCCCCCTCCTCCCCATCCCCCCCACCCCCCATAGATATACCTTTAATTATTTTAAAAAAATCTTTAATATAATATTAAATAATTAATTATTTAAAAAACCATCCCAAACCCCTATCCCCAAACCCCCCCATCCTCCCCATCACCCCCACCCCCCATGGAAATACCTTTAATTATTTTTAAAAAAAAGTTTAATAAAATATTTATTATTAACACATAAAATCGAAAAAAGTCGACATTTTTGTTTTTCGACATTTTTGTTTTTCGACTAAATATTTTCGACATTTTTACTTTCGAATATATTGTATTCGAAATTATGACTGGATACCGGGCCACAGTATACAATTGCAGCAACGTGCCAGGAAAATGTGGCCTAATTTCTTAAATGTGCTTTCTGTTACGCTTGTGTGTGATTCACAAAAAGGCTCAGTGCTTGGCAGTTGCTCCCACTTTTTTCACAGGCACTTACCTATGAGCAAGCAGCGTAAGATCGGATATTTCTATTGCACGCTTTCTCTCTTGTGCCTTACGTCCTTCAGCTATCAGCAAAGAGCATGGGTTTATTGCTATGGATTTTTCAGGCCTGGACAGAGAGCTCAAGATATGCCAGTTCAAGCATGCACTTAAGAGGGGCCTTTCTGTAATACTGAATCCTCGAGAATGAAAGGAGCCAGATACAATTGCTACGTCCCGGTTTTCTGTTGGAAATATGACCTCTCAGGGGAGAAGTCAATCCTTTGCTGGAGTGCATCCAGATGGATGACAATCTGCATAGTCTAATGGTATGTTTCTCAGTGTCTGATAAAGGCCTCTTAAGTGATCAAGTAGACAAGAAGGTGCATATGGCACCAAGAAGCACTTAGCATGGATCCCATCTGACCTCAAGGGGACTATCTATGCCTTGTACACCTTCAATAAACTATAAAAACAAATTCCAGAGCCCCACAGAGCTATCAATGAAGGGGGGAATCTGTGCTTTCAAATTGGGGTAAGCAAATACGGGATGCCATTCTGTCCAATGTCATCTTCAATAGGGTTTGGGTTTTGGCTATGATTATGGGGCAAGGGGTCTACAGTTTCTGGGAGATGACGTTGCTACATACCCAAGAAACTGAGTTCCCAGAATCTACGTCCTTGAAGAGGCACTGTTGTTTGAAATCGCCATAGGATGTTCAGAAATGACAAGAACGCTGATGAAATGTGGAAAAAAAACAAATAACTGTATAAACCTATACCAGGGACTGACAAAAAGCCTTGCAATTCATCCACCCTGACCACGAGTAGGTGTCATCAGAAACTAGGATACAAGTCTCACGAGTCTACCAGTAAAGCAGCGTCTTCCCAAAAACATCAGAGGCCCTGAAGATTAAAGCAGCTTGTTGGGGGTCTGATCACCAAATTTCTCAGCGAACTGGAATGTGATTGTCACGGATCAGTTAGTTATGTTCTCAGGATCCTGAAGTGGGATACATAATAGAATTCCTCGCTCCCTGTGCCCTATTCAAGGCCATTTTTACTCCCTTGCCAAAAGGGCAGACAAAGAGATGTTTTGAGGACCTTCTGGAAAAGCAACTGACTTTGATTATGCCAAGGGGAGCAAGTGAGCACGATTCTACTTTACTGTTTATCTAGTACTCACATAGTCAGGAAAGTACAGGCTGGTATTAGACCTGAAGCATCTTAACAGGTGTGTGTCCAACACGCGCTTCAAGAAATAATCCCATTGACCTCTGGAGGGCATTCTCTGGTATCCTTGTGCCTACTGGATGCCCACTTCCACATTCCCATAAAGAGATCTGATCAGAGGTATGTCAGGTTTACGGTGGCGTCTGCTCATTTACAGTTCTGACAATTTCCGTAGGGCTGAGGATAGAGCCAAGGTGTTTTATTTCTTTAAGAAGATTCAATCACCTATAGGGGCAACTCTACACCTGGGGAATCCAGGCATTTGCATACTTGGACAACTCGATGTTCAGAGCTCCACCAGCCCCTCGGAGTTGCAGCTGACAACCATGTGACACATATCTGCCAGACACAGGATGTTGCTTGTCTGGGACAGGGCAGAGAGGCTGTGGGATCTGCTGAGGAAAATCCTGACCTTAGACTTCACTATGGCAGTGCAAGTTCTCCAAATACAGGGGCACATGGCCCTGTGTATATGGTCCCATTACCAAGGCTACATCTACCACCACCACTAGCACACATCATTCACAGGCACTGGAGAACAGCCACCAGGGATTCGAGGCCATCCTACCAGGGGGCGAGGTTTTGGGGTTGACTCTGCAACGGTGGCTATGGGACAAGAACTCAAGCAAGGGATCCCTTTTGAGCTGGCCATCACTAACCATTCTTAAAATAGATGCCCGGGAGATGGGATGGGGAGCAACTCTATATATGACCTGTCATCAGCAAAGGTGGGAACCAGAGGTGAGACATCAATCATCCAACTGGAAAGAATTTACTGCAGTTTACACAGTCCTCCAGTGTTATGTTATGTTAAAGGTTTTTACACTGCGCACTGTTTCCACCTGCCTGGTTTCTTGGCTGTCTGGTGGATCTGTAAAGCAAGGGGAAGTGGGGTAAGTTAGTAGGACTGAGCGGGAGAAAATGGCAAGAGAGCTGTAATGTGCTATTGGCAGCTTCAGTTTGCTTGACACCGTTTAGTGAGCGTAGATATGCTTTTCGGTTGGTAGCCGCCATGTCCTGTTGGGAGAGGCTATGTGTGGTTTGTTTTGTTGTGGTATAGTAAAGTGTGTGCGGTTTGTTGTGCTGTAGCGATATGGTTGTGTTTAGTTCAGTTTGAGAGGTGTATTCAGAATGGTGATTTATTTATTTATTTTTTGTAGAGTTGTTTAGTGGCAGTACCCTTTTCTACCCCCGCTGTTTTGACTAACTGTGGCACCTGCCCCTTCCGCTCTCATACATTCTGTTGTGCAGCAATTACCACCTCCAAGGGTTCCTCCAGGGGCAATGTGTTCCCTGTGCCAAGAAATACGTCCATGCAAGATATTTCTCCCTAACACATATATGCTGAGTGAAAGATTGACTCACTAATACAAATGGGCTAAATGCGAGATACTGCTCACTAACAAAGCTGGGCTAAATGTAAGACTCCCTAACACATGATGGGCTAAGTGAAAGATATGGCTCACTAATACGGATGGGCTACACCCGTGGAGAGACACCTACGTTTGAGATACCTGAGCAGTGTGAGAAAAATGCCTACATTTGAGACGCAACAATAAATAGAAACCGCCTAAATTTGAGACCCAGCAATATAGAGAAAATGCCTCCGTTTGAGACCTAGTAATAAATAGAAACCGCCTAAATTTGAGACACAGCAATAAATAGAAAATGCCTACATTTGAGACACAGCAGCAAATGGGGATCTGCGTAAGATTGGGACACGGCAGTGATTGAAAAACGACTTGCTAGCTGACTAACATGGGTGTGCTGTGCTATGTAAGATAATAAGAGTGGTAGGGCTTTACTGGAATACAGTAATTGCTGTATTCCCCACCCAGATCACACTTACCGTATCAGTCGGTGCTGGTTGATGGCTGGCTTTACAGAAGAACACAGGCAAACACAAACTGGAACTGCTTCTTCGGGATCTGCCCTTGGCCTTGGGACCCTTAGCCGAGGGCTGCCCGTGCAGGAGGCGCCCAGAGTAGGTGTCTTAAAAGTGTCTGAAGGCCCAATCATCTGGTCGGTGAGCAGGTTGGGAGGCGGGCGGGTTGTGGAACAGCAGGAGATGGAGGTGGTAGCACTAACAGACAATATTCCAACTATGTACTGTGTAAACAGGCAAGGATGTACAAGATCTCAGCACCTGACAACTCTGGCCTTTTCCAATTTCTAATCCCATCTAAGGGATCCACATCCCGGGGGTGATCACCACCTCAGCGGATCGTCTCGGCATGTGTTTTTCTCCATCCCAGGAATGGACATTTAATCCTTTGGACTTCAAGGAGCTCTGTTTGGTGTATGCAAAACGTTCATTGGGCCTCTTCTGTATTCTAAGTAAATGTGGTAATGCTGAGATTCACTCCAGATTTGTTTGCTCAGAAGCATTGAAGGTAGATTCAATGCCTATTGTTTTGCTGACAGGCCCCCTTTATAACTCCACCCTGATTCCCAGGGTCCTATAGAAGATCAGAGACTCCAGGCCAGAGATCATCTTGTTCTTTCCATGCAAGTCAAGGAGCCCTTAGTTTCCTCTGCTTCTAAAGGTGGCAGTGAATCAAGTTTGGCAGGTTCCCTCCATCCCATAACCTCTTGCAGGGCAGGTGGAGTGCCCCCGTCACAACAGGTGGAGCTCGGGACATGAAAGTTAAAAGGTAAAGTCTACAAGACAGGACTCTTGCAGCACAGTTTTCTCTGTCAGTTCAAAATTCACTCAGTCCAGCCACTGTAATGCCAAACCGGCACTGAGGACATTTTGTATCTTAGGGAGGGAGAAAGGGTATCCTTTCTCTTGCATGTGGGGTTCCAGGTGCAGTGACGCTTATTCACAAAGAGTTTACTGGGAGTCTGGCCGTGTCAACCTTAAAGGCTAAATAGGCATCCATCAAGGATGGTCTGACTGCTGAATCTGCTTCTAAAAAGTTTAATTTTATTTAGTCCCATTACACTTTCCGTGTTTCCACTGTGGGGCATTCCCTGGGTTCTCACAGTTCTCCAATCCCTCCATTTTTAAAATGATGGGGGCTGTTGATCTAAAATTCCTGAATTTTGAAGTAGTGTTCATAGTGGATACTATTTCTGCCAGCCAACTCATGGAAATCAGGCCACTTTTAATTAGACCCGTCCCCTCTCTGACAATTTTACCAGTGTCTGTTGCACGGTTCGAAATTGAGATTCGAGAAGCAGGAGCTAAAACCAGCTCCTTTGTGTCCGGCATAACGCTGTAGGCAGAAGCTACCACAGGCGAACCAGGAGCAATCAGAGATGCTCCTTTTAACTTTGTATTCATTTTGTATGAACCATTGTGTTTAAATGTGTATACAATGTGTTCTAATTAATCTTTATTAACATTGTTAATTACTCAAAGTTAATGTCACATTTACATGTTTGGAATGCACCGGTTAGCCCTAGAACCCAAAGGTAGCTCCTGGTAGCTGTTGCTTTCAAGCTAACCAGGCTCTATTCTGAAAGAAGCAGGAGATAAATAGCTACCAGCTCCCCTCAATTCTGAACCCTGCTGTTGTTCTAAAATGGGACACCCTTTTTTCCTGCGGTTCGAGTCCAATGTTTCTAGGATGTGGACCTGCTGGCATTTTTTCTAGAGCCAATCTCACCTGAAGAGGAAATGTTATGTTGATGTATACCGTGTACCACTACCACCCTAGGGCCGTCTCCAGGTGCTCACGTGGCTCTTCAAGAAAGAGGACGCGGTTGTTTATTTTTTATCTTTTTGGAAATTGTATTAATTTATAAGCGTGCAGCAGCCCAAGGGCATCGTGGCGCTGTTGCAAGGATCTTAGGCATATGTTACATGGCGTATACAGGCATCTTGGGCATATGATACAAGGCGTATACAAGCAGTTGCTGTTGGCATTATACATAATGGTCTTATTTGAACAGCAAGTTTTGAGTGCTTTGCGGAAGGCTCCATGGGAGGTTTCAGCTCTGAGCGAAGGGGGCAGCGAGTTCCAATGTTTGGCCACTATAAAAGGGAAGCTAGCGCTACCTGCTTTGATACGTTTGACTTTAGGTATCAATAATCTGTCGGTGTATGGTGTTCTGGTGGGCCTGGAGTATTGGGCTCTACTTATTTTCTGGGAGAGATAAGGCGGGATTGATTTAGCGTGGCACTTATGATTAATGGCTAATGTTTTTGACGCGACTCTCTCTCTGATGGGCAGCCAATGGACTTCTCTTCTTGCTGTTGTGATGTGTTCCCTTTTTGGGATGCTGAGAGCTGCCCGGAGTGCATTATTTTGGATGACTGTTTTTAGAGGCAGCGCCAGTGAATAGGGCATTGCAGTAATCTAGCCTAGAGCCAATGATGGCTGTAGCTATGGTGAGGCAGCTTGCTGTGGAAAGGAACGATTTTGCTGCATTCAGTAGTTTGGTGGAGTATGCTGTAGATGAGGCAATGGTGCTGACTTGACAGGACATAGAGAGGGCGGCGTCTAGGTACCCCTAGGACAGCGAATTGAGGCATAGGCCTTTTGCCACCATCCAAGTCTGGATGATGGAGTAGGCTGTGTAAGTGCCTTGGAGTCTTCTTCGTAGATACCTTTTGGGGTGGGGAGGAGGGCTTGGCTATCAGCCACGTAGTTGGTATAGGTTATACCACTGGAGTCTAGGATATTAAACAGTGGTCTGGTGAAGATGTTGTATAAAGTGGGAGAGATGCAGAAGCCCTGTGGGAATCCACATAGAATGGGGCGAGGGGGAGAGCTCGCATTTTCTGCGAACACTCTGTTTCTACCCTTTAGGAATGAGGCATTCCAGGTTGTTGCCTTGTGCGAGAAGTGGGCCGATGTGGTGAGTGGTGGCGGAGTATTTTGTGGTCCACTAGGGCGAAGGAGGAGCAGTGCAGGTTTGCCATTGTCCCAAATTTTGTCCATCTGATTTTAGTGGTTATTGGCGGTAGAGTGAAAGGATGAGTCCAGAAGCAGTAGAAAAAGGTGTCTGTGTGTGTGTTGGTTTGCAGATGGTTGATTGTGTGCACTGGCTTGTTGCATCTGTACGGCTAAGGCCCAGTCCCTGGGCTGTTTTGTGAATATTTGTTATGTTTGGGTGTGTCTGTGTGTTGGTTGGTTTTTATTTAAGGTTGTGGTTATGCGCATTGACTTGTTGTATCCGTACGGGTAAGGCCAAATGCCTGGGTTGGTTTTATGTGAGTGCTTGTTGTGTTGGGATGTGTTTTATGTGTAGATTGGCTTGTATTTAAGGTTGTGCGCACTATCCTGTTGTATCTGAATGGTTATGGTCCAGTGTCAGGGATTATTTGTTGTATGCAAGTCTTGCTAATGTTCGGTATGTGTTTGTGCATGAAGTAGCTAGCCCAGTGAGCATGTGTAGTACTTGGGTGGTGTGTTGGAGGGAGCAGGAGCGGGGTGGTTAGCACATTGGCTACTCCCTAGGTTCTTCTAGGTGACTAATCTACACAGTTCTATCTAATGTGACGCTTGATTGATCTTCCCAATCCTCTCTAGTAATACACATGGTACAATTTCAGAATCTAACTGTGACACCTGGTTAATCTTCACAATTCTAAGTGTGACAGCATTTGGATCTAAGAAGGACAATATTGACTTGTATATTCTCGTATATAAAGACGGACAACCTTTATGTAACATTTGGCGCAGCAGGGGTGGGGTGAATGCTTAAAGAGTGCTTATACCAGGTATTTGTAAGGCAGCCAGGTGGGAGAACCCTGTTAAATGCTGACTCCTTGTGGATGGGCAGGCTTCATTTGTGTTTGGTACAAGCGTTCTCAACTCGGGTGCCCACTGGGGCTCTGAAATCAGATTCTGAAAAAAGGTGATGGTGTTGTGAATTATTTATAGGCTCGGGCCATCTTGAGGGTTTGGTATTACATTTGAATAAGTACTGGAACTAGGAAGACGGACGTGGAGGAAATTGTGACAAGGGTGTCAATGACTCACTTGACGATCTCAGTAGGTTTTCAGTTTGTATTAAGATACAACATATGTGACAATGTTTTCAATGTGTCACAAGACAACAGGAATTGGCTTTTCCCTTTTTATTATACATTTTACAAAAAATTTGGGCTCCAATCCTAGGGGTGGTCCCTGTAATCTTGCCATCCTTCTTGAAGGAGGCTCCCCCTTCAGAGCCCAGGCTCCCTACTCCAAAAGGTATGATTGTAATACAGGTTTTTCTACAGCCAGGTTACCTATACAGCTGTCCCTATCCTAGTGAGGGCCTTGAGGCCATAGCCTTAACTCTTTAATTCCCGGAGGGACTTTTTAGGTGACTTGGTGTGGCAGTCTCATTGGCATGGAGTGCTTTTCCTCCAGATAAACATCTCTAAACCTTTTCTCCCTTGACTGTCTGCTCTCTTCTCCACCCTTCTCTCTGTCCGTCTCTTCCCACTCCATCTCCTTGTCTTACCACTGTTCCCCCTTCTCAACCCTCCAGCTCCCTCCTGATCTTAACCGCTTCCCTCCAAATCCCAACTATCCAATAATCCAACTACCCATCGCCATCCCTACCTTTTTCTCTTTCACTCCTACTCTACTCTCAACCCTCTTCTGCTCTCCATCCAAAATTGGCTCCAGTCACTCTCTCGCTCACTAAGGCAAACAACCAAATGTTTCCACCAGGTCCTCTTCCACCTGCTGCACACTCCTTGCTGGTCTCTTGGTCTTCTTCAAAGCAGCTCTCACTGCCTTTTGCTGTCCTTTTTATATTTTCCCCCTTCCTGCGTCTGCCCCAATCGGGTACCCGAGTCAGCTGCTTCCCTGGGCCAATCTCTAGCTTCTCTAATTCCAACTGCTGTCCTCGCTGTACCTTTTCGCCGGGGACGCCCCATGAAGTCTTTCTAATGCCCCTACACCCCTGTCAGTCTCCATTTTCCTTTTGCCTGCCATGCAGTTTCCTGCATCATTTGCTCTCTGTATCCCTCCTGGTTTCCCTATGTTAATGTCCACAAACACCTTGGCGAGGGTTAATGGTCTCCCTGTGGACTGTCGTGCCCTGTTGATTCTAACTCTGCCGCCTCAGCTCTCTTGTAGCATGCCTCGGCAGTCGGTCGTAGGTGTTCTCCCATTCCACTCCTCAATGGGGAAGCCTAGTCCATTTTCATTTTGGGAACCAGTCTGTTCTAGGTAGGCCCTTGTCCATTGGTTGCAGGTGCATTGTGGCATTTGTAGTACCAGTTCTTCTCTGGATTCTGCTGCCTCTCGGTAACAAATTGAAATATTAATGAAAGGGGCCTGGCCAGGTCATAGGCTGATCGGCATCATGCCCTGGAAAGAGGTGCTAATATCCATGCATGGCTTCATGCAGCTCGGGGAGCCGGGGCAAGCCCCCTCAACTCCGCCACACACCTCTGGAGTCCTTGGCCTCCATTGTCGGGGTCAAACCCATGACCCTGTCACACCTACAAATAAAAGCAACTGGGGTTCCGTGTCTAGGAACGGTCCTTGTTTATCTGCCCTCAACCTTAAGGCTGGCTCCTAACTCCCCACCCCAGGCTCCCTACTCCCAAACTACTCAATGTCATATTGGTTCAAAATAGACAGGGTTGCCCTACTGTCTACGCTTGCCCTACTCTGTGGAGGCCTGAAGACCATAGACCTCTGGGACATTCTAGTTGACCTAGCCTGGGGTAGTCTGATCGTCTTGTTATCCCCTTTCTCCCTCACTGTAGATTACCTTATTCTCACTCTTCCCTTCACTCCTCGTCTGTAATCTGCATCTGAGCCATACTCCTCCATCCAGGGCTGGACGGGAAACCAAAAGTGGCCCTGGAAATTATTTTCAAAGTGGCCCCCATTTTTCATCGAGTAAGCGCAGCAAAGTAGCCCATCCCACACATCCATAAACCATGAATATAATAGCTAAAAAGAGCGCTCTTTCAAGTACATTTGTTCATGCTAGGTATCGGCTTCCTGACATTATTGCACACAACATTAGGCCCCTGCCCGACGTGGCAATTTTGACAGATATGGCACTGAGATCAAATCATTTCTCAAGGATCACACAATATGGTTAAGAGTTGTATCTGAATTTTGAGCCCATACCACATATCTTCTCAGTTCTAGCTGACTAAGATGTCACTGATCGCCAGTGCGTCCACATAGAGTTTTCAGAAAATAAACAAATGTTTAGACAACCTCCTCCAGTCCTTGAAATCCCATTCTATCCTTAGTCCTTCCACTCCACAGTCCAGAATTGATGCTCATTAACGTGGCCAGGATTGGTGGCTACCATCTCTTGAAATACCTTTCAACTCTGCCCTTCCTCTGAGCCTAGTTGTGCCGTGGGCAGCCGGGAGCTAGAATATTGTTTAGAATTTCCCAGGTGTCCCAGCTAGAGGCGAAAGAGGATTTTGGTGTCAGTGGGGCAGGTGGTTCCTGGAAGTGCACTGGCATTCTAAATGAATTTAGTGGTGGCTGGTGAATAATTTTAGTGGCGTCATTACCATCTCCCTCAAGTTAGGGCAAGCAACCAAGAGTAGCCATGGGAAGAAATGCCGCATTTTACTGCTTACGTTTTGACAAAAATGGGGTAAAAGACATGACGTTTACAATGGGTTCTCTTGAGTAGCGACCCAAAAAATGTAATAGATGCCCTGTCGCCAACAATACACAGGAACCTTTTCAGTTTGAGCTATTAGATGGCGCTAAAGCACCAACCATTAGCCGAAACTATTGCATTAGAGTACAGATAGGGAGAAATGATATAAGAGGTGCGACACAAAGCTTGTAGGTGTTGTTGGGTTTTTTGCCCACCTACTGACTGCCAATAGCCAAACTAATCCCTATGGCCATTCCCACCCAGTTTCTGGAAAAAACATCTCCTCATGAGAACGCTTTGAGGTCGCTTTATCAAGCCTCACCATCAAACTTTGCACTCAAAGTGCCTGCCATTGTTTTTTCAAAGCAGTTGATGATTTAATTGGAGCTGTAAACATCCTACTGGCGTAATAGGAATGTTTTACCACGACTGCCTTCAGCCACTATATTTATAAGCACTATGCATGTCCTTCACTGAAGTCTGTTAAAAACAAGCATAGGCAAAGCCAACAACTGTGGCTTGTGTATACGTATTAGGCTTTTTCCAGGCACTGCTATTAGATGCCCAGATACTTGGACTGTTTTCCACCTGCTACCATCAATGGCGAGTTAATTCCACTATGCCTGCAATGACACAATAAATCACTTTCAATACGATATAAGCCAGAATTGACACTGTAAATATCTTTTAGGAGTATGTGCTCAAAATACATACCTACAATACATGCCCCCTATAAGTCACTGATATGCCCATTAATGATTGTCGGCAATTTGACAATGTAACTAACGTTCATCACGATGACGCTATGCCTAACCCGACATAACGTTCATGAATGCACTACACCTAAGGAGAAGATAGTGGGTGGTGGTGGGGAAGAATGTGTTTTGAGACACCGCAAGGTGTCTCACCCGCTAGTCCCCGGGGTTCTGTCATCTAGGTGGCCAGGACACGGCCATCGCTTTTGGATCTAGTTCCTGGGGGTGGTCCAGTGTGGGAGGATCACCTGTATGGAGGTGTCTTCGGGCAGTGGGACATTGGACAGCGAGACGCGGTATCCCCTTCCCTGTAACACCTTTTCCCCATCCTATCAGGTAGGATACTTAGAAACTCAACCCCCGAACCTCCTTCCTGACACGAACAAATTCTCACGGACAGCTCACTGTGAGAGAAAACGGACTAACACCAAGCCGTATACGTGACATGTCCCAACACAACGGTCAGGCAGAGTCGGATAAAAACACACACCTGACTTCCATCACACTTCCCCACACGGATAAAAGGTGGAGCACGAAAGCACACTCTGAGCATGGCAAAGCACACCTAGAAACATACGTCTAGAAACATGCGTTCAGACGAGCTGTGACCTCCACAAGCCAATAGATCATAAAGATGTACAGCCGGGACCTTCGTCGCTGGGACAGTAAAATGCGTGTTTTGCCTCCTTTAGCAACACCCACTAGTAGGGAAGGGTTACATGTCGTTATATCGCGGTAATGTATAACGAATGCCCATATATCGAATTTTTTATCTTGAAAACCTTTATAGTGATTTCCTTTTTTATTTTATTTTTTGGCGGGCCCTCCCCCCCCCAAAACCCTGTTTCCCAACCCTAAGAACCCATCCTGACTGTTTCCCAAAAATATTTAACCCTTTATTCCACCCTAAATATATTCGCTATAAAGGGTTTGAAGATAAAAGATTTGATATATGGGCATTCAATATACAGGATTCGATATGAACACTGTATACCATAGGCAGGTTGCAGACTGGTGGCATCTTAGATCTGTACAATGCCACACAGGCTCTCTTGAAAGAAGAAAGACTGTATTAAGTTTGTACATTTTTAAAGAATGGTTTACCTTATCATACTCCATTGTCTCCCTCCTTGTTTCCACCACGTTAACCGCACCCCAGCTCAAGTTCAAACTGAATGAAGCCTCACTACCAATGCATGTGCGCCATGGCCAGGCCTGGGCAAAAATGATACAATGTGTGTGTCTGACTCTGACTGGTGATGTTACTAGGCAACAGCTTTTGCAGAAACTGATGGGCAGGCTGCTCAGTACAGAACAATAGAGTTCAGGCCTGAAATTCCTAATAAAAAATGTGATTTAAAAATAAAAATGAAAACCTAAAGTGCTCCACTACCCTCTAATGCTGCATGGAAAAGAGGCCTAGGGTGCAGAGGCCTAGCGGGAAAACTCCTGGTTTCCTGCTAGGCTAGTCCATGCCTGCCTCCATCTCCTTCTTTCTACTCTTTTTTTCCCACCGGATCTTACTCCTCCTCTCCTCTGTACTCCTCTTTCCTCCTGATCTTCCTCTGTTGGAGTCAGCAGAACCATGTTTCCCTTTGACAATTAAAGCCAGTCCAGGAGTGCTTTGCCATGGCTGGCGTTGGTTCATCCTTAATGAGCGACATGGGAGTTGGCACCCCATCGCCCATTATGGACAAGCTGCCGTTGGATCTCTCATACAGCAACTGAATGGTTGTGGAAAGTCCTTTTTCATCAGGGCACCCATTTCTTTCCTTGTGGTTCGGGTGGGTTTTAGCGGTTGGACCAAGGTGCATTGGGGTACTTGACCTTGCTAGTTTTCTATAGACGATGGGTTCTAGGTCATATTCCTGCATTTGAAAGCACAAACACAAAAAATACCCCTCCTTCCCCACCCTCACCCGTGCATTCTCTCGTTACTCATGGGGGTTTAACCCACCCACACAGTCCCCCTTTAAATAACCCAACACCCCCTTCCTGCAGCAACACACACATTCTCACCACACATACCCACACAAACACATGCACGCGAACACATACAGGCATAAACCGACTCCCGTGATGACTACGCAGGGGCTGACAAACAGAGCCTGTCGGCCCTTGCGCGTACTCGTGTGAGGCAGAGGCTGACAATTCGATTTAGAAAGACCGCAGCTTGTGGTCACGGAGCAGTCTTTCTAAATCTTTTTTTAAGTTCGGTACAATGAAAACAATCTCTTCACTGAGACGATGCTACTTCCCTGGGCTCACTAGCCTTTATTGCATTATGTGGCGTGTGATGGAATCCAGTGGTCGTCGTTTCTGGGTCTTGTGTCGGGACCCCAGGCCGCTCTGATTGCCATGACTCTGGGGCATTTACTGAAAGATTAGTAGTGAATAGACCTGTCCAGGGCAGAGGTGCTAAGCACAGAGACCGAGAAAGAGGCACCAATGCACACACATGCTAGGGACAGGGGTCCCTCTCGGCTCCCTCACACCATCTCGGGGATAGGTCTGGCTATGGCATTTCCCTGATAGGCCGCCTACCCCAGGTTGAGAGGGGTCCTTTAGGCCCCTGACTGGGTCATATCCTTGACCCTGCTACATAATGCTCTGATTACTTTCTGGTAATCTACATTACTCCCAGTCCTATGCTTTCTGACAATCTACTTGCAACCCACCTCTCCCACTGGTTTGCATGCCGAGATCCATACTGTATCTCAGCAAATAATAACTTTGGGATTGTAGGATATTGGAGGTACATATTGGAGAAACACTTGTGTACGAGCGCAATAAAAATATAATTCCAATTCATATGCCTCCACTAGAAGGGGGCGGGACAGTCAAAGTTGGTAAATGCTTCCTATAATAGAGACGGTACCTGACAGTAAGCACTGTGATGGCGAGGAAGAGTAGGTCTGGGCATAGTGCGAATTACGTATATAATCGGAGCATCTCCCAATAAGTGGGGCTACCCCTGGGGAACGAGGAGCTAGCTGGCGCGCAATGCCATTGAGCTAATCGGGGTTCAGCCCCGCACCCCCCTCGCCCCCTCCAATGTCAGCTGAGGGGAGGGGCTGAAGCCCGATTAGCTCAATGGTGTTGCGCGAAATAGTTTTTTTTAGTCAGAGGGGAAAGAAGCCTTTTCGGAAACCGGCAGCTTTAAAGAGTTACTGTGTTCGTGCTGAATAATGTCTTTGCACAAACACAGCAAAACTTTAACGCTGCCAGTTTCAAGAAAGGCTTCCCTCACCTCTCGGACTGTGGCGTTGCCCCGTGAGGGTACGCGCACGCGGCGGCGTGACGTTGCACGTCGCCGCGTGCGGCTTAAATAAACGGGGCGTGCCCGGCCGCAGCAGAGCGACCGGGGAGCCCGAAACACACGGACGTGTCCTGCGTGAGGTCTGTGGGTGGAGGAGCTCACGGGCACGCATGGGGGCATCCTGAGACCCCCAACAGTGGCGACGAGCGTTCTGGATGCCCGGGCCCGGCGGTAAGAGTCATCCGGGAGAATTTTTCCATTTGTCGGAACATCCGCGGATGTTTCGTCTTACGCCGTGGCCACGGACCATACACGCGGCTGGTGGCCATTTTGCACACGTGGTTGCGGAACTTCCAGGAGCTCCGGTTTGGAGTCGGAAGGTGATCCGAGCCAAATTTTTGGATATGCTGACTGCGGGCAGCCTAACCTGCAGGCCCATGCCTGGGTTTTGATGTTTTGGCCAATTTTGGGTCTCTGACATCGTGTAGTAGCTGGGAGACGGACTGAGGTGGCTGGGCCTTCTCAGCCCACTCCAATCTTCAAGCTCAATTTTTGGAACCTCCAACTCGAGAAAGCTTCTTTAACCCCTTCATCATCACGAGGGTGGTGGCAGTGTGGGGAGAGGTCCAAGTTGCGGCCCTTAGGACTGGAACGAGGGTGCCTGTGCGCTTGGGCCTATGAGTGAGATCGACGCCCTGGAGGGTGCGGCTGCCACGACCTCGGAGGATTCACAGGACGAAGGCTTGGCAGATCTATTTCGGCAGAACCCCCCCGCGGTAGGTGCCACTCAACAACCCCCTCTGGCCATGGCCCAGGCCAGGGCGCAAGCGGCCCTGCAGCCCATTCCAGAATTTGACACTGCAGGTCCCCCATCCAGCCTGGGCCCCCGGTGGAGAAGATGGATCGGACGTCTGGACATGTATTTCCGGGCCGCCCAGGTGACGGACAATGATAGCATGGTGGCGACGATGTTATATTCAGCCGGAGTCGCCGTCCAAGAGATATTTGAATCACTGACTCCGGTGGACAACTCCTACGACCAAGCCAAAGCCGCTCTCCTCGCACACTTCATTCCCCTTGCCAACGTGGATTACGAGAGATTCGTCATGCTGTCGGCCAGGCAGAAGGAGGATGAGACTCTCGACACCTTCTATGGTCGCCTGCGCCGCCTCTCCCAAGGGTGTGCGTGGGGGGATGCGGAGGACATGATACGGACCATGCTAATCCAGGCTTGTTCATCGGGCAAACTGAGGCGGCAGGTCCTGAGAGAGCCCGGCCTCACCTTGCCCCGCATCCTGGAGCTGGGGCGGTGTCATGAGGTGGCCGAGGCCCGTGCCAGCAAAATGGAAGCCGGATCCCGCGCCGCGCGGCCGGAAGAGGTGTGCACCGTCTGGCGGGGCGGCAGAGGGGTGCGAAGGCCCGGTGGTGCTCCCAGAGACAGAGCAGGAAAACCCGTGGAATCATGCCAAAAGTGTGGCTATGACCTCCCCCACTCATCTGAGTGTGTCGCAATGGGGAAGATCTGTGGACGCTGCGGGATACCCGACCATTTCTCGAGGGTGTGCAGGGCGACCCTACCTGTACTGATTCCGAGAGGGCAGCCTCGACTGTGGACTCCTCGCCAGAGTCGCCCGCCCAATGTAGCTCAGGTGGCGCAGGCGGAAGAGGATGCGCCGGCGGAGGAAGCTGAGGAGGAGGACGAGGAAAACATTTTCTTCATCTCCAGCGTGGAAGTCCTAAAAGGGAGGAGCAGGAGACAGCCGAGATGTGTCGTGGAGGTGAACTGCTCGCCTGTCCCGGTGCTGGTCGACACTGGGGCATCAGTCAATGTAATGGCGAGAGGACATTATGCCGCGCTCAAACCACCACCGAGTCTGGCGACGCCGAGAGCCCGCATCTTTGCATTCGGGGGGCGGGAGCCCTTGCCATTGGACGGTGCGTTCGTTGCAAAGGTGGAGCATGACGGGTCCATGATTAAGGCCCGATTCTACGTGACTCCAGTGAGCAGCAACACCCTGTTGAGTTGTGCGGCAGCGTAGGCTCTTGGCATCGTGAGTTTCGCATACTCAGTCTACCTAGAGGACATAAACGACCTGCTGGACAAGTATTCTGCAATCTTTAAGGGGATTGGGAGAATGAATGGTGACCCGGTGAGGCTCCACATTGATGAGTCGGTGCAGCCGGTGGCTCTGAAGCATAGGAGGATCCCGTTTCATCTGAGGGACCAGGTTGACAAGGAACTAGACAACCTGGTGAACCTGGACATAATCGAGAAGGTGGAAGGCCCGACACCCTGGGTGTCCCCCATAGTAGTGGCGAGGAAACCGAAACAGCCGGACTCTGTCCGGATCTGTGTGGACATGAGGTTGCCCAACAAGGCCATCAGGAGAGAACGGCACTTGACCCCGACCATCGATGACATAATAGCAGAAGTGCAGGGGGCCAGGTTCTTCTCCAAGTTGGACCTACGAGCCGGATACCATCAAGTTGTCCTCCACCCAGAGTCCCGCTACATCACGACCTTCACTACTCACAGGGGGCTCTATCGATACAAGCGGCTGAGCTTCGGAGTATCATCAGCAGCCGAAGTGTTTCAAAACTTAATTCGAGGCGCCCTCGCAGATCTGGAGGGCGTCCTCAACATTAGTGACGATATTCTGGTCTTCGCCAAGACTGAGCTGGACCATCTGAAACGCCTTGCCAAGACCCTCGAGAGGCTGCAGTCGCTGGGGCTCACCCTCCACAAGGACAAGTGCGAGCTCCTCCGCCCGACCATTGAGTTCTTTGGGTTCATATTCAAGGAGGGCGGTGTATCGCCGGACCCGAAGAAGGTCCGTGACATCAAGACGGCGCGACCGCCTGAGTCGGCATCGGACGTGCGAAGCTTCCTGGGTATGGTGACCTACTGCGGGCGCTTCATCCGGAATCTGGCCTCGAGGTCGGAGCCACTCAGGGCCCTGACAAAGAAAGATACAGCCTGGCAGTGGGGCCCGTTGGAGCAGTCGGCGTTCGAGGACATCAAGGGCGCCCTGACAGCAGATGATACCATGGCCTTTTTTGACCCGGCCCTTGAGTCTGAAATTGTGGTGGACGCGAGCCCGTTCGGCCTGGGAGCTGTGCTCACTCAAGTAGGCCGAGATGGAGGAATCAGACCAGTGGCCTACGCCAGCAAAGCCCTCTCCGAAACCGAACCGAGATACTCCCAGATAGAGCGCGAAGCTCTGGCCGTCCTGTGGGGCTGTCGGCACTTTCGGCTGTATGTGCTGGGAAGACCTGTAACGGTGGTGACGGACCATAAGCCACTGCTCCCGATAATGGCTGGGTCATCATCGAAGCCGCCGGCCCGAATCGAGAGGTGGATGCTTGCCCTCTTGGAATATGGCGCCACCCTGATCTACCGGCCGGGTGCCAACAACGCGGCTGACTACCTGTCCCGACACCCGGAAGGTGGTGGAGGATCAGTGCGAGACTCCTGCGCCGAGGAAGCCGACGACCACATCAGAATGGTGGTAGAGGGTGCCACTCCCAACGCAATGCCGCTACCCGAACTGGAGGCTGCCGCGGCCAACGACGAGTGCTTCCGCATATTGAGAAGCTCAATGCGATCGGGATCCTGGAAATCCGTGCTGGAGCTGGTGGCGGGGCGCACTCAAGAGGCCAAAGTGACCCTCGAGCAACTCTGGAAAGTGAAGGACGAGCTGTCCTTCTCGGAGTCAGGCCTTCTGCTGCGGGGCGATCGCCTGGTGGTGCCGGGCTCCAAAGTCAATGAGGTCATCAGTCTGGCACACCAGGGGCACCAAGGAGCCGCCAAGACGAAGGCGAGACTGAGGCTGAAGGTGTGGTTTCCAGAGCTAGAAAGGAAGGTGGACGACTTTGTGGCGGCCTGCGTGTGGTGCCAGGCGGCCTCCCCGGTCCAGCGGGAGCCTGGGATCGAGGTAATGCCACGAGGGACCCGGCCGTGGGAGATCGTACATGCGGACTTTGGATCCACAGCTGTGGGCACCCACTTCCTGGCCATTGTCGATGAATACTCCCGGTACCCCGAGGTAGAGTTCGTCGAGTCAGTGGCTTTTGAGCACGTGGTGGGAGCAGTGGAGAAGATCTTTGCCACCCATGGGTTTCCTGTAACCCTATGCTCGGACAATGGGTCCCCATTCCAGAGCGCACGGTTCTCGGAGTTCCTGGAGAGCTGCGGAGTGACACACAGGAAGGTATCCCCGCTGTGGCCCCGTGCGAACGGGGACGCAGAGCGGCTGATGAGAACACTGAATAAAACATTCTGAATAGCCCAAGGGCAGGGCCAGCCCCTCCAGCGGGCACTATACCAATTCCTGAGGGTATACCGCACCACCCCACACACCTCGACGGGGGTTGCCCCGGCGGAAGTTTTATTCCGACGATGCCCCCGAGGCCTCCTGCCGGAGGTACGAGAAAAGGAGCCTGGCGTGATAGACGATCAACGGGTGGAGGCGGAGCGACAGACAAGGACACTCCAAGAAAATATCCGGCGGGGTCTCCGTCCACAGCGGCTGGAACCGGGGGACGAAGTGCTGATCCGGAACCGGCATCCTCGTGGCAAGCTCTCGCTCCCATATGAACCGGAGCCACTGGATGTGGTTGCAGTAAAAGGGTCAATGGTGACGGCCTCGGATGGGAAGTCGGCCGTCACTCGGAATGTGAGTTTCTTTAAGAAGCTGGGTGACTCTCGAGCCGAACTCCCGCCGGACCCGGATGAGACGGACCTCCCGGATGAAGACACCCCCCGGGGGGAAATCTCGGGGTCGCCAGACGTGTCCTGCGTGAGGTCTGTGGGTGGAGGGGCTCACGGGCACGCATGGGGGCATCCTGAGACCCCCAACACGGACTAAAAAAAATCAAATGCACACATCAGCCTCCTCCCCACAGATGCGAGCGAACACGTATAAAAACGTTACATGTTCTTTCACATCTGAGGGGAAGGGGCTGATGTGCACACTTGTGTTTTGTTAGGCAGAGACGTGAGGCAAGCCTTTTCTGAAAGTAGCCATGTTAGGGTGCTATCTCATAATGTATGCATGTGGGCAAGGAGTGTGTATGTAATATGTGTGAATGAGGCACTGTGTGTGAATGAGTGTATGATGTATGGGGGATGGGTTTTCATGTAAATGAGTGAGTGTATGGTGAATTGGGGTGTGTAAGTGAACGATTGTGTAATTGCGTGTGCGCCTATGTGTAATGCTGGGCTGCTGCCATTGGATACGTGGGCCCCATGCCGGACAACCCTTGGGCCCACCCGTCACCATTTAGCCCAGCCCCCCAAATGCAGGGGGCACCGTTGCCCCCCCTGGGATCTAGTATATAGAGGTCTGCAAATCTGACTTAGACATGAGATGACCAGGTATGTTTTTGTGTCGCCAGAAGACCTACAGATTAAAAAGCAGCTCCTGCAGCTGGTGGTGAACCCGTTTCTTCTAGGCTACATGCAGAAGTAAATGGATCCCAGCCATTTAAAAGCCTGAGCTGGTTCCGATGTTTTGAAACTGTAACCAAGGCACTGTACATTCTAGATGATTTCAGTGCGAGCTGTTGCCTGACAGACATCCGTTCTGAAAGTTATATTCTGACGGCTGAAGAGATTCTTAAACGTATGTTAATAAAGTGTCAAGGACGAGTATGCTCGTCCTTTTTGCATAGACCTGCATGATAGCCTGTCACTTAAGGGGTTAATTGTTGTGTCCCCTTTCTATTGTTATTGACAAATCACTTGTCATGGAGCTAAGTCTCCTTTCTGTTCTTGTTCTGGTAGAGGCAGGGTTACCGCCTCCAGCTCAGTTTTCGCTCTGAAATAAAAAATATCAGACGCACCAGCCCGGCTCTCCGTGATTTATTGAATGGACTCATTATTCTTGCCACATTGCCTGCAGCGCATTTTGTGATGCGACTCGCACTATAACAATGAGCGCCCGACTCGTATACATCAGCAGGCAAGGCAGCGAGTACCAGTGAGGGCCGCAACGCATGCAACACTAACGCGCCGACCCACGGAAGATTCCATCTCCCATGCCTCATCACGCTCCACGTTAGAAGAATTCTTTTGCATCAACGGTGCCTCCGCAGAGGAAAACAGCACTACGCGAGCGTTTACAGTCCAAGCTACACACTGCCTCGCAGCAGGCCCCTCATCACAGACACTGCCACAGAGGAATCTGACACAAACTTCGCATTCAGCACCAGAAACGCGCTGAATCAAGGCAAGCATTCTTCTTCCACAATGACTCATTAAATACAGCAGCACTTGTCATTCCTCAAGCACCATAATTGGTGACTTTCCCCAACAGGTGACAGCATTCACGGCCAGTCTCTGACCTGCTCAAGTTAATTACACGCACAACCACCATGTCGGAAGGCAACTCAGACAGTGGGCTTCATAGCCCCCAGGCCAGCTCCACACCACGACATGCTACCACCAGAAAAGAAGGGAACACAGAGTCCCTACAACTGCAGGCTGTGCCTCACTTTGAAATGTCAGACACCAGTAGCCTAGCACCCAGGTGGGCCAGGTGGCTAAAAGAACTGCACATCTACATGATGCTCCTGGAGTGAGAGAAGAACGCCGCCTATGTGGCATCCTACTACATTCACTGGGACACACAGTATGTGATATTGTGTTTGAAATGCCGGAAACTAATAGACTCATTTCAGGGCATAGTTGACTCATTAAACACCTACTTTGCACCATTACGAAATGTTGACTATGAAAGAAACATTTTTCACACCACCACGCAGGAAAAGAGCGAAAGCATGGACAACTTTATAATGAGGTTACGAAAAAGAGCCAAATATTGTGACTTTGATCGGTACTCTACTGATGAAGCTCTCAAATCGCAGGCCATCGCCGGATGTGGTTCGCCAGAATTTTGCAAATACTCCTCCAGCAAAGCAGAACATTGAAAGAAATACTCCAACTGGCAAGAGCTGGCTCAGCACTAGCATTACAGATGGAATCTCTAGGCAAAATCATAATCACGCAGACGGCCACGGCTGCCACGGTGTGCCCCATTCGCACTCCGAGAGACACGACAGAACTAAAGAAATGCTACAGGTGCAGTTTCAGATTCCCTCACGTGGAGCCTTGTCCTGCAATAGGTCATCACTGCGACAAATGTGGCGGAGAAAACCACTTTCAGTCCGTCTGCAAAAATATCAAATTCTTTCAATCAACAGACTCTAGCAGAGAATCCTGGAGACAAGATGGTCGTAATTCAAGGTGGCAAATCCTGCGCCCTCGCACGAGTTAATTGTCCACAGCCAGCAGGCGTCGCTCTCACAGCTCATCACATCATCAAGCACCCACAGCCCAACGACGAGAAGAGAGGATAGACCGCTCCAGCAGACACAAGAGCAGACCTGATTCTCAGCGAAGAAAACCGAGACAAAGGATCAGATATCTAGAGGAATCGCTGCAGAGGAGACGCTTCTCTCACTCCTCTTCATCCAGCAGAGATAAAAAAAGGGCCTACGTTCATGCCATCGGCAACAACGCAGCAGTCAAATATAGCCCAACATTATTGCTTCAATTAAATGGACAGAATTTAGAGTTTCTAATTGACACTGGTGTGACTGTAAATGTAATCAACAATGACGTTTACAGGTCTCTCACCAAGAGGAAAGATTTAAAACAAGCCGACAGGCTAATATACCCTTATGGCTCCAACAAACCACTCAACTGTCAAGGCATGTTTACTACCCCGTGCCAATACAAGGACCAGTGTCAAAAGGTAAAAATGTACGTCATCAAGGGAGAAGTCAAAGGGGGAAGCATACTAAGTTTCAAGACAGCCATACAAATGAGACTCATTCACATAATGTAGCAAATCATGTCCGCTTACACCACCAACTTGAAGGACATGATACAAAAGATGTTCCCTGCCCTCGTCAAGGGATTAGGCAGACTAAAGGACAGGCAAATTAAACTTCACATCAACCCACAGATGCCTCCGACAGCTCAACACTACCGTGGCATTCCCCTCAACACCCAGAGACAGGTAGAGGATGAAATTCAATCATTACTACAAAACATTATTGAACCAGCCTCTAGGCCGACGCCATGGGTATCACTGATTGTACCAGTGCCCAAAAGGACAACAAAACCAGCATACGCATCTGCATAGACATGCGGGCCCCAAATGTGACCATTGAAAGAGAACGCCATCTCGCGCCCAGAATGACAGATATGATGCACCTTTTGCATGGTCCAAAGTCTTCTCCAAGCTGGACCTGAATCCGTCGTCAAGGTACATCACTACTTTCGCAACGCATCTGGGTCTATTCAGATACAAAAGACTCCGCTTCGGGGTGTCATCTGCTGCTGAAATATTTCAAAACGAGATCCATCAAGTAATGAAACACATTCCAAACTGTCTAAATTATAGCGATGACATCCTGATATTCAGCACCACTCAAACACGTGACGACACCCTCAGAAGGGTATGCATGGCGCTTGAAAATGCACATCTTACACTCAATCCGGACAAATGCGAAATGAGCAAAACCACCTTATAATTTTTTGGACACAATTTTTCGGACAATGGCCTGCAACCAGATCCAGAGAAGGTACAAGCATTAGTAGAGGCTTCCACCCCCACGTCCACATCAGCGGTACGCTTGTTTCTAGGGATAGCCAGTTACTGCACGAGGTACATCCAAGACTTTGCATCGGTAAGCACCCCTCTCAGATTCCTCACAGGGAAAAACCTAGAATTTCAGTGGACAAGCGAATGCGAAGATGCATTCCAAGAAATCAAGCGACGCATTGCATCTGCCTCCTTCATGCCCTACTATGACCCTGAATATGATGCAGAACATACTGTAGACGCCATCCCCGTAGGACTAGGAGCAATTCTGGCACAATCAAAACCAGGAGCACCGCCCAATGCACCAAGACGCATAGTGGCATATGCGAGTCACAGTCTATCGACCACCGAATCCGCCTACTCCCAGCCAGAAAAGGAAAGCCTAGCAGTAGTGTGGGCCTGCAAACACTATTATCTGTTCTTATACAGCCGCCCATTCACCATTGTCACCGGCCATCAGGCGCTCACCACCATCTACGGCAAACCCACTGCTAAAATGCCACCTCGAGTAGCCATATGGGGGTTGAGGCTACAGGAATACTCGTTCAACATCATCCACCGACCAGGGAAAGACAGCAAACCAGTGGATGTCCTGTCCAGGTACCCACTTCCAGCCCAAGAAGAACGTCATTCAGTGAAGGCAAATCAGTACATCAACTACCATATAGACAATGCACTCCCGAAATCCATCACCGCAGCACAACTGCTAGAAGCAACACGGGGTGACGGACTACTACAAGCAGTTCAGGAGGGTTTAAAGTCCGGTCTGTGGCACAGGAGACGCCATAACAAGCAAAACGTATCAACCAAAGAAGAATAGCAGCTACACATGTTAAAGCTCATCCGACACACGCTATCCACATCTCCTGAGTGATTACTACTGAAAGAAAACAGACTTCATACCATCCAGTCTGCAAGACCAGGTCCTAGCCATTGCCCACTCTGGACACCAGGGGTGGTGTCAACGAAGCGACAACTCGGGTCCAAAGTGTGGTTTCCCAAAATGGATGAGAAGGTAGAAACACTTTTGAGCAAGTGCATTGCATGTCAAGCAGTTGCTCCACGAACATTTCCAGGGCCACTAAAAGCCTCGGAAATGCCCTTACAAGTATGGGACGAAGTGGCGGTTGACATGTTTGGACCATTGGCAAACGGGAAAAATGCAATTGTAATTGTCGACGAAATGTCTTGCTTCCCGGAAGTGCATCTCATCCACTCCACAAGTGCTCAGGCAGTGATACCAGCATTGAACAAGACTTTCGCAGATTACGGGATCCCATCGACGGTGAAGTCAGACAATGGGCCACCTTTCAGTGGCCACGACTTTGCAATGTTCGCAGAACATCTAGGTTTCGAACACAGAAAGATCATGCCGCTGTGGCCGCAAGACAACGGGATGGCAGAAAAATTCATGAGTAACCTCAAACGGACACTTCAAATCTGCTCCATCACTAAAGGGTCATTTATGCAAGCCATCTGCACGCTACTGTGGGAATACCGAAACACGCCCCACAGTTCAATGGGCATGTGTCCATCAGCCTTAATGTTCGGGCGGATCATACGGACAAGACTTCCCCACAACCCAAGTGCCACACTGCCCGCCACCATCATCGACGACGCACTGGGTAAAGACAAGATGAGCAAGAGGAAAATGAAGGAATACACCGATCGCAGGAGACAAGAAAGACCGAGCCTCATCCAAGTAGGCGATCAAGTACTGGTCAGACAAACTCAAAATGCCAAGGATACCCTGGCATTCAAACCTGAACCCATGACTGACAGTAACCCACATACAGGGGTCCATGATAACGGCGGCTAGCCCACAAGGAACCATCACGAGGAATTCCTCATTCTTCAGAACCCTTGAAGGAGATCAGGAACTCGGGATCCCCACCAAAGCTGCAGCAGACGAATCATCAGACATAGACTCTGAGTATAGAGGAGAAGACTGAGACGCAGAGGACAGTGACACTACTCCCATCTCGGCATCCTTGCCGCCAAGAAGCCCGTCGGAGTGGACAATACGCAAACCCTCCAGATGGAAAGAGGAGATGAACTGATGATCCCAACTAGCCATTTAAGCAGTGGCGGTGGGGTGCGGGGGTGATGTGTCCCCTTTCTATTGTTATTGATAAATCACTTGTCATGGAGCCAAGTCACTTTTCTGTTGTTGTGGTGGGTTGCGCCCCACGTGTTATGGTAGAGGCGGTGGTTAGCGCCTCGAGCTCAGTTTTCACAATAAAATAAAAGATATCGGACGTTTCTCCCTTCTGTCGTTAGGTGGCAGCAGAGCGCCACCATCACAGCATAATGTCAATCTGCTTCGGTAAAGCAGATTTAAATGTCGGAGCAGGACGTTTGGCCGCCATGATTTGCCGCGGAATGTTTCGGCGCATGAATGTTTGGTCGCGGACTCGCGGCAGAGCACTAATTGCAGGCAGGGTCGGACTGGACCATAGCATGGTCTCAGGCACCAATTAAAAAAGTGTCCCACAGTTGCAAATGGGTATTCAAACAGTGTCACAAAAGGAATGAATAGTAATCAAGGGTACTTTCTTTTATAACGTGTGGTGCATTTTAAAGAATATTTATTCAGAAACGCAGGTAAAAACTACTACCATGGTCACACTGGTGAGCATTCCCTGCCTGAAATGATCGTCATACTGTAAGCCCCCGCCATCCCACCACTGTTGCTGTGACGTAGAAAAGGCAGCAGGAGGTGTGGTGTGCCTGGCTCTAAAATATCTTCATGGGAAGAGACTTTCATTGCCTTTGCAATAAGCCCTAAGAAAGGGGAAGGGTGTATGTGATTGTTGAGTACATTTGAGAAGTGCCCCCTTCGTGCGAACAGCTGTTCCAATGAATCTGTTCCTGCTCTGACACCCAACAACTCCTGCCATAGTTGCTCTACACATGAGGCGCGCATATGATGCACACCACACATTCCATCTTTGCCCAACGCATGCGTCGAGTCGAGCATATGATGCCCAGGAACTTACTAAATTGGTTGCCCAGTCCATGGGCCGTGCAAACAATTCATCAAAATGAACTCACCCTGGCCTGGCACAGAAGGACGTGCTGGGTTCCACTCCTCACTCCCTGCACGCACCTCTGTGACAGTCTCCACTGTCCCTCCACAGCACGCCCGCCGTGCTGGGTTCCACTCCTCACTCCCTGCACGCACCTCTGTGACAGTATCCACTGTCCCACTCCTCACTCTCCCTGCACGCACCTCTATGATAGTCTCGTCTTGCTTAATAGATGGATGGAGGCCTCCGCGCCATGAGAACACTCTGGTGGCAGGTTGCCACTTTACAAAAATCACACAACTCAAAATACATTTTACAAAAATCACACAACCTGAGCTCTCTCCCCGTGAAGGGCGTGAACCGGTAAAGCGCTGCCTTCCTAGGGCGTGTTTCAACTCGCGATCTGCGTATACACCACGAGTGTCCCTTTAAGCTCAGTAATGTGATGTTATGGCGCTTCTCGCTTGAGACAGTGGTGGCCACAAGGTCATTACATTTGTATGCATTTTCCCAGACTAAGGGGTGAAATTATACTTATTTTTTATCAAATACAAAGAATAAACTGGTTACAAAATAAACATGTATGTTACGGCAACTCAAAGGACCCTTCCTCTGATTTCGAAACGGAGAGTACCGTAAAGCAGATTTGAATGTATAACTGTAAACAGGACGTAGGCCTGGCAGTACAGTAAGATTTGTTTTCAATACTCTTGACCGTGGGGAACGAGACCTTCACGTAATGGCCGTGATATCGTCACATTAAATGGAGCTTTATTCAGAATGGCTCTCCTGCTCTTTCTCTGTCGCTCTCGTTCACTCTGAGTGCAAGGAAAAGTAGCTGAGGAGGTCATTGCAGTCGTCGAAGTTGACATAGAACAAGTGGTTCTCTGGCCTCGGCTGCAAACATTTTTAACAGTCATTGTAAAGCCAATAGTTTGGACATTTGTGTAGTCATGGAAGGAATAGGTATTTGCCAGGCACTGCCATAATTGTACTTATTGCTGGGCCAAACGATGATTACAACTGAAAAATTGTGTCATTAACTGGGCGTATGATAGCGGTACCTGGCAAATATATATTTAATACCTAGACATCATCCAAAAGTGTTGTCTTTGTCATTGCATGATTAAAGCAGGGCTTCATTGTAAGGAACATCTATAAATCCAGGGGGTGAAGGCACACCTGGTTAAGACATTTTTATTATGCTAGTAGCACGTTTCTGGGTGCGAGGGTGATTATTATTTTATACTGTGATTCTATGATAAATCGGGCATGTTAAGTGTTATTGGATGACCAGACTGGAATTTTGGTGCAGCCGATCAAGCCAATTCATACTGCTGCATGATATTTTTTACTGGGCATATATGATAAAGCAAGCGTGATTAGTGTTATGTGGCTAGGCTGGCATTTTGGTGCAGTCAGTCTAGCCATATCTTACTGTGGCATGCTTGGTAAACAATCTCATGCACAGTACGAGATGGCTAGAGTGGCTTCACCAAAATGCCAGTCTACCCACGTACATAGACCTACATGGGAATACTGGCATATATATAGGTGCAGGCAGCATGGAAATGCATGGGAACAGTCTGCGTGAAAATGTGTTTTATACTAACATATATTATGGGTAAAGACATCATCAAAATGCATTGGGAAATGGTCCCGTGCACCATTGGTGACTTGCATCTATCCGATTTTATTTCTTTGAGTTACCCTACAGAACAGATCGCAAACTGTCCCTCGCTATGCTCTGTCTCTTTTGCATATTTGTAGCAAATATTTACAACCCTCCAATTAAAAAAAGTCCCCACTAACCACTGAATAAATGTATACATGACTTGGCCATCATAATGAAGTACTTTAGCTATGCAGAGGGCAGAGGAAAACAGAAAATTGTATTCTCCTTTTCATCAAAACAAAAGCAAATCAAGTTTCCAGACCACACTTTGTACCAAATCCACGCAGTCGTCTGCGTTTGGAGGATATTAGGCAGATTCATTCTCGCTTCACTTTGGTGGGCGTGAGAGCTTTAAAGTCACGTTGGCAAGTTGGATAGGTAATGCTTAATCTGAGAGTGTGGTACTCTGCTCTTGCAGCTGAAAAGAGGAGAAGTATGGGGTCTGCACAAAGATGAAAGAAGCTTTACATTATTACCACGATTCTGTCGCAGCATTTAGCATGACCACTACTTCAGATCATGTGCAATTAATTGAAACGCTGAGGTGGTGCATGAACTTTCAGCAAACGACAGTGCATTTACATGCACAAGTATATCGCTGCTGAATTGTCACCTCCTGAATAATCTACTCACTGCCAATAATCTGTGACAAGTCTAGATCCCTTTTTTATGTTTCCTCACTCCACACCAACCCTACGCTCATCCCACCTCATTTGCTTCCTGTGATAAAGCCACTTATCCCAGTTTTAAAAACACCCCTAGAGTCATTTGTATTGGCCAGAAATTAACACCTATTGTTACTCCAAAAACAGGCCCTTTTTCTATGCTGTGGCCCTCCAAGATCTGATGTACAATGCATTTTTATTTATTTATTGCATGTGTGTTGCACCCAGATCCAGAGGTATCTCAGCGCCTGTACAAATTAGGTGGATAACGTCAAAGGAGATGGTTTTAGGAGTATCGGGTGAGGCGAGCTAGTCGTATTTGTAAAAAAAGATTTCAGGTGGTCTCTGAAGGCGGTAGGTGATGGTTCGTTCTTGATGTGGTTGGGGAGGGACTCGCACAGGTTTAGTGCCGTGATGTAAAAGCAAACGCTG
The DNA here is from genome assembly GCF_040938575.1 of Ambystoma mexicanum. NCBI lineage: Eukaryota > Metazoa > Chordata > Amphibia > Caudata > Ambystomatidae > Ambystoma > Ambystoma mexicanum. The sequence continues at coordinate 198,474,793 of NC_090927.1, read as the reverse complement.
AAACGTCCTGCTCATTTGCATTTGGAGGACAAGGTTGGCGGATGATCTGGGGTGTCGCGCTGACGATTTGGTTGAGATACGGTTATTCAGAGAGCAGGAAGCTTTGTTGTGGATGCACCTGTGAGCAATAGTTGGTGTTTTAAATTCAATCCAGGCTTTTACTGGGAGTCAGTGGGCTTTGCGTCTGGGGGAGGAGATGTGGTTGGAGGATTTCAGACCTGTGGAAGCTCGAAGGGCATTATTTTGTAGAAGCTGTCATTTGGCCGGGTTTCTTGCTGATATGCCCGGAAGTAGGGCATTACAATAGTCAAGTTTGCTGCCTAGAATTGCCCGGCCCAGGGTAAAGAAATTAGATGGAGGAAGGAATTTGCGGCACACAGAGATGAGTTTAGCTGTGAGGACAGGGCATTGACGTGTTTTGTCATGTTGAGTTCCGAGTCAAGGTGGACACCGAGGGTCTTGACATGTTTCAAAATCTCATACCTGTACTTTGGTTCCTGAGGGCGTTCCTACCACAAAGCACTTTGAGGCCATACAAATGGTAAAATGTGCTATGTAAATGACTATTACTCCTACTATTACAACTGCTACTTCTAATAGCCAAAACTAAACTTAAAATGTTAAGCTAACAATTTTACAGAGAGACCATATAAAATAAAGAAATGCTATGAAGAAAAGGAGGGGAAAAAAATCCTCAACGTCCTAAAAACCAGGGGGACCAAAAAATACAAAAAATAGACTGACATTTGAGAAAAGCAAGAAAAAACAAGTTTATTTTGAGAGCTTCAGAGTAGGCTTAATCAGCCCATAAAGAATTGTTGGAACATTTGTATGCAGTCACTAAAAGCTTGTTTGGCCATGTTCATCGATGAAGTGACTATTGTGAGAAACCTGAAGGTGTCTCACCCGCTAGTCCCCGGAGATCTGTCATCCAGATGGCCAGGACACAGCCATCGCTATTGGTTCCAGTTCCCGGGGTGGACCAGTGGGGAGGATCACGTGGATGAGGGGTCTTCGGGTAGAGGAAGTGGGACACTGATGGGTGAGATGCGGTACCCCCTTCCTTGTAACACCTTTTCCCCACCCTACCCTGAAGCACATTTAGAAGCTCTACCACCCCCACCCCCTTTCCGACACAAACACTTTCTTACAACGTGACAGACGGACCAACACCAGAGTCGTTTACCTGAGATGGCAGTCCAACTCTCCAGTTTGTAGCACTTTGTTTCGTCTGTCTAACAACTTTTCGTCATTTTCAGTGAGAAATGTTATACCTAAAATTCTATAACTTTGTACATGTGTACATATCATAAGGCATGTTAATCTTGAATTTTAAAGTGACACCATATACACTTTCCTCAGAATATCCAATTCTCTGCCATTTCTGTCCCTTATATGCCAGTGAATGCTACCATGTCTTAAATTAAACCCCCCAAAATTGCATCTAGATTGTGAAACTTTCGCATTTCTGCATTGTCCAATTGCAGAGATAAAAGTCTCAAGTTTTATTAATAAACTAGTCTTTTGAGCCAAAATGGCCTGGCCTTTGTCCTCCACTGGGACCATTTTTTTTCTTCAGGCTACCACCAAATGTCAGTTTAGCCAGGGCTGCCCTGGAGTTTCCTTAGTTTGAGTGACTGGTGGTTGTCACTTCCAAAAGTCACACGTAGGTGTCCCAGATCTATTGTCTCAAGCTGAAGCCCAGACAGAAGTCTGACGTGCGTGTGATATTTCTTTCTCTTGGTCCATTCAAAGTTTCAAAAGGCAACAGTTAACATGTAGGTGTCCCAGAAATCCCTTGTGGCTCCTGTTGGGGGAAGCCCCCAGCCACCAACTGTCCCTTGAGCCATAGTAGAACCCTGTTTGGCTAATTTTCCAGCATAGCCAATGCTTTTATTTCTTTATTTTATTTTGTTCTGAATCAGCAGCAAACCTGTTGAAATAAAACATCCCATATATGTTTCCCAGCCAAAACCCCTTTACGTTGCTAGGCCAAGACAAGGCCTTCTTTCAACATTACACTTTTAAAACAGGTATTATTCCTTATTTGCAAAAGCGCATTTTAACACAAGGGGAAGTCTGGTGGGCTGACCATTTCAAAAGGTTTTCTCTTCCTTCTGACTTCCCAACAATTGTTTTGCAGCCCTAGTCAGTTTCACTTATTCAGCAATCTGTTTAAGAGACATGTCCACTGAAATTGACATATGCCCTTAGAGATAGGGTTTCTTTTGAAGCATTGCTTTTTGACATTTTGTAGCCCAAAAGTCGAGCATTTTTCCATGCAGCTGAAAGTAAAGCTTCTGTTGATTTCCCAGATTTGGTCTAACAAAGTCTGTTATTCAGGGATAATGCTCTCTTCTGCTGGAGCACAATCTGAATATGGATGGGCATGGGAGGGCCTCACTGATCAAAGCAGAGCAATGTAGAACAGATGAAAAGAGCATCAGAGCGGCATCATTTTAAATGTAAAATATTTCCCTTTTTTAATGGGAAACTTTGGGCTAGCAGTAAAGCAGCGCAGCTTTTCACTTTGCTTCTTTAGTACACACAAGAAGACACCCTGGCAGCCTTTTCTAAGGTGCTCCCCTGTTCCAACTTGCCCAATGGTGTTTGGCAAAACAGTGCAGCCATCCTTTTGTAGCTGCAACATGCAGTTTTGATGCAAGGCAGTGGTGGTCAAAGGAGTCAGCGCAGCCATTCTGCTGTTAACTGCTGAAGTGCATTATGCTGAAGTGAAGTGGTTATGGATGGGAATTCTGCTGAGTGGGTCAATGTATCCCACATAACCATGCACACCTGGCGGCCTTTACCTTCCCCACAGGGATAAAAGGCAGAGCATGAGAGGACACTACGAGCAAGGCCGAACGCAAGAGGACACAGCTGTATTGGACCAGCAGTTCAAGCGGAGGAGAAAGACGGCGAGATCTGGAGGGAAGACGAAGGGGGAACTGTCCTTGCCCTTTTCATCTCAGACTTGCAAAGCCTCAGAAAGGGAATTCATAAGACCGGGAGTCACAGCCGGCGTGTGGAAGAATATATGTCAGTGGTGCACCGGGCCCTCCCGCTTTGATAATACAGGCGGGGTGGCATGCTAGCTACCATGGTACCGTCTTTGACTCCAGAAGCAAGACAAGCCAACTGGTTCAACACAGCCGGTGAGTCAGAGGAAGCTGATAGCAAACCGAACTGTGTGGAGGCCAAGGTTGCGAGTGGCAGCATTATATGAACGCAAGGAACTTGAGAAGAAAGAACTTGTGTGTGTGTTTGAACTTTTGTGAAAAGCTCAGAGAAGGTCCAGCGGCAGAGTGGTCAGGCGCTGCAGACTCTCGCTGACCCCCTTTGGTTATGGAAACTGCAAGTACCAGAAGGCCCTAGGAAAGGGCGGCTTGAGATGTCAGAGTTGCCCTACAAGGGTCACATGAAATCCCTTGTACAATTGAAAGTCTCTGACCCATTGCTGAGAAGAAAGCTAGAGGAAGGTAAACCTGTTTTCTGATGAAAATGAGCAAATCATGAACTCTGTTAGAAATTCATGAACTATGTTAAAGAAAGGCCGTAGTGAACCTGACGGAGGGATGCACATTTTGTAAAGAGGATCAGAGCCCGGTGGTTCTAGGGGCAAAGGGCAATCGCCCAAAGGTGCAAGACCACCGAAGGAACTTTTTGTTTGTTTGTTGTTTTGATCCAGCAAGCCTTCTAAGGCAAGAGACTTTGAGGAAAGAGACTTGACCTTTTAAGGTTCTGGTATCGTGAAATAGACCTGTGAACCTTGTGCTGGAGATGCCCAGGAGTGTGCTCTGCTCAGGAGTCCTGCCTTATCCCGTGCTAAAAAGGTGGACAAGGGAGACCCTGCCATACCATCCTGACTTATCATTTACTGAACATGTCTTTCTTTTCTGGTGAACATTATCCCACACTTTTTAAAAAAAATATTTTTAGTTTTTTTTGTTTTTTTATAACTTATTGGTTATGATTGGCAATAGTTTTTTTTTAGTATAGGCCCTTTTTATTCGACACGATGCTACTAGGACTGCCTTATTATTTAATGGTCGTAGCTTGCTCCCATTTTAGCTTTAGGTTTAGATCAGGCGTTTTTCTCACCCATGCATACGGCTTAATAAACGCCCTTGAACTGTGATGATGATCACTTGTATCTGTCTTTACTGTTGCCACCATGAGTTCCTTACATTAGGCACAAAAATAGATTGTACATTTCTTGTAACTTCTTTTGCTTCTTAACTTTGCTTCTCAAGTCTTCTTGAAGACCCAGGCAAATCCACATAAAGGGACATTTCTCCCTCAAGAAACAAGATTGAATCAGGTCCAACGAGGGACATTATAATAGTCTTGCTGGTCACTGTTGTTTAACCAATAGCTTGTACTCACACCGAGCAAGTGCACAGCACCACTGTCTGCACGCCTACACCTTTGGAGCGATGCGTGTCTGGTCTTTATCTGTACGTTCCCAGACTTGTAGTTTTCACATTATACATCCTTGACTACACACAAGTGTCAGATTGCAAATGAATAATCGGGACTGGAAAAGCCTCTCCATATTGTATTTTGATATATATGCGGCCTGATGGGCGCATATATAGTTTTCCCATTCACACATCACTGGTAATCAAACTGCAAACAAAAATACTTTCTTTTCATCGCTTTCAGTTTTGCACTTTTGTGCAATGCTTGGTGGTGCAGGGTTACGAGTGGAAGCTAAAAGCGAGGAGCTCTCCAGAATGAGGTCATACAAGTCACTCTGACCTAGGAAATCCAGCGGTAGTATAACATGGACAATGAAAGTAATTTATATTGCACTGCACGTCTGCCCACAATAATAATCCCGTTTAGTGCACAATGCAATAAACTAAAACTGGCGTGCACAAAAGCAAAACAAAATATAGAGTAAGCAGTGACTCAAGCTAGGTTGATAATTTGAAACAATGGACGGTAATATGATATGATATGATATTTTACTTATGTCGCGCCCATACACAAGTGTTTCAGGGAGCAACAAGGGAGAGGTATAAGGGAGGAACAAAACAATGATCTTACTAGGCCCAGTGACATTGAGAAAATGCAAGTGCAGGGGAGAGGGAGGGGGGGAGTGCAAGGGGTACGGGAGGAGCCGAAAGTGCCTAACCTGTGATCAACAACAACAGGTAGTGCGGCCAGCAGGTGGCAAGTGCAAGAATAAGGCACAGACAATGTGTGTCCAATAAGTGCAAGAAGGGACTGTAGGGTTGCAGATACAGACCCAAGTGCATGGGTTGCCAGGAGGCAGTGCAGGTGTGTGGCTGGGTGGGCAGTTATCTGGGCCCGAAATCGGAGGGTAGCCAGGTGCCCGGTGCCAAAAAAGACAGAGATCAGCAGGGAAGAGAGAAGGCAGAAGCAAAGAGGAAGACAGGGAGACTGTTCCAGAGGGAGGCCCCATCCGAAGAAAGAGATCTACCCCAACTTGTTGCTTGGAGAAGCAACTGACCCCGAGGGAGACGTAGGTGGAGGAGCAAAGAGCAAGAGTAGGAAGGTATTTCCGAAGGGAGAGTTGAAGGTATTGCGGACCCAGACCGCAGAAGGCCTTGTGGACAATGCAAAGGGTCTTGAACTTAATCCTTGCAGCCACTGGTAGCCAGTTAAGAGATTTCAGGGCTTGAGAGATACGATACCTGGGCTTGAGGCCAAGGACAAGTCCAGCAGTCCTGTTCTGGATGAGTTGCAGAGGGCGGTGAGTAGTAGCAGGCAGATTTAGGAAGAGGCTGTTGCAGCAGTCCAGCCTAGGGAGAACTTGAGCTCTAGAGACAGTGAGCTTCTGGGGGAAGGAGAGAAAAGGAAGAATACCTCTGAGGAGGTGCAGTTGGTAGTTTGACTTCTTAGAGACATCAAAGATGTGTGGAGAAAATGAAAGCATGGAGTCGAAGATGACCCCAAAGTTCTTAGCCTCACAGGTGGGCGCAGGGAGAGGGCCAGGGGAGCAGGCCAGAGAGTGACAGGAAAGGAAGGTGCAGGAGTGCCGATGAGGAGCATCTCTCTGACTGGCATTAAGGCAGAGGTCGTTGGCGGCACACCTCTCCTGGATTGTAGACAGACAGTCAGTGATAAGAGAGGGAGAAGAGGTGGCAGAGGGGAGCCTGAAAACGAGCTGAATGTCATCCACATAGCACTGAAAATTGGACCAGAGAGCAGCAATGCGGTAGGCGAGGGGCAATGCTCTAGGCGAGGGGTGCCAGGTTTTGGTTGATAAGCCAGGTGGAGAGGTTAGACCCCTGAGGACCACCACAAGTGGAGAGTGAGATGGAGCAAAGGAAGGACCCAAGTTGAACCTCGGAGGGTCGGTTGGAGAGGAAGGAGGTCAGCCAGGCCAGGGCCTGATCAGTGATACCCAGATTATCACAGAGGCGACTGAGCACAATGCATGGTTGACCGTATCAAAGGCAGAAGAGAGATCGAGTAGGATGAGAATAGAGGGGAGATTAGAATCAAGGTTGGAGAGCAGGTGTTCACGGATGTTCAGGAGAGCGGTTTCCATGCTTCTGGCTGCTCTGAAGCCAGACTGATTGTCATGGAGACAATCAACAGAGTCAGTGTGAAGATTAAGCTAGGAGATGGCCAGTTTTTCCAGGTGTTTGCCCAGGAAAGGGGTGATGGAAATCGGGCAATAGTTAGCCGGGGCAGGAGGGGTCGGCAGTGGGTTTCTTGAGAAGAGTGTGCACAAGAGAGTGCTTCAGAGGGGAGGGGAAGGCTCCAGTGGTGAAGGAGTGGTTGCAGAAGTCGGCTAGGCAGGAGCAAGGGTGTCAATATGGTCCTTGATGGTTTTGGACGAACAGGGAAGTACCTGCTTTGACTAGACTTTCATAGATCAGACTTGTCTGAAATCTCGCCAAGGGAGAACATAGGAAAGGAAGAGCAAGATGGAGGAGATGCGGCTGCAGGGAGGCCGGAGGTAGAGGAGAGAGAAGGGGGAAGAGGAGCAGAGGACGAGAGGGTGGGCAGGATGTCCTGGGTTTTAGAGATGAATTGAGAGGCCAGGGCTATGCAGAGGGACTGGGAGGGGACAGGAGAAGTAGAGACTGCAGCAGGATTAGCCAGCTTCTTGCAGATTTTAAAGAGTGGAGCCAAGTTGTTAGATGCCGCAGAGACACAGGCATGGATGTGCGCTTTCTTCTTAGTGTGGACACAGAGCCGGTATTGACTTTGCAGCAGGCGGCAGACCAGTTTGTCAGAGGATGCACAAGATGCCCGCCATTTCCTCTCAGCCACACTAGAATTATTGCGTTTAAGGGTACCTGACAATGAATGGACAGGGCTTCCACCAGCGGCAGCCCAGGCAGCACAAGACTCCAGCATACTTTCCAAACCCCTTAACGTATTCCCCACCACAATACTTGACATGTGTAAGGAAGGCATGGTATCAAGAATAGACATACACAAGTGATCCCAGTTCAAGGGTATTTTCTAAACTGTACAATGGGTGAGAAACGCCTAATCTAAACCTAAATCTATGATGGGTGCAAGCTACAACCATCAAATAATAATAAGACAGTCCTAGTGGTGTCTTGTCAAATAAAAGGATCTATACTAAAAAAAAAATATTGCCAATCCTTCCAGCTAATTTCAAAAAGATACTAAGAAAACCTATTGCCAATCCTTACCGCTATGCTACAAACGAGTGTGGGATAATGTTCACAAGAAAAAGAAAGTGTTCACAAATGATAAGTCAAGTTGTTATAGCCGGGGGGTCTCCCCTCCCCATGTTTTTAGCACAGAACAAAGCAGGACCTGTGAGCACAGCACAGTCCTGGGCTTCTCTAGCACAAGCTCACAGTTCACTGTATAAATATCAGGGCCTTGAGTGCCCAACTCTCTTTCATACAAAAAGTATCTTGGTTCAGAAGGTCTGATGTATTTAAACAAACGATGGTTCCTTCACTACCTCGGATAGTTAGGTTTCCCTATGCCGGGCTCCGATCCTTCCCTCACTTCTATCGACATCAGTACTATAGACAACAAACCAAAGTTCCTTTCAACGAATCTTCACGTTGGGTGATTGATCTTCGCCTTTGGAACTCCTTCATCCGGGCTTCAATCCTTTTCTCCGTGTGGGCCTCCCTTAGTCGGGGTCGCTACGGCTTTTCATTCACCATATCACCACCTGGTAACATTCAAGATTCTCAATGTCTTTTTAAACAGCCATTCACTGTGGACATCTCTCAGCTAGGTTCACGCTGGTCGATGCAGTGGTCATGGGTGCATTCCTAATCATCTTGATTCGCAGGCATCCCTCCATCGGGTTCATACTTACCACAGTTTTCACAACTCACTTGGTGTTCAGCATGTTTCAAAGACTTTCGACTGTACGAGGGATTTTACTTGACCCTCGTATGACCACTTTGACACTACACACAGCCTACCTTAAGGGCCCTTGGTCTTTGTAGTTTTGTTAGCAAACAAATGTTCTCAGTTCAATACTTTCTCTTTCTTTCAGCAGTGGATTACCATATAGAGTCCTTCAAATGAGCACCCACGTGGTGGCTGACCACCCTGTCTGGTTCCAAATTCATTCAAAAAAGTTCTCTGTCTATTATCTTCTTTCTGTATATACAATTTTGCCACTGCAACCTTGGACTCCACACAGTCCGGTTCGCTATCACTTGCTTCCGCCTCACCGGCTGGGTTGAACTCATTGGCGTTTCCCTTTGTCGCTGGAGTCGAGGGCAATACCACGATTGGAACCATCTCTTCCTGCCCTGGCAATCTGTAAAGGAGGGTGCCAAGCACCGCAGACCTCCGATACGCCACTCGCCAGCTGTGTCTCCCGGTCTTACGTTTGCTTTAAGGGAGGCTTTGTGGCTCTGGGTTGAAAAGGTGAAGGGCAATTCCCTCCTTGTCGTCCTCTCAAATCTTTCGCCTTTCTCCTCTTCTTGAACTGCCAGTCTGGTATGGCTGCTTCCTCGCGCATGCCTTGCTCGAAGTGTGCTTTCGTGCTCTGCCTTTTTTCCCTATTGGGGAAGGGGAAGGGCCGTCAGGTGTGCATAGTTATGGTTAATTGCCTGACCCTTGTGTTGGGACATGTCGGGTAAATGGCCGGGGTGTAGGTCCATTGTCTGTCTCGGTGTAGGAAAGTGTTTGTGTTGGAAAAAGGGGCGTTGGGGGTAGGTTGGATGGGGAAAAGGTGTTATATGAAAGGGGGTAACGCATCTCACCCGTCAGTGTCCCGCTTCCACTCCCGAAGGACCCCTCATCCAGGTGATCCTCCTGCACTGGTCCACCCCCAGCAACTGGATGTAATAGCGTTGGCCGTGTCCTGGCCACCTGGATGACAGATCCCTGGGGACCAGTGAATGAGGAACCTTCATGTTTCTCACACACGTCTCCTGACATCGCCAGAAACCGCCCTGCTGTGGCAGCAGCGCAGATTCAAAGGTTACATGTGTATTGGCAGCTGCTGAAGTTCCAAAAGTCAGAGGTGGCTTTTTAATCATCTGCACATCTGCGCTTGGAAACACAATTCTACTGTATAAGCACCTAACAAATACTCAATAAATAAAAACATAAATCTGATTCAAAACATAATTTTGTACCCTCGTCCACCTGGCGGCACATTAAACTATAAATATAAGCAATGCCTGGGTGTAGCATGGTGGCTACTGGGGTCACAATTGTATAACCACAATATTTGTATGTCCTATTGGTGTCTGCTTGGTGAGCAGTACTCCCGTCAAGACATGCTGCTGTGTATTGGCTGTCTGACTTGGGTGTCTCCACAACAGCCAGGCCCCCTGGGAACTGGTGCTTCAAGAACAGGCCTGACATGACATAAAGCCACTCTCACACCAGAGTTCAGATCACAGTCCTTTTGATGTGGGCACACATGAGAAGGCGTTGGAGGTATAGTAGCCAGAGGAGATGTTGTGAGGGGTCAGAAATGAAAGCCGGACCCAAAGGTGTCATGTTTTTGGTTGAAGACTTTTATTTACATAAACTTGTTGGCAAAATGCCTCTCTGACCCTGCTCTAAGAGGAATATCCCTACCTAAAACCAAAAACTACGATCTGCCTGTGTCAGGATGTCAGAAAGCAAAACTGTCCTTGTGTCCAAACGTCCTATCCTGTCCCTCACACTATAAACAAAATAGTAAAGTGAGAAGGGAAATGTCTTTAACCTGATGGCTGCATAGCGTTCATAAAGAAAAATAGAACAGTTACAACATAAAAGTTCTCAAAGGTAGCAGAACCTTGGTTCTCCGAATGCCTCGGGGTCCCCACTGTGCTTGGTTGGAATCATCGGCTGTGTGTGGCGTCTTCGGTCCCGTTCACGCTTATGCTGCGTAGCTTTGCCACCTGCTTTCCACTCTGCACTGTCTTGACATCTTTCCAACTTCTCTCTCGGCTCCGCTCCTGCAAGCCTGCTTTCCTTCAGGTCTTGCTGATGGTAACACTGGTTCCTCCTGCTGCCGAATGCCCAGGGCTCTTCTCCTGGTTCCTGGAGTATCCGCAGCACGCCTGGTCGCACCACGTTACTTCCCTCTCTGCTGGCGAGCTCCTTAGCTTTGCCACATAGACTCGTCCTTCCAACTTCCACACGCCTCCGAGGGAGATGCAACATCTTCTCCGGTACAGCCTCTTACGACACTTTGGTTTCCATCTTTAAATGTCCCAAGCAGAAGTGCTTTTTGAAAACAACTAGCACACTCATTGAGCTTTTGGTGCCCTTTGCTTTGCTCCATTTCCTGATCCTCGTCGTCCCAGTACTTAGGTGGTTGTGGGAATTGGAATCCATTGATGTCAACTGATGCACAGTACGAGGAAAGTCTCTCTCTGTTGTTCCATATGAAAAACCAGTTCTATATGAAGGAGAATTAGAACTGAAAAGGGTATTCTTGAAGCGTTCACCTTTTAGGCCAGGGATGGGAGTTTGGCCTAAAGTTAGTTGGGAAAAGGGGGGAACAGATGATTGGCAATTGGCTATTAGTGTATTCGGTATTGGGGGGGGTCCTTTTTCATGGGCGAATGGGGGGGATTCCATGTCTCATCCGATGAAGCCATCACATCTCCCTGGTGGCTGTCTCCTCCCATGTGCTCCTCCCTCATATAACCGCTCCCAGAGTCAGGAGCAGGTAGCGGCTGCCGTCCCCTGCTCACATTTATATATTTATTTATTTGGCATTTGTAGAGTGCTCCAAACCCTGAGGCATCTGTGCCCTGGTTACATTTAAGGACGAAGTCACAAAACGGAACAGATGGTCAACGTACGTAGCACATGTGTCTGGGTGCTGGTTACAGGAATGCACAGTCCAGGCATGTGGAGTTAACAATTATATGGGTATACAATAAGCCTACCTTATAGGGCAGGGTGGCCTATAGAGGTTAGGGGTTTTGTGTGAATAACCAAGTTTTGAGGGAGAGGGGCTTGGGCAACCGTCATGTGAAGCGGACCTGTCTGAGACAAGCTCCTGCAGATCTGACAAAAGATTAGCTTTAAAGTTGCAGAGTTGCCCCGAAAACAACAAGAGTGAACATATAGGACCTTAATCAGTCGGAGCATGAGACTTACAAAGCCCGAGAGTGCCTTACTGGTGGGATTGGCCGCGCACAAGCACTGTTTGCCGAACCCGGCCTGGAGAAAATGGTGGTGAGCATGAAGTGACTCAGCTAAACCTGCAGGGCTACTCTTGCAGTGCAGTGGCAGCACGGAGCCTGGTTTCCTACACAGACAGCAATGACAGATACCACTGAGGCAGTACAGCAGGGGAGCAGAACCGCAATGTACTGCAAGGCTAGTACACTGCAGTGGCTGGCCCAGGGTGAGAGCGTGCACCCTGGGGCTGGGCTGTCCCTCACGGCGGGACTTGTCTGTGCGGGAATGAAGCTGAGCCTCAGAAGAGGTCCGGGTGGGTGTGTCGAACAAATGTAAGCTCTGGCGTAGTACCGCTGGTGGCGTCTGGTGTGGATACAGTGGATCCATAATCCGGAAGACCTTCCACTTTGCAAGGCGTTCCAGATACTATGGCTGCTGGGTGACAGCGAGACAATAACCATAACAGTAAGGGGCGGGGGCGGATGAGGATAAGCCTGCCCTTACCGCGTGGTTGGGACTATGCCTGCATGGCTCCGCTGCACCCCGGACCCGCTAAAACGAGCAGGCCTGGAGATACCAGACTTTCCTGAGTAGCACTAAAGCGGGAAGAGGATCTAACACTGGAGAAAATTGCAACACCACAGGGGGGGACTGCATTACGGATTGGAGCCTTAAGTTAACATTATTTAATCAATGAATTAGGCTGAAGCGCTGAACGTGTTCCCGTAATTCGTGCGGGGCGGCACGTCCCTGTGTTCCTGCTTGACCGTAGTCTACCACGAATGCTGCCATTCCCCCTTGCTAAGTAACAAGCAGGCCAGGAACAGCGCCTGCAATAACTGAAGCACATATATCTAAACTTACAAAGAGAAGTCCAATGCAAGAATGCTACTGATGTAAGAGTTAGCCACCAAAGGTCAACACTGAAACCAGCTGTGCAGGCTAGATGTTGTCTACTTTATAAACATATGAAATAGTGGCTCGGCGTGGTCCTGTCTCCAAGGAGCACTCACTTTCTACCGGCCCAATATAGGACTAAGTAAAGGGTGACACATAAAACGAATCAAGACACTGAAACTCCCAACACAGAATCCAGGTGCGCAAAGCGAGACAGTGTCTATTACGCCAAAGGAAGGATCCATAGCGCTCACTGTACAAGGTTAGTCATGTGACAGACGACAACTGAATCAATGGCAGCTAAAAATAACAAAGCCAAAGGCAAGCAGACCACTGTGGAGTCATTTGCAAAGAGCTAGGAGTGCCCGGCGGATGATAGAAACAAAAATGGTGAAGCGGGTCAGGCGAAGGGCCTCAGTGAAGCCACGGACTACGGAAGCAGATTCTAAATGCCATTGCTACATTGCAAGCCATCCTAGAATCCAAAATAGATGAAGTCGGGATTGACGTTGGCTTTTTGAGACGAAACGTGCGTGGTCTGCTGGAGCGCACAGGGAAATTTGAAGAGCAGGTGCAGGAAAACACCACACAGAAGGTGAAAATGTCCAAAGAAGTGAATATTCTGCAGCAAAAAGTGAAAATGCTGGAGGAAAGAGCGGAAAATGCCAAGGGTAGAGCGAGACGCAACAACATCAGGAGTGTGGGCATGGAGGGGTTGGACCCCACCAGTTACATAGAGAATGTACTGCTGCAGGAACTAGGCTCTGGGAACCTAACAGAGGGGTTCAATGTAGAGCATGCACACCGCTCCCTAGTAAAAAGACCACCACCAGGAGCTCCACCCAGACCTATCGTAGCTAAAGTCCTCAATTATAAGGACAGAGAGAAGGCCCTAGCCTTCTCCAGGAATGGGGGCAACATACAGAGGTCCTCTGCCAAGCTGGCGATTTTCCCTGACTATACCTTTTTAGATACAGAAAAGACGTGCACAATTTATCTCAACGAAAGGAAGACTTAAAAAGGCTGGTCTTAAGTACATGTTAATTTACCCAGCTAAATTCAAGATCCTACACAATGGAAAGGCCTTGTTCTTAGAAAACGCCATCTGAAGCGCAAGACTGGATGGACAGTGCACAGATACCAGCAACTGAAGCTTATTTGCACAATGGGGGCAAGAGCTTGAAGGTCCCCTAGTGGCTACCAGATAGACTTAATGGCTTGAGCAAGTAAGATCGAGGGACCTGCTGGGAAGGACCTATGCGGTACGCGGTGAGAGAGTGCATTAACTCTTCATCCTTAAGTAGCTGCTTATCGCTGGAACAACACGGATCAGACATGGAAGACTTGTAGGCTTGACACATCCAAGAAGGTCCTCCTACTACCCCACATACTACTTCTCAGAGTTCGTACTCACCCGTTAGGCACCAAGAGCCCTGTCAATTGGTTGGGCATTCATGGAGCGGAAGCGGAAAAAGTCTAAGCATGCGTCACCCCGCTGGTCAGTTTCAGTTTAGGGAAGTTTGGTTCTATGTTTGAGGATGGGGTGTTCACTAATGGGGAGGGGGCCTAATATGGACATTTGTAGCCCACACTCGGAAAAAATCAACGCCCGATCATTGATGTTAAGAGGTCACTTTCTTAATGGTTGGGGACATCACTGTAATGACCTAGAACATCCGGGGTCTGAAAAACTATGGTAAAAGACTGAGTAATCACATACTTAAGAAGACATAAAGTGGGGCTTGCACTGTTGCAAGAGACCCATCTGAACCAGCAGAAACAGAACAAACTAGCTGAAAAATGGGGTGTGGTCGTCGTAGGCTCTAATTACTCGGTGTACGCTAGTGGCGTTCTTACATGAATAGCCCCATCAATCCCCTCTAAAGTTCTGCATACTAAAACGGACGACGAGGGGAGGATGGTCATTATACATGGTATGCTTGAAAACAGAGAAGTACTTATAGTCAACTCCTGTGTGCCCAATCATGACGCCACCATTTTCTTTAAGTCGTTATATACAACGCTGTTACCTTATGAGTCATGATATGGGGCGGAGATTTTAATTGTACCTTGAACCCCAGAATAGACTGATCTGACCATAGGTTCAAGAGGCCGGCCCTTATGGCTAAAGTCTTAAATTCTCTCCTGTCTCAATTTCAATTAGCGGATATATGGAGGACTCTTCACAATGGCGATAGGGACTACTCTCACTATATCAGATTGTACTATCTGTTCACATCGGAGTAACACATTACAGAATTTATAGGGGCGAAATATATACCCAGAGTTCTCTCTGACCATGCTCCGCTCCTACTCAAATGGGCGATAGCTGCCCCGAGACCACCTATACCTAGCTGGAGCCTAAGGAGTGAAGTTCTACTAGACACAGCATTTAAAGACCATGTCAGGAAACGTACAATAGAGTTCATGGAAGTCAATAAAGGTAGTGTTGAACAGGTGGGTACTGTATGGGAAACATATAAGGAAGTGATCAGGGGAGAAATTATAGCCAATGCGGGGGGGAGTTAGGAAAGCTATAACTGAAGAGAAAGAGGAAACTGAATTCAAAATTGCGGAACTTGAGACGAGAAATAGTGGTGGGGAAGATCACTTGGAGGAGGAGATCAGACTGCAACAGACTTGCCTTACTCAATGGGACAGGCTGGGTAAATTCAGTTACGCTAAATTCTTAGAAAGTACCCATGCATGAGGAGATAAACCGGGTAATAAAAAAGTCCCAATATACTCCATATATACGGCAGTAGACGATGTAGAACATATGCAAGCAGGGGTCAACTCAGCATTTCAGGAGGACTACAATGAGCTATATAAAGAGACTGAGATGAAGTGCTTCAGGATGCTCTGGATTTAATACATCTGCCATATCTTGACGATCAACAGAAGGGCATCCTAGAAGAGCCTATAACTGCAAAAGAAGTGCTGGCTACGGTAAGATCCCTGCCCTCGGGTAAAACCCCAGGAGCAGACGGCTTATCGGGAGAATATTATAAAGAATACGCTAGCATGCTGGTACCTGTCCTTGCAAGGGTATATTACGAGGCATATGAAATAGGGATGCTCCCACGAAGCATGAGAGAGGCCAAAATAATACCACTACTAAAACCAAATAAAAGTGCAACAGACTGCTGATCTTATAGACCTCTGTCTTTATTGAACCAGGATAGTAAGATTCTCATGGCAGTACTGGCTGACAGATTAAAAAAAAAAGTGATCAATAAGATCATTCAACCGGATCAGACTGTGTATGTGCCTGGGACGACTATATCCTGGAACGTAAGGCTACATCATGTCATAAACAGCGCTAGAGACTGACAAGAATACTGTATGATGCAACTAAAGCATTTGATTCAGTTCACTGGGCTGGCTCTATGCTGGACTGACTAGAATGGGATTTGGGCCGCACTTCTTGAAATGGGTGAGGCTAATATACACTAAACCAATGGCGAGGGTCAGGAAAGGTGCTATTTACTCGGATAGATGGGAGCTGTAGAAGGGCACTAGACAGGGCTGTCCACTGTCCCCAATGCTGTACATAATTGCGGTGGAACCCATAGCAGCCTACCTTAGGCAGGAATATAGCGATGTAGGAATAGACATAGACAGGGATAAACATATAGTATCCATGTATGCAGATAATACGTTGATATACTTCTGTGACCCTGAAGAGAATCTACAGTATGTGTTGGAAGTACTGGACAATTTCAGTACACTAACTGGGATAGGTATAAATAGGAGTAAATCCTGCTTATTCCTGCTGGTGCAGTTAGCGGCAAAGAGTGACACAGAGCTACTGGTTCTACCCCTGCCATGGAGTTGGACCTCCCATTAGATATCTTGGACTAAATATATATCATGACCCTAAGCAGGAATACGAACATAATACTATAATTGCAAGGGATGGATTGATCAAGTCTATGCAATTCTGGGGGTAAGTTGCCCCTGTCGATGGCTGGTAGAGCGGACCTACTAAAAATCGTGGCGTTACCTAGACTAATGCATTGCTTTGGAAATATCCCATACAACATACCAAGGAGATTCCTTCTGGTATTAGATAAAGATTGCAGGAGCTTTCTGTGGCAGGGTGGCAGGCACAGATTCGCCTTTAGCACGCTGCAGACTCTACGCACAGGGAGGGCTAAGGATCCCCAATTTTAAATTGTATTTTCTAGTGTGCCAGTTGGATTATGCGTTAAATTGGATGGCAGACGATCCCAGTGTAGACACTGCACTCCTACAGCCTGCAATAAAACAGCTACACTTGTGAGACCTAGTATGGGTGGCCCCATAGGAGTCACAGCTGTACCCAGAACTAGGAACATTAGGTATCCAAATCTGGCAAAGGACCTGTAGGACTATTGGGATCAGGGACCCGATAACGCCTCAGATACCACTAGCGGCTGTAATGACAGATAAAAGGAGTCTACGAGCTGGAGTGCGGGCACGCGGAGTCTTGTGGTGTCGTGACAATTGGGGACCTGCAGGAGGGAGACGAGATGCTAGATTTCTCGGAATTGCAAGCAACTATGCATATACATGAGGGCTAATTCCTATTGCATAGTGCTATATTGACACAATAAAGGGTAGGTGGCCGGTTGCTGTAGATGACATGATAGAGATTGAGGCTATTGAAACCATAATAAATATTTCGGATGGAGGACACGCCATATCCAGGCTGTACGAGGTCCTGATGGAGCGTATCTCGAGGGAAGAATTGAAATGTAAAGCGGGATGGGAGTGAGAACTGAGGAGAACATTTGAAAAAAAGAATGGGATACCATAGTCTCATATCGCAAGAATGCCTCTAGGAATGCTAGACTGCAGCGGCTTCAATTATACATTACTCAAAAAGGGCATATCTCATGCCAGAGACGATATGCAAGTTTAAAGGTGCAATCAGTCAGACGTGTCCCAAATGCAATAAAGAAAATACAGGTATGACGCATATGTTTTGGGAATGTAGCACTATAAAGGAATTTTGAAAGCGCATTGTGATTAAGGTGGCCTCTGGGAGGCTTGTTGGGGTAATCCTGGATATACAATCCCCAGAGGAAGCATATTAAGGCTGTTTAAGAGGGGTACCAAACGGAAGGCAATGGGAAAGATAAAAGACCTCATATATGTACTGGCAAAACGCAGCATAGCAATGTGATGGAAGGCAGATACAGCACTGAGTGCTAGCAAGTGGTGGGAAGACTTCTGGAAAAAGGGGTGTGGGAGAAGGCACTGGGAGAGTAAAAACAAGAACCAGGAACAGATATAATCCAATGGATAGCCCTCACAGTTACATTGTTCACCCGAAAGGAGGTCGAAAACATAGACTAGTCAGTACAGGACAAGAATGGAGCGAGTGTGTTAAGATCTACAACGGAATGCAGAACAGACTACAGGCAGGCTTTAGGTGGTAGTATGGGGGTTGGGAGCTTAACTGTACTTGAAGGGTTTTTGGAACGTAAAAAAATTGTATAATCTCGCAATGACACGTGTACTGTTTGTTAAAGTCAATAAAAAACATTTTTAAAATAAGTTTTGAGTCTTTTACTCAGAGTAGTGGAGTCAATGTTGTAGTTACCTGTGATAAGATCGAGAATCTGGGTGTCGTCCACATAGTTGTTGTTGCAGACACCTTGTTTGTCAAGATATTATGCAGAGTCGGGGAGACACAGGAGCCTTGGGAGATGCTGCAAGTGACTAGGGCTGGGGGGGGCACAGCAGTATTGGAGAAGACCCTCGTTGTATGATTGGAAAGGAAGAATTCTATCCAAGTTATGGCTTTGAGAGAGAAGTAGGCTACTGATGAGATATGTTGGCATAGGATTTTATGATCAACCAAGTCAAATGCTGCAGAGAGGTCTAGTAGGAGGAGGATGGCCAGATTTCCGCCATCTATGATTTCGTCCATGTTTCAGTTCCATGACCAGGGCATAATCCAGATTGGTGCAGGCCAAGGAGGTTGTTGGTTTCTAGGTTTTTCTGGATTTACAAGTATGCTGCTCTGTCTCATGTTTTGAGTAGGAAGGGCACTGTCTTAATAGGGCGGTACTTAGTGGGGATGTTTGGATCTAGTGTGGGCTTCTTTAGGAGTGGAAGTACCCAGGCATCCCACGGTTGGAGATTACCGCTGGGGAATTCATGACGACTCCTTCATCACAGGCTCTCCAAACTTTAGGCCCCTCCCTACTTCCTTCAGACAAAGCGTTCTGGTTAGGACATCAGAAGACAAAGGATACTAGTTACAGCAGCATGCATTGGACCCTGACAGAAAGCTTATTTTGGGTCAATCCACTGTAGCGTTTTGCCTTTATAAGAACGGCAAACCCTGCCTTTAGTTGATTCCTCTTTGGACTTCAAGACAAGAAGGATTCAGCTGGATGCTATTGCGGATACACTCTATTCCAAAGTCCTCTGTCACAGAGGTGAAGGCAAAAAGCTCCAGGGAAGAGGAAAGCTCTTTTCCCTCCCCACCGCCAGTGCACATTTAGGGTAAAACTGCTGTGTGCGAAGGTCACTCTGCTGCCTGCTTGCTTGAGTTGAAGGACCCCCTCTACGTGCCACACAAGCTCCCTGGAGTGGAAGTGCGGAAACAAAGGACTAACTGTACGTCTGGATAACCTGGAATGGGCCTCCCAGCGACCCCGACGTTAAGGAACATTCCTAGGCCCTGGTTCCCATCTTGATCTGCTTGTGAGCTACATCAACCCAGAAATTGCCTACCTGCCCCAACCTTCTTCATGCAATGTGCCATTGCTGCTTGGACCGCACTGTGTGTGTGTCTGTGTTGGATCCAGTCAACCCAGCTCACCAATTCGACTCCCAATCACCACTTCAGGAAGTTCCTAGATGCCTAGCTCAATGCTGTTGGGCCCCAAAGACAAGAAACCCAAGGTATTTGAAGAGGCCCTGTCCCACTGGTTTGCCTTAAAGGCCTTTAGTGACATTTAAGCCCTCTTTGGTTCCTTTTTAAAGACATATCCTTGAACATTAAGATTGCTGCTGAAATCGGTTGCCTGAGCACCCCTGCCTATCACCCCAGAGTGCCTTTTATTCTCAAAGTCTGCATTCTCTGCGGTTTCTTTACAGGGGAGGATCTATTGTGCTTTTAATTAGTTGTGTGCATTGTTCGTTTTTTATTAAAGTTCCTATTCTAGCTCCTTGGTTGGATTTAAATATTTTGGCATCACGGTACTATTGTAGTTTGTGTTGCAACTGTCTCAACTTACATCCCTCCTTAAGAGTATAACCTAACCCTCAGTCCCCATTATCAAAAGAGGCAAAGAAGGTATACCTGTCAGGCTGTGCCTGTTTCACTTTTATGATTGGGATCACTGCTGGTTTAAGAGTAGTGTGGGACCAAGTAGGTACTTTTTCTTGCATGCTTGCAAAGCAGTAGTCCTTTGGCCGCAGTACTGCTCAAATACTTTTGCTACACGGGCAGTAGCATACCGACCGCAGTGGCCGGGGAGCTGGCTGCCCCCACACAGGGCTTAACAGTGCAATAAAAGGTCCATTTAGGAGCAGTGCAGGTCTTTTTACTACAACTGCAACCACGACAGAAGGGACATACGGTCCACACTTGTCTTTGTGTAGTCACTTGTCACTGTGATGGGAAATATATAACTGAAAGAGACCCACAGCTCTGGTTACCTTTCAAATCCTTGTCTCGTTCCAAGACAATTAAAATGAGTAACGCAATAAAGCGCCTTTTAAAGATTAATTCATAAGAATGTTGTCTACGCGCTTGACATGTAGAAAAAGGGGTTGCTTTTATTTGGATAGTGTGATGTTCTTACCAGCAAACATAAAGGCAAGCTAGCATCGTATGTAAAACAATCTCTATACCCAGTGATTTTACCCCCCACAATCTTTTATTGTGTGCCTTTTAAATACATTGGTGCAAAACAGATTGCTACACTTGCATTATTTTTCATTGAGGGTCCTGTAGTTTTCCATTCAGCAGAGGCGTTGCTAGGGGGGGGCTATGGGGGCTATAGCCCTAGGTCTTTTGGTTGTAGCCCTGGATAGAAGCTCAGGGGCTACAACCAAAAGGCTAGCTAGCCCCGAATCCCGCCAATCCCGACATTATCTTAGCCCCTGATCTTTTCCAGACCTATCAACGCCCCTGCCATTCAGCATATAGAAATAAAGCCACAACGATATTCTTTTGGCTTAACCTGATTCTAAAAGGATTGACATATCGTTAGATTGCTCAACTAGGTATGAGTGTATTTCGCAAGTAACCACTATGAAGCAGTAACATTGCAGTCTTTGGAAGCAAAAAACATTTGCACCAAGTAAAGCTCTGAGAGAAATGGTCAAGTGCCTAAATTGCAGAGTGGCTAAAACTCCCAGCTTTGCTGCTTAACCAAACTGTGCAATCATGGGAAAATCATGTATATGACAGCGATTTAACTTCATTGGATTTACTAGAAGTGATTTAAGTTCGCACTTTTCGAAAGAAAAGCTCCCTCACAATGGGGAAGATTTAATGATTTTTAGGACAAGATTGTGTCCTCTTTTAATTGCGTTATTGCACTGGCTCTCTCTGTCCCATATCACTTGATTTGACAGGCAGACCTATATTCTCATTGCTAGTCTGTGTACCAGATAGTCTAGTGTAGCAGGGTGACTTCAGCAAAACCAACATTACTTTCCTCCCCTGTTGCTGCCTTGCTTAGATGTTCGAGTACTGCCACAAAGGAAAATACTTGAAACTTTTTGATATGCATTCCTATGCTATTGTATAGCACACCTTCTGTCGTGATCCACAGAACATGCCCCTTTTGGACTTCCTGGTCCCTATCACAACGGGACTTACACTCCTTGGTACTCCCAATATGGCCGTCTAACGTGGTACGCCTTCCACCAGCCTCCACGTCAGACGTAGCGTATTCTACAA
This sequence comes from Ambystoma mexicanum, assembly GCF_040938575.1. NCBI lineage: Eukaryota > Metazoa > Chordata > Amphibia > Caudata > Ambystomatidae > Ambystoma > Ambystoma mexicanum. The sequence goes on along the minus strand of NC_090927.1, from coordinate 198,453,411 downwards.
ATAGACCACGCCCCGCACGTCTCAACGCTATCGCTGGTAGTGGCTAGACGTGTGCTCTGTAGTTTGCTGAACTATTCTCCTGTTCCTGGTTGCCGGACCCTCTAAATCCCATCTCCCTTCCTCCCTCTTCTCTCTACCTTGCTTCCCGGATTTCATGTGCCATCTTCGTGTACACCTTCCTCGTTTCCTGGACTTCCCGGAGTCTCCGAGTATCCCGGAACACTGAATGCACGCTGGAGCCAGAAGCGGCTCGCGTGGGCTTGTACAAAATCCGATGCGTGCGCAAGAAGACTCCTCCCAAGAAATCCTGCAAGAATCGATCTCAGGTGAGAAAGGGGGAAATCCGTGACACCTTCTGCCGTTCTCACAGGTTCTTGGAGGTTCATGCTGTGAAGAATCAACTTCCAGGGTACCAGTGGTCCAGGGATGAACATTGGTTTCTAAACCATCAAACAGCCCCACACCTCTAGTACACTAGAAGGGATCCGAACAGATTGGAAATACAAGCAAAGTATAAACCTCCTTGTCCAATTTTGGTAACGTGGATGGAACGGCACGGTTACCTCCGCAAGGTCGTGGATCGTTGGTTAGTTGCAAAACGGCAAAAATACTATGATTACCATATACTATCATTATCCATTGATAAAAGGGACTGTCCAGTCAAGGTTGTATAACAATATCTATTTTATTATCATCACAACAGACAGTTCTAGCACACTACAAAATACAACCCAGGAATGCAGAGGACAGAAAGTTTCAAGAAGGAAAAGGGATGCAGTCTCGACAGGAAGTTAGTCGGTAAAGTAATTAAGCGCAATAGTTCAAGGATACTTGGTTTCAGCACAAAGGGAGCAATGGGTCGTAAAATGTCACTAGGGGCCTTCGGAGAAGGACCAGGGGGACAGAACCACAATGTACCTTGTGCTTGTAGAAGTTCTTGGTGCTCGACAGTGTAGAGCCAGTTTCCGGGAGCTTTGCAGCTTCTGCGACAGAGTTCAAGACGGGAGATCGCTGTGGGTACCAGGCGGCAGGCAATTCGGCGAGCGAGGCTAGATGGATGGCTGCAGGCTGGCCTACACAGCAGCTCGGGTCAGGAATCGTTGTCTCAGTGCTGGTTGGTGGGTCTGAAGCACTGGTGGAGGCATCTTGGATGACGTTGACGACTGCAGTGCTGGTTGGCGGGTCTGAAGCACTGGTGGAGGCATCCTGGATGACGTTGACGACTGCGGGGCAGTCGGTTGCAGCTCGAATGGCTCGAAATGACCTTTAAGGCAGATCTCAGTGGATCCTTGTCGGTGCACTCCTCCTAGCTTCTTCACTGTGCATGTGTCATCCTTTAAGGCGGATGGTCCAAAGCTGAGGGGAGTGTTTCAGGCAACTGCCTTGTCCTTGGTTTGGTTCATTGGTTCAGAGACTCTCTGGCACATCCAACCTGGGAAGCTTGCTGCAGAGCCTAGCAGGGCATGCTATGTTCTGTCTGGGCACGGCTTCTGGAGCAGCTGGAGGGTTCTCTGGATTCAGGGGAGGAATCTTGCTTTCCTCTTGGAGGTCCTGGCCTTCCTTTAGTGGCGGAAGATGTAAGGCAGACTGCACCTTCAGCCAGGGTCCAATGCTGAGTTCTTGTTGTTGTTCCTTGCGACGTCTGCAGATGATCTGCCCAAAAGCAAGGCTCAGCCCACTTTTAAAGCCAAATCACTGTAATCTCCCAATTTAATATGACGGGGTGGACGGCACCTGTAGGCTGTGTCCACCCAGAGTACACAGGTCTATGTTAATTTCATACGGTGAGCATAGGGAAATGTGTGTGGATTAGCCCTACACATTTTCTGGAGGTTGATCTACCATCATTCAATTTCATTTAAAATTTCAAAAAAGCCCAGGCAAGTGCTCACCCGCTGTGCGGATGGTCGAATTCCTCACACGTGATCTGCAAAAGGTAGGGACCAAAGGAAGCAGGGGAAGCTGGGCAAGGTTGCCTTGCTGCAATGTTGATGTTTGCAGATCTGAAAAAATAGGACTCGGTGGTGTGTACGTTTTTAGACATTTTGTGTGATCTAGGTTGCTAATGCTTGTGTAGTTGGCTGTGGTGTCGGTCAGAATGGATTTGAAGGAGTAAGGAGAGTTTTGTTGGGGGTATACGTAGTGGGTTAGTAAAGGGAATACTATCAGGATGTTATGCAAAAGAGAAGTCATCCTCATGGTTCAGGATTTTGATTAATTCGGAATGAAATTATCCACCCCCATGACTGGGAAAGCTCACATTGAGAAACAACATGTACGTTTGTGTTAGTCTTTGGTGGGGGTGGTCTCATTTTTTATATCAATTTGTCAAGGTAACCCCCTGCATATTGTATTTCAAGTTTACACTTTACAAGCTAAGGTTGTTGCTACCTAATGGAGCCTTGCTTTGGGGCTATGCCAACATTCCATTTTTGCAACTTGACGAGAATTTATTTCTGAATTACTTATTGTTTCTTCCATGCTTGGCGGCAGATTTCTCTGCTCACGAAGAGTTTGGGATTGGTTTTATGGAGGATGACTGGGCTGAGGCACCTTTACAGTATTGATTACCTTTATGGGCCAACGCGAGAGCACAAATCACATTTTGAAATTTTGAAGGAAGGAATTCCATTTAATAATTTTCTGGATGCACTATGTGACCTCTAAATTGGCAAATCTCAACCCATCCGCATCGATTGCACCGTGCCCTTTATTGACTAAAGTCAAACCAAAATGCTATAGTAAGCATATCAAATTGTACACAAAGGTACAACGGGAGAATAAAGAACTGTCTATTTTGGCAAATAGTAGGCATGCAATTCATACGAAGGTAGACTTTTTGCAATTATATTTGACCCAGAGCTGTTAGCCGTCGGACTGATAGGCAATCTTCAGAGCGCGCGCGCTTTCATTGTATTAGCCTGAAGGCGGATACTGTCAAATGGCAAAAATCAGAGGGTATTACTAGTTGCCTATATGTAATGTTGACACAGAAGATTTGTTGCATTTCTTTTCTTTTGTACAGCATATTCATCCATCAGCAAAATAACGATTTTACCAGTTTTGAGGCTGCTTGCATTCGTACAATGTCACCCAGAAATGTATGTATTATTGGCTACAGACTCCTGTAACGTTGCCTGGGCATTACTGCAGTATTTAAATGGGGCACTAAAAGTAAGAAAAATGTTTCTGAGCTTTTTCATCTTTGATGTTTTTTATGCTTGACATTGTATGGTTTTTATATACATATGTTTGTATGTTTATGGATTGTTGTATCCGAAAAAACTATTTTATGATGCTGATGGTATAGGTTTTATATACATTTTTACGGGTGGTGTACATTTCATTGTGTACCCTTTGTAGTTTTGGTGATGGAGTTGTTTGTTTGTTTTGAGGTGACTATTCTTACCATGCCTTGCCCAACAGCCCACCAAATATCTTGGTACACCCTTTTTTCACTTTGGAATAATCAGAGTTGGTCACATTTTTGTTGTTGTTTATTTCCATGCCAAAAATTCTTTCTCCAGTTTTAATGCCCTGTTATGCCAGATTATGAGATGGTAGTGCGATGAATCAGTGATGATTCCTCGAAGCTTGGTCTGGGACCCTTCTCATGTGGCCAGGGAAAGTTAGACACTTCCTGATGCCGACACTGGGGGTGGTGCACTGCGGGAGGATCACATGTGGGGAGGGGAAGACACCAGGGAGACTGGGAAAACCCCCTGGTTAACTTTCAATTTAGAAGAGCTAACTTTGTTGAAGGGGTCTACAAGTCCCATAATCCCATGAGTACTTGTATGAGGAAGAGGGTTTAAGAGGCATGCTGTAGCAGTAGTCCGGCAATGAAGCCTAACAGCGCACACTTGAAGGAAGCTGGGAGGCATAAAAGCCCCCCTCAGGTGCAGGCAATTGGAAGGAGCTGTAGCAGTAGAAGCAGGAAGAAGAAGGCACGAAGCTGGCAAACTAAGCAGAAGTGGGAGAACAAGAGGATGCTGGAACGTAGATACAGCAGATTTCACCTGCTTGTTCTGAGAGGATACTGTTCCCCCCAAACTCTGAAGTGCAGAGGCTGCACAGTAGAAGGCGTGCAGAGAGGCTGTCTTTCCCCATGTGAGCCTGATTGCAGTGGTTGCCATAGAGAGACCATGTCGCAGACCGAGACGAGAAGCAGTTGTCAAGCCGTGGGTTTCCTTAAACATGTGGCTGGAATGGAAACACCTTTAGAGAGGAAGGGTGTGGGTCCCTAAGAAGCCAGAAGCAGTAGAAGTTGTGGCAGAAGTCATGGAAGCGGTGCGACCCACAGGGCAAGTGCTAAATGTGAGTACCCTGAAGGTGTCTCACTCGCTAGACCTTGGGGATCTGTCATCTAGGTGGCCAGGACACAGCCATCGCTATTGGATCCAGTTCCTGGGGGTTGACCAGTGAGGGAGGATCACCTTGATGAGGGGTCTTCAGGGAGTGGAAGTGGCACACCGAAGGGTGAGACGCAGTATCCCCTTTCTCTTCCCCATCCTGCCAAGTAGTATATGTAGAAACTCTACTTCCCATTCCCCTTTTCCTACACAAACACTTTCTCACATCGTGAGCGACAACAGACTAAGACCAGAGCTGTTTACCTGACATATCCCAACACAAGGGTCAGGCAGAGTCAGGCAATTGCCAACAACTACACATGCCTGACTGCCCTTTCCCTTCCCCATAGGGATAAAAGGCGGAGCATGAGAGCACACTCGGAGCAAGGCTGAATGCACAAGGAGGCAGTTATTACAGGATGGCAGTTCAAACGGAGGAGAAAAGCGGCAAGACCTGAAAGGATGTCAAGGAGGGAGATGCCCTTGCCCTCTTCAACTCAGACTCGCAAAGCCTCTGATGAAAGAAACATAAGACCGGGAATCGCAGCTTGCGAATGGTGTGTCATGACTCCTGCCCCTGGCCTTGGCCATCAGGCCATCTGGACTGCACCAGGAACCTCCATCATGGCCTCAAGGGACATGTCCTGTCCCCCCAGACTCTATTGGAGTCAGTCCTGGCGCCTTTGGCGCCAGGCTCATGTGGAAAGCCAGTCAATTGGGGCCCATAATGGCATTTTACAACATGGATGCTACCACATGGCTCAGTTCCATAACTGAGCCATGCGGTCTAGCATTTTAGGTGTGGCCAGGCCTAGAGGCACCTGGGCTACGTGCAGGCTATATAAGCCACGCCCAAGTTGCTGAACACGCTTCGCGTTGCTCTGCTAGTCACAGCGTGACGTTCACCGCAGTCTGCTGGAATCTTCCTCCACACGCCGGACCCGATTACCTGCAAGAACAAGGATAAGACACCGTTACCATTCGCTTACCTTCTAGCAAGCCCTGCTCTCGTACTCGGCTCCAGTAACCCGAACATCCAGCATCTCGCGAACCGTGCTCCATCAAGGAAACCGCAACCTGGGGAAAAAGAGACAGAGAAACAGCAGTAGTAATCGTTTATTCTTCACATCTAAAAACAGCAAAGGTGCTCGCTTACCTGCATTGAACTCGTTTTGGGTCCACGACCATTCCCGACCTTCCACCACCTGCAAGAAGAAAAGAAAGGACCGATTACGACGCAGAGTGCCAGTAGGCGGTTCACTCACCACTACTCACCGATCTCCATCTTCTCAGCACATACAGTCCGAACCAGCATCGCGGCCTGCAAGCAAGACAATAAACAGATTAGCACAAGAAAGGCACATAGCGCCGCGCTCCGCGCTTCACTTACCATCTCGTGCACAACTCTGGCAATACGACATCACGAGAACCTCATCCGCATCTACAAACAAAGGAAAGACATTGATGGAGAAAATTGCAAAATAAAGGACAAACTGTCAGAGCAAGACTTACCTGACGAACGGAGTCGCAGCAGGTCTGGACTCTGAAGGGCCCGCACCAGTGAAGTAACTAGGCAGCGACGTGCCCATCCCCAACGCACACTTGCACTGAGCGGCAGGACGCAGAGCGCACCTTATCGAAAAGCAAGGTCAGAAGTGCACTAAGGGGTCATTGGGCCCATGAGAGAGGTGGGTTCTGGGTTGGAGGAGTCAAACAAGCTAAACCTAACTCCTATGTTTTCAGACCTGGTCTTCAGCCAAACAAGAGTCCAAGGGAAGGGGTCCAAAGGCGGAAGCAGTCCAGACTGGGTGGCGTTCCCATGGATAAAAGGTGAGCGTTACATGGTGTGACGGATGTTAGCGGTACATGGAACCCTCCTGCACGGATAGCCAGGGTGGGCAGGACGTGGTTGCTTTCGTGGTACTGTCCTTGACTCCAGCGGCAGAAGAAACGCCAACGAGTTCAGCACAGCCGGTGAGTCGGAAGAACCTGATAGGGGACCGGACTGTATTAAGCTCAATGTTGCAGTGGCAAAATTAAGAAGATAAATAGACAGAGGTCTTGGTTGCGGACAAACTTGTTACCAGAGATGGCGGGGTCCAGCGCCATGTGGACGCTCCTCGGAAGGCCTCTAGCCGGTACTCCTCTCCTGAATAAAGAGAATGTGATAACACAACATTATTGAAAAACAACAAGTACCAAGAGGCCGTAGGGAAGGCCGGTCTGAGGTGGCAAGGTGGTTATACAAGGGTCAAGCCAAAGCCCTTTTACAATCGCCGAATGTCCTTGACGCATTGCTGAAGATTTGATGATTGTGAAATGGTGAATTCGACTGAGAGAATTGTGAAATAGGCGTTTGCGCCCGCCTGAGGGAAACGCTGTGCGAACTGTATTTTTGTAAAGCCCGCATTTTCCGTAGGCAAACAGTGACCCAGCGAGGTGTGATCACCCTTTCTGAACTTTCTTTTTAAAATTGGCAAGTGCTTTGGAAGGTCTGAGCCCGGACCAGGGGGATCAAAACTGTACATTGTGAGATTGTTTAAAAAGACATTGAGACTTCTGAATATTGCAAATAAGTTGATTGCGATTGAAAGGTGATGGTGAACCCGACTGAGGGACGCCAAAGGAAAAGCAAAGGGAAATGAATCCCACTCTGTGAAGAAGCGAAATACACTATATTGTGATGACAAGTATGAACCTGATTGAGGGATGTCCACAGTGAGTGGTCGGACTGAGCCCAACTGAGGGAGGCTAACAACTGAGATAAAGGGTAATCGCCCAACGTGAAGAACGACTGAAGGAACTTTTGTTTTTGTTGATTTGGTATATCAGGCTCTCTGAAGCAAGAGACTTTGCATGACTGAGACTTGGACACTGAAGGTCCTGATATTGAGAAAAGGAACTGTAAACCCGTGCCAGAGAATCCCAGGAGTGTGCTGTGCTCAGGATTCCCGCCTTGTCCTGTGTTAAAAAATGTGGGGAAGTGAGAACCCGGCAAAAAAACATCATGACTTATCATCTTGTGAACACTTCTTTATTTTCTTGTGTATATTATCCCACACTCTTTTGTAGCATAGCGGTAAGGATTGGCAATAGGTTTTCTTAGTATAGGCCCTTTTTATTTGACTAGCTCCACTAGGACTGACTGTATTATTATGATTTGATGGTCGTAGCTTGCTACCATCTTAGATGTTGGTTTAGATTAGGTGTTTATCTCACCCACTTTACAGTTTAAGAAACTCCCTTGAACTGTAATCACTTGTGTCGCTCATATGTTGCTACCATGCCTTCCTTACATAAAGAAGCCGGTGAATGAAGCCTACCGATCTAACACCTTGCACGGGCATTGCTGGCAACAGTATCCAGTTCCCTAGTCACTTGCGCATGGTTTGAAGCGAGCTGAAGTTATTCGTTGAAGCTGTGATAGTTGAACAATGGAAAAGTAGCATTTGTGTATATTAGGAAAGTCCTTTTACTCGCGTGAAAAGTAAACGCTGCTTCAAACCCATTGTTAAATCCTTAAGACTGTATCTACCTGAAGGATTAGTTGCATGTCACTTATTAAGAAGAGTGAAAGTTGCGAAGGCCATTACTTAATACCTGACCTTGATAAAACAATTATTGAAACCTTTAATCTGTGAAAACTACATCAAAGAGTGGTCACATGTGCCTAATTGTGATTCTCAAAGGCAGACTGAACCCTCTCCTTTACTTTAACGCAGCATATCTTTTCAACTACAAGAAGTTAAATACTTAAACAGTATATCTATCATTGAAGAGGAGAGCAATCCTTGCCCAAGCCAATACTCTCCCAATATTAAGAGTGAAACCAGCCTTTCCAATGGCTAATAAGCAATGTAATGGTTACTGTGAAACTAATAACAGCTCAACACGGCCTAAAATGACAGTGTGCAAGCATTACTTTAAGCTAAGAGAGTGTCATCAAGGCTTCTGGGTAAATAGTTGGGCTATTAGCTGGCAGAAAGGTGAAGGCAAAATTGGGTAAGGGAAACTGGCTGCTTGTAAAGAATTATTTTGAAGTTGACACAACCTGTATTGCCTAAGACAGTGGAACACAAAGAAAAGTGGGTCGTAGAGGCAAACCCAGGTTGTTATTGTGGCAGACAGAGAAGAAAGGCAAAGAGGCTGCCCCTCTTGAAGAGAGATATTGATCGGAAGAGATCTTTGCCTACTTGAAGGTGTTGAAGTACTTTAAAGTGAATTTTATCGAAGCCTGTCTAGAAGTACAACTCACTGAAGTTGTAGTAGTTCAAAGTGCTGAAGCTGTGGTGGTATATCTGGTTGTCAGTAGATGCAACTTTGTAGTAGCCTAAACACTGTGGAGTACTGGGAGACAAAGGTGACTGTTCTCTTGGTGAATCAAGTAGAAGTGAAGTTGTTGAAGTGGAAGCAGCAGCACTGTGAAGTCATCCTGACAAATATACCATTGTGAATTCTAAAAACATAACTAATGAAATATTAACTGTTACCCAAGACCTGTGTCTAACTGACAGTGGTAGACATTGCATTCTTATGAACTGTGGCAAATCTTCCTGAAGTGGTGACAAAGCATTGTGGCTGGGGTTACCATTGGTGCGTGCTATTTTGAGCAGGTGGAAAGCGGATATCTTACCAAGGAGAAAAAAATTGCCATCATTGAAACTTTGGTTAACAAACTTTAACTTTAACTTTGAAACATCAAGAAATGATTTGAGACTGTCTTACCTACAAAGACTTTCTTATTTCTTTTGTTGGTTGAACATTAGCAGAACTGACCTTGAATCCTGGGGACAGAAATATTCCCAGGCCATTAGAAGGTTATTAAGCAACTGTGAATGTTGTTTGTTTTGTTGCATTTCCATGGTAATAAAATGGCATATTTTGATCAATCATCAAACAGTTGTCCGCCTCGTATTACTGATCCCTCACAGTAGGCAACGTGATATGTCAGGTGACACTATGCCATTGCACAAATCCAGGGCCCACAGTTTCTAGTCTAGTCAATTGCCCAGGAGCTCCCTACCAACTGCCCACATCAAAGACACACCAAAGTCAAGCCAGCTGTTGAGCCACTCACTCTTCCATGGGATTATGGTACAACACAGATGGACATGCACCCTGACCTAGCAATTGACAAAGCCAATTGTGCACCACATCACAACAAAACTATTGGCAGGTACCATTAAAAGGTGCATTCTGTCGTTAAATCCTATCATGTTCTTGGGCAATGTTGGTGGCCCAATGTGCTTAGAATTGCACCATTTGCATCTAATTTGACACGAGTTCCCGAAAACAATCTTGGTGAGAACGAGAAGAGGGGGGTACAGAGGCTCATGCAACTAACTTCGCTCTGCCCAAGCAAAGTCTCTGAAAGTATCCCCTCTTGAATAGCTAGCCCCCTCCACCAATGAAGGTCTAGACTAGTTATACCCATGGCAGCAGATATGGCAAATAATGCCGGGGTAGCCTTTCCCCTCAAAATTCCCAGCTCTCCTTGAGTGTCAAAACTGATTTGTTTTATGTGCAAAAGCTGTGTACATGATGCTTTCTACAAGCAGATGGACTCTTCACAAAGGCTCTTGTAGGGCTGGCTTGGCCTTATTAAGACACATTGAAAAGGTTATTGAGATGTGAGAAACCTGAGGGTATTCTCCCAAGTAGACCTTGTGAATCCCTTATTCAGGTGGCCAGGGAAGGGCTGGCACTCTTAGATCCCAACCATGGGGGTGGACGAGCGAGGTTGGATCACCTTGATAGGGGAGCCCGGGGTTGTGCTTGGGGAAATACCCCAGGTGAGAAGCAGTATTATACCAGGGAAGAAGGAGAGGAAGACGAGATCCCTGAGATCTTTGTAGGTTGTACCGCATCCGTCTCCCTTCCTCCCAATGGAGCTCCCTTAATAGAATGCAACCACCCCTACACCTCTGGTAAACCAACTAGGACCCCAAACTCTGTTACACTCAAAAACCACAACTCCCAGAATCCTTGTTTCCCTGTTTTCTACCCAAATACTCCCAATAATTCTTCTCCACGTCCCTCTGATTATTCTTACAGAACACCCAGTCTACTTTGACAAAACGCTACAATTCCCACAATCCCCCTGGTTCATTCCACGATAGTAATGCTGGTCATTCCTACCGTCTGTTTCATAAACCCTACCAATCTCACCCTAGTATGATGGTTATAATTCCATATAACACCTTCTCACAATCCCGCCCAGTAGGATATTTAGAAACTCGACCCCCCCCCCCCTTTTTCAACACACTTTCCCATACCATGAAAAACAACACAGAGCCGTTTACCTGACATATCCTGACACAAGGGTCAGGCCAGGTCAGGCAATTGACCAGAACCTCCCACACCTGACTGCCCTTTCTATTCTCTACAGGGATAAAAGGTGGAGCTCGAGAGCACAATAGGAGCAAGGCAAACTGCACGATGAGACTGCTATCCCAGTGTGACAGTTCAAGAGGATGAGAAAAGCGGCGAGAACCGTAGGGGCGATAATGAGATAAGCAATCTTGACCTTTCTGACCCAGACCTGCGAAGGCTCCCAGGAAGGAATCCTAAGACTGCAAACAATAGCCAACGTGTGTTGCAGCAGATGTTAACGGTACACAGAGCATGTCTATGCTTGCCACAGGACTGAAAGAGACGCTTGCTACCATGGTACCGTCCTTGACTCCAGATACAAAGAAAGCCAAGCGGTTCATCACAGCTGGTGAGTCGACGGGAGAACCAATAAGAAACCGAACTATGTTGAACGAATGTTGCAAAAGACAAGTTAAGGGAAGTACAAAGAACTGTTAAGGTCTTATGGAAAAAACCAGCTGCAGAAGGATCGGGCACCACTTAGGTGCTCAATGAGAGACTGTGGTTGATTCCCCGTTTTGTTGAAACTACCAATACCAGAAGGATTTAGGAGAGCTGCAAGGAAGAGGTAAAAGTGGTCATACCTGGGTCTAGCAAAATCCCCTGTACCGTCGAAAGTCTTTGACCGACATGTGATTGGAAAGCTCAGGGAGATGAATCCCGCATGGTGAGAAAGAGAAACAACTGTATGAATGGCAAGAGTGAACCCGACAGAGGGATGTACACAGTGAACTTAAAAAGACTTTAAGATTTGTGATTGCCATAGGTGAAATGCATCTGGGAAAAGCCATTGTGAACACGACAGAGGGAGGCAAACGTTTGAGAAGGGCCTGAGCCCGGGAGAGGGGGGATACAAGGGTGACAAGCCATCACCCACCAACGTGAATGTAAAAGATAAAATTGTTTGCATGCAGGCCATAGTGAACCCGACGGAGGAAGGCTGATATTCAAGAGGGGTCTGAGCCCGGTAGAGGGGGACCCAGTGGTGAATAACCATCACCCCAAGCGCAATCGGAAAGGAACTTTTGTTGATTATCTTGAACATATCGGGTCCTCGGAAGCTAGAAAAATAACCACTGAAGATCCTGATAATTGTACGAACTTTTTGTGGTTCTGAACCCGGACGAGGGGAATCCAGGGGTGAAAAGTAATCTCCCAATGTGTATTCGGAAAGGAACTTTTTGTTTGTTATTTTGAATACATCAGGTCCTCGGAGGCAAGACGCTTTTTGTAGAAAAAGAGTCTTAACCACCGAAGATCCTGATACCCTACGAGCGGAACTGTAGGCTTGTGCTGGGAAAGCTCGAGTTTGTGCTGTGCTCCGGAATCCCGCCTTGCCCCGTGCTCAAAACCTGGGGAAGGGAGACCCCCGGCTACCACATCCTGACGTATCATTTGTGAACAGTTCTTCCTTTCTTGTGAACCCTATCCCACATTCTATTTGTATTTAGTTTTAAGGATTGGCAATCGTTTTTTATTTATTTTTTAGTATAGGCCCTTTTATTTGACAATGCTCCATTAGGACTGCCGTATTATTATGTGATGGTTGTAGCTTGCTCCCATCTTAGATTTAGGTTTAGATTAGGTGTTTTTCCAACCTACCTATACAGTTTAATAAACACCCTTGAAATGTGATCGCTTGTGTCTGTCTTTAATGTTGCAACCATGAGTTCCTTACAGAGATCACATTTTTCGAATGCCATTAATGAAATTAACATTCCTGCAGGCTTATAAAAATTAAAGGTAGTGTGTTTTGGTCAAAGGCACAGTTTCTAGGCATTTGGGAGTGACATGAAGAAGAACTCAGGGTAGCGTGGCATATATTGTAGAGTCAACACAAACATGTTTTACATCCTTGCTATTATTGTTAAAACCAACCACTTTACTTTCTTTGGGCACAAAAACATGAAAAGGAGACAGATCTTCTGATCTGATTTGGCCAAAACCCAGTACAGGAGGAAGATGAGCAAGAGAGAAGCTGACACAAACCAAAGCAAAAAGGAGACAAAATCTGAAGCAAAGAGGCTGCTGGAGGGGAATAAATTGAGAGGCAGGGATTGTAGTGCATTTCCTGACAAAGGCTAAAGGACCATTAATGAGAATATGCACAGCAAAGAAAAGGAGACCAAACCTTTTGTGGGCTAAGAAGGAGACAGAGCCTGTAGTGGGATGCAGCCCAGAAGAGTCTTGGCCATACCGAAAGATGAGATGGAAAAATACATTTTTGCTGTTGTGTTTTGTACAACAACCTTCTGAAGCCATGAATGGTGACCAGCAGCCAGACTGTTATAAAATCTAATTCAGGAAGAGACCTGGAAGGAGCCAGCAAGCAGAGTGGGCGGCTGTCATGGTCATGAAGTCAGGGGCACAGGCATGCAGGGGTCGCATGCACAGGAGACCTGGGTGTACACTGTCCTGGTGCCCTTTGATGCATTAACCTTGAACATTCCATCCATTAAGTAGCGCCAAGTGTATTCTTGGGTGTAGCTGCTAATGGATTGCCTTCGCACGTGCTCACTCTCTAGGAGTGGCAGGGTGTAGCTGGTAAGCCGGCCCTAATGGGCGTGCCCACAATCTCAGCTATATAAACTGCCCCGATCCTCAAGACAGACGCTTCGCGTTGTTCAGCACTTGCAAGCTGTGCAACGCTCACCGTCGCCTGAGGTCAGACTTACCTTTTGAAGATCCTGCTTCCTGGACATCCTGCTTCCTGCCAGCATACTTAGCAACTGGGGGAAGCTGTTCTTACCTGTACATCTCTTCGGCAAACCAAGTATTCATCTTTACACTTTCCGGAACGCCGAAATCTTCATCTTGGCACCGCAGCACAACACGCTCCATCCTCGACAGCAGCGCCTGCAAGGGAAAACAGAAGACGAGGTTAGACATCAAAAAAACTGTCAGTTTAAGGTTGTGCTTCGCCATACTTTGCGCTTTTTCTTAAACCATCACTTACCTGCTGTTGTACATTGCGATAGCATCCATCTTCCATCTGGCCGCGTCTCACCGCTGCATTGAGACCGCATTTCTATCTAAGGGAAGAAAACAGAAGAGAGACATTATTGCGGGCATAAATAGGAGCAACATATAAAGACCTTAAACGGAACGAACAGCATCACAAGAGCTCAAGAAAGACTTGCCAATCATAAAGAGAAGCATAGTCGCAGCTGGACTGGACAATCCTAATCCGGGATCCGTGAAGTAACTAGATCCCATTCCACGCGCCCCTGCCAGAACTAGAAGGACGGAGAGCTTATCTTCCATAATTCACAGGAGCAGTATCACGACATACCACCGCTCACATCTTTTCTTCTGAGGGAGAGGCCTGAAGGGGGTGATTCAATTTCAGGGAGGGCTGCAACTATGTCCCAACGCCTCTGCAGAGACCAGGTGAGCATAACAGCCGCTCTCCTCTGGGAACTTCGGGACTCTAAGGAATCTGGACAATTTGTCCTTTCTCCCCAGAGGGGATTGTGTTGAATCCTGCAGTGTCTTCACTAACCCCCAGCCTAGGATCTCCTCCCATGCAGCCAGTAGTAGTAGGAATTTTATTCCTGGCAGGAGAGTGAACCAGGAAAGGGACCTTTTATAGTTGGTGCTGGCAGGCGAGTAGGCCAGCAAAGAAAGAAACAGTTGAATGGAAGAAATAGGACTGTGTTAAAAAGGTGTTGTGAAGAGACATTGATAACTACATCATTGTTGTAAAGTGCTGCATCCTCCAAAAGTAATGTACTATCCTGACTAAATCTTAACTCATCACAAGTTTTATTCCCATGGAATGATTTTCTTTGAAACCTGAGAAAGACATTATAGTGTAGGAAAACCATTGCCTCGGCATATGAACTAATATTTATGAAATAATAAATATTTGCCTTACTAAGAAGGATATTGTGGAGGAGAACTACTGCTTTAGTTTTTGAACAAGTGTTTATGGAAAAGACATTTGCCTTACCAAGTGGAACGATGCAGTGGATGGAAAAGACATTGTGTCGAACTGAACAGATAGTTGTTGAATCAGAACTTTTCCTCGGGTATTCCTGAATTGATGCAGGGGAAGGGCGCCCAACCCTGGTCATTAGGAGTACTTTCTAGAAACTAGAAGTTTGAACTTTTGCATTGTTTTGTTGAGCTGAAGATAGCCAAATATTCCTTACACATTTGTGTTGTATGTATTAGTGTGAGGGTCAGATGCTTTTTGGACACTAGGTCTTCTTTTTTTGTTTTAGTTGGCTAGGTAGGCATATTCTCGTTTCGATAGGAAAAGATAGGTGTTTATCTCACCCTTTTTATTGTAATAAAATGGCCAACGTTGAGAAAACTATACCTTTCTGTCTGTCTCGCATTTCTGACCCTGCACAGTTCCCACCCACTTTGAAGCTATGTAAGTGAGCCTGCTAGGAAGACCCTCCCTAGTGGTCTAGGCAAGTGGGACCTCACTGGGAGTGACTCAGCTTTTGGGGACAAGGCCTCCCATTCTGATGACGAACTCCCAGTCCTTAACACCCTTTCTGGCTATATGGGTGTTGGAAAGACTTTGGTATCTCCCGTTTTGACTATAACCAACAAAGACCCTTCTTTCACTCTTTTGGCTTCGGGCAATGCCGAAGATCATCTAAATGACATAATCAAAGAGGAATGACACCATTATGTTGGTTCTAATGATGTGAATAAGAGCAGAACGAACTACGAATCAGGGAGAGACCCCTAATGATGGAGGAGAGCAACCACAATGAATAGGCGAGTCTCTGTAGCGACGACGTCCTGGAGGGTCAGAGCTATGCCAAGCTGCAGAACCAGCCGTGGTGTGGGCGAAGAGGGAACCGCTAGCCGGAGGCAGAGTGGCAGGTGCCCTGACCAAGCAAGAGGCTCCGGTCAGGAGAAGGACGGGAAGAAACCCATCTACACTGGTGCGCACCACCACTGGAGAGCAGTGGTGGGCTTGGGGCCCAGCAACTGATGCTGAGACCAGACAGCGGAAAGGAGCCTGTTTTCCCCACGGCACTTGCCGTCAAGACGAGCACCAGGAGGAAAGCGAACGCTCCCAACTTGAGAACGCCAGTGAGGGCTACGCATGTTGGTTTCCCAAGTTGCCAAAACCGATGAGGTTACGGAAATTGAAGAAACATGACGGGAGAGGTCCACGGCTGGCAAAGCCAACAAAGGTACGATAGCCTGAGAGAATGGAACAAGCACATGCCCCCTGTAGAAACAAGTGAAAGTGATACGAACACTGTATTTCAGGGCTGGGATGCTGACCAAAGTTTGAGAGCCTAAATGAACTGAATGGGCACGCGCCTTAAGTAAAATGGAGTGGAAAGGATACATGTGCTTTATACCAAGGTTGTGAAAACCAACAAAGATATGTGGAACTGATAAAGACGAGTGAAAGAGATACAAACACTATATATCAAGGCTGGGGAAGCCGACCAAGGTATGAGCACCTGAAAGAATTGAACGGGTGCATGCCCTATGTAAAACAGAGTTAAAAAGATAAGTGTTGTGGTAGGTCAGAAGAAGGACACAGACTCTGATTAGACATTTCACTGGTAAGTTTATTAAAGAAAACAAATAAAGCCTAGCTTACCCTGTACTATAAGGCGTCCCTACCTAACAAAGCTAGCTAAGGTGTTTGTCAATCTTCAGTGAATGTCTTCAAATCCAACTGTCCACCGTCCAACTCTAAACCTGCCTAACTCCACCACTATCTTATTAACTCAATGTCTGGAAAATGTCTCTCTTCTCCTGTTTGTTGGTTTCTCACCACTTCTTTTCAATAGATGATCTTTGAGTAGTCTCTAGTGACTATTTTTTATCATTTAGTACAGTTAATTCACTCTTATAGTGGGCTTTTGTTTCTTCTCTTGTTTTCCTCTGAGAAGAGTGGTTCTTTTCTCTTTCTCTGGTGAACTTATCCAACAAGTACATTTTCCTTCTGCACTAATTCCTATTCTTCTGAACAGTTCAGTCTTTGGTTTCTTCCTGTACTTTGTCGTTATATAGATTGTCTATATTCAGCTTGTTCTCGGTTATCTCTTTTAGAACTTGGCCCTCGATTTTGATTAGGCCTTCTTTGCCTTGACTGATACAAATGGGGTCACTCCTAGAATATTTCTCATTCACTCCCCTTTGTACTCCTTTTTCAATAAATTTCTCTTGATTGAGACGACTATGAACATTCCATTAATGAGAGTAATGTAAACCACTCGCTCTCATCACTTAGGTACTGGGACGAAGAAGATGCCTGCAAGGTATGAAGGTCAGGCATGTCCTCTTAATCAGGGTCAGGCAGAATTGAATAATGGAATACACCTGCAGCCTATTGAAGAACCACAGGTGTATAAAAGGAGAAGCCTATGAAGTCGAGAGAGAGATCTGGGGAACTTGGGCAGAGATCAGTAGGAAACCCTTGGGAGTCTCGAGGCAGTCCACCGGGACCCGAGGTGGAGACGGACGCCGGCCGACATGCCCAAGCCGAGTGAAGCCTCCCGTGTGAAGTGGGAGCAAACAGAGCTGCAGCGAGGCAAAAGCAAAGAGGACTCTGTGTCCGGCCTCATAGAGGTATTGAAGCTGCATTTGCCAGCTGAGTTCCTGTGCACACGCGAGCAGGGCTTGCAGAACCCGAAGCAGCAGCCAAAGCAAAGGAGAAAAGCAGCCAGAGCTGCCGCAGGAAGACTCGCATGACAGGTGAGTGCTGGGGAAGAAAACCCAGAGACTGGGGCGCTCCGGGCGGGCTGCAAAAGTAGTAAACATGCAGAGGGAATAAATGCTTCAGTTACAGATGGAGCTGTGAAGTTATATGAATGAAAGAAAGGCAAGTGGTGCGATGCATAGCAAATCTGCAAATATTGAATAACGAACTAAAGGAAATTGGTAAACCAAATCGGATTAAGGACTCGGACTACAGAGTTAAAGTGGTTTATAGTCATAATATCGAAAAAATAATGTCGAATTACAAAAATGTCGAAAAAAAATGTCGAATTCAAAAATGTCGAAAACACATACATATAATAGAAAAAGTCATTAATTCGAAAATAAAATGTCGAAAAAAAAATCGAAAAAAACAATGTTAAAATAACTATGTAAAATGTCACACATACTAACGTTTTTTATTGGGGGGGGTCCCCCCCCAAACCCCCCATCCCAAACCCCTACCCCAACCCTCCACTCCTCCCGATCCCCCCCAACACCCCCCATGGATATACCTTTAATTTTTTTAAAAAAGTATTTAATAAATCATTAATTAAATAATTAATTATTAAAAAAAACCATCCCAAACCCCAACCCCCCCCCCCCTCCTCCCCATCCCCCCCACCCACCATGGATATACCTTTAACCATGTAAAAAAATTATGTTTTATAAACTATAATTAATTATTTAAACATTAATTCGAAAAAATATCGAAAAAAATTCGACATTTTTGTAATTCGGCATTTTTATTTTCGACATTTTTTTTTTGACATTTTGACTTTCGAAAATATTGCATTCGATATTATGACTTGACACCGTTAAAGTCAAGTCCGAGAATCTGTTTGTTTGAAGCTACATTTGAGAAGCATTTGTTTGTTGAATATCAAACTGATGAAAGAGAACTAAAGGTTCCTGGTTGCGCGACCTTTGATGGCTGTATCGTGTGATCTGACAACTGCGCCCAGACCAGAGAACCCTTATGTGTTAACAAGGAAACCTACTATTAAGTCAAAAGGAAAACTACTACTGGTGCATTTAAAGCTTGGGGGGGGAAGGGAACCCTGAGCTGCAAAGAATTGTTGGAACTTATCTTAAAGACGGAGCCTCAAGATACTTTGTTTTGTGACAACTGTTGCATTGAATTTGGGGAAGGGAACCCTGAGACTTGCTGCAATTAAACTGTATTGAACTTGGGGAAGGATATCCTGACATTTAAAAAGGTGTGGAACCGTATAACCTTAAATTCAAGAGAAGGTAACTTTAACAAAGGTAAACTTGTTAGTACTTTGGGAGGAGAAGCTGAAGAATAAGCCCGAGCTGGAAATGGCTCAGAACTTTACTTTTGGAACACTGTTTATTTTATGGTTGGCAGCCCTACACATTGTTTTGTTTTAGTCGTGAGGGCAAGCATAGGTTTTGGACACAGACAGACTTTTAAGTTGAACTTACTGACACAGACTATCCTTAGTTTCTTCGGGTAGGGAAATCCCACCTTAGCATAGGGCAAGTTAGGCCTTACACCATCCTGACATTTAAGTTAATAAAGGTGTTTCTGTTACATTGAATCTGTTGTCTGTGTCTCCTTCCATGATGCCAACCTCGCAGGGGGGTTTTTGTGCCTCCCGGTCTCCCTCAGGTGTGGGTCACTACCATTAATAGACTGCAACTTGCAGTCTCCTGCCTCTGCAGCCCTCTTCTTTGTCCCAGTACTTTCGGAATTGTGGGACTTTGAGTCCACAATGAAGAAATCACTTTTCTAAAGGAATTCCCTAAAGGAGTATTACAAAGATTCAATGAAGGATTTGACTTTACAGAGGAATTAGGGGTTTCAGGGTCTAAACTGGTAATATTAAAAGACTCCCCTGGGGTTCATAGGAGCTTTCATCTG
Source organism: Ambystoma mexicanum (assembly GCF_040938575.1). NCBI lineage: Eukaryota > Metazoa > Chordata > Amphibia > Caudata > Ambystomatidae > Ambystoma > Ambystoma mexicanum. The sequence continues at coordinate 198,434,112 of NC_090927.1, read as the reverse complement.
TATGAATGTCAGTGACTTTAAAAAGGGTCTTCTTACTCCCACTACATAACTGGTTATGCTTGTTTTCACTCGCATTCAGATGATTAGCTTGGGAAAATAAAAGCTCTTTGACAGCAAGCAATTACATATTCCGGTATCAGTGATAACTCCTTCCTTGAGGAAGACACATACCGTGTCTCACCCAACGAGTCCTCCTGCTCCTGTGGGGCCCTTCTCCTCCAAGGTGATCCACCTGCCTAATACCACCCCCATGGTCAGGAAGCGTCTGCCTTTCCCTGGCCACCTGGGAGGAGACTTTAGGCAGGGCCTTAGTGAGGACGCCATAGGATTCATCACAGTCCAGATGGGCATTTTTCTTTTATTTGAATAAACACCCTTGAATCGTGACCCCCTGTAGTCCAAGTCCTTTTTCTGGTTTGCCACAGGACACACAAGAACACCTGCTTGTGACTCAGAAATGTTCTCTCTGACCGTAGTCCCTATGTACAGAATAGATTTCCTTGTGTTACTCCTCCACCCTGACATTGGTTTTCCCTAGTGATCCTTTCTGGAGTTCACCCAAACCTGGCAAGTATTCATCCAGCCCTACTTTGTGTCTCAACTGTTCTGGTGATGCCACACCGTCACAACAGCATATTATTTACTTTGCTCCACATTAGGCCCATTAGCTGCTAAAACTGGGAAACCACCAAAATGTGATTCTATTAAGTGTGCACTATACAAAAAAACCTCACTCGCATGCTTGTTTTAATAAACCACCGTGTTGCGTTGCTCCAGATGGTGAGGTCTTTTTGCTGCACAGCTTGTGCAATGCAGGTCTTTACCATGCTGCACTTGTAGCTTAGCAAAGAACTACAGGAAGAAGTGCAGGGAGGGTATGTGTATGGGAAACGAGCAGGGAGTGGGCAGGTAGGGGGCGTTAAGGACTGGGAGGCACCAAGCACCATTAGTGTTGTGGAGCGGAAGAGGCAGCAGCACTGCTGTGTCAAGGGAATGGGGTAAGTGACGGGATGACCGTTAGGATGGGGCGAATGCGAGGGGCAGGGGTGATTAAATCCCTCTTGTGGGAAAGGGACGCCTGGGATGGGGGGAAAAAGGGGAACCCCCTTCAAAAAGGCAGGTTGGAGTGGGACAGAGGGAAGTGCTATGAAGTATTTATGGTACAGGAAAGACCCTTAGTAAATACAAATGGAGTAAAGACATGAAACCCCGCAGAATTAATAATACCTATTTTATAGAGAATAATGCAAGCTGAATTGTCTCTTAACTCATGGAACATTCCTTTTGAAACACGGTTCTTTCATAGGCAAGTTAAGTAAATTCTATAATACAAAGTTTGGTTGGCGGGGTAGCTTCTGTGATCACAAGAAGGAGGCAAACCTATTGGTGGCATTCTCACAATGTATTATTTTAAAAATGATAATGCCTCTCTATCCCTAACAATAAGGGTTTGCCCTACCTAAAATAAACTAACTAGGGTGCTTGTCGTCCGGTATGTAATCAAAATCAACAGTCCGTCCTCTGTCCAAAAATTACCCTATACTGACCCTTCCACTATTCAATCAACACATCAAACCAAAAGGGGTCCAGGAGAATGACTCCCTTCTCCTCGACAGGCTTCTCAAGCCTCAGTATGTTATCCTGAAATAGTTCTTTGAGATATGCTGAACCAGTACCTTAAGTTCCTCTAGAGGACTTGCCGACCTCCTAGTTTTCCCCTTTTGTTCTTTAAATACTGTTCTTTAGTTTACCAAGATAGGGTCTTGGCCCTTGATCCTTTTCGAATCTTGCAGTGTGCTTTATTATTGACCACACTTAGTTGAAATATCAGTTCTATTTGGATTGGCTGAGTGGGGCTTCAAAGTGTCCTTTACACTCTTTGTGACCTTCACATTTGATGAGGCGAGCGTAATGATTAGCTCTACATGCTCCACTTTCTTAATATTATTCACAACCACTGGGACAAGTATGCATAGCCCCTTTATATTCTTCACTTTCTTTATTATATTCACAAATACTGGGACAAGTATGATGGGTCCTGATGTACTTATTACTTGCTTTCATAGGTTTCTCCAGCCCTTCTCCCCTCCAGGGTCACCCGCCGTTCCCTTTACCTCTTCTTAGTTGGGTTGGCGTCACCGGTTCTTCCGGTTGGGTTGGGCACACTCTGCTACAATGAACGCAGCCTGCGTTGTTTTGTTCTTCCTTTTCTGGTTTGCTCCGCGTTGCCCGTTCTCCTGCAGTCTCAGCGTAGTTGAAGGACCAGCCGGTCCACCCTGTTTGGGTCATGCCACCGCCTTGAGCAGCTTCACAGGGACACGGTTCAGTCTTCTGCCTGCTCTGTGCCTCTTTCTCTTCTTGGTTGCTTGCGTCCTCTCAACCGCGGACCTCTTGGACTCTCCTGGCTTCTCCCTCTTTCCAGGCTTCTCCCTCTTCCCCGGTTCAAACTTCCCAGGCTCCACCGACATTGCATATCGGTCCTTCCTCTCTTTTTATGAGGAAGTTTTGGGTCTTACCTAACCTAGACCTGTAATCCTTTGTCTCTCTCCTTTGAGCGTTTGTTATTTCTTGCTCGAACCTCTTTGTTTCAGTATGGTTGGCTTCCAACCACGGAGTACTCTTCATGTTTTTCACACTCTTCTTCTTCTCAGTATATTTGACTTTCTGTTGTTGGTTTTCTGTGATGTTATAATAACAAACACTGTGGTGTAGCATGGTTCACAGGAAGTTCTGGTGATACAGGTTTTTTTCATTGAGGGGTTTAAGTTGTTTCTTGATGGAAGGGGAGTCCTTATCTGCAGGAGGGGAGTCTCTCCTTGTGAGGTCCCACTTGTTGCCACCCCTAGGAATAATGTTGCATAGCGGACTCACCTCCCTAGCCTCACAGGGTGAAGTGACAAGATCCTGTGAATCGTCACACTTCCCCGAGGGCTCTGTTTACAAGATTTAACAAACATTCTTAAAGATATATTGCATACTGTGCAGGTTAAAGAAGGAAATTAATATTTTTCTGCAGAAATCGGCCGAAATTACCAAATCCATTTTACCTACCCCACCAAAAGACCTAAAATACATACCACCAAAAATTCGAACTACAAAAAGTTTGATCCTTTTGTGGTATGTATATTTTGGTGGGGTAGGAAAAAAAACACCACCCCGCTCACTATACTATATAGTATAGTGACTGGGAGTTGCGGGGGACACCCCCGCAGCTGAGCCAAGTAAAAAAATAACAAGCTGCGGGGGTGTCCCTCGCAACTCCCCACTTAGCATACTATACAGTATAGTGAGCGGGGGTTGCAGGGGACACCCCTGCAGCTGCCCGACAAAAAGAAAATAGAAAAAAAAGAAAAAGGTCCCTGCGGCACCAGTTCCCGATCATGGAAGTGAAAGAGAACCAGCTTCACAGGGACACAGCGCGTCAAGGATTCTGTTAGGAGAGACGCAGTATTTTTCTCCCTCTTCAGAGAGGGAGATATCTATAGTCCCAGAATATTTAATGGCTTGTTGTCGGAATAGGATTTCCCTTTGCAAAACTACCCACGTTGAGGGTAGTGAAACCTCTTGTGCAGAATTCGTAATTGAGGGGAGCTATGAGCTATTTAGCTCCTGCTGCTACCATAGTAGAGCCTGGTTAGCTTCAAACCAATAGCTACCAGAGCTACATTTGTCTCCTAGGGCCAACTGGTGCCTTCCGAACCTGTAAGTGTGACATTCATTTTGGGTATTTCAGAATGTTAATAAAGAAGAATTAGAACACATCTAATGCACAATGGTTCATACAAAATACAAACAAGTTAGAGGAGCAGCATATCTAGTAGCTCCTGGTTCTCCTACAGTAGCCCCTGCCTACTGGGTGATGCCAGACACCCAGGAGCTGGGTTTTAACACCTGGTCATTGAATCGCAATTTCGAACCCTGTTGGGTTCACCAGAGAGATGTATTTGGGAATCAGAATATTAATACTCTGAGTTCTGGTGAACATAATTTTTCCTTGAATCTGAATCAACCATTAAATATCTAAAAATGTTCCCTAGGGAGTTATTCACTAAACAATGTAAATCCAATAAAGTTGAAGTTTATAGTTATGTAGGAAAAGCTAATCAGAACATTGGGGACTTCAAATCCCACAATGCCCTGAGTACTGGGACGAGGAAAAGGGACTCCGAGGTACTAAACTGCAAGGTGCAGTCTACTGGTTCTAATGACCCACAACGGAGCGGGACTTTTGAATATATAAGGCCCCGTCAGGACAGGTCGTTGGAACAAAAATGAGAAGGTGGAGTTGCAGTGACCACCAGTCTCAGTTGCATTGGAAGAAGAGAGGAGCCACCGGTGCCGCCGCTAGTTTTGTAGCGAATGTTGGTCCAGAGAGGGTCTTCGTGTTTGAACCTGATTTCAGAGGTTGCGCATCAGGAAGCAGCGTTGTGGCAGGCTTTCCCCCTGGCGAGAGAGGCTCTCCTAATTGTGTCGAATGTCCCGGTGGCTGGCGAGCACCGGTGTGCACTGGGAGCGAGAAAAACTCCTTTCCCGTTAGGCACGAGCCACAGGAAAACCAAAGCAGGCTGCCGTGTAGGAAGCAGCAGACAAGGCAGAGCGAGCAGTGGCAGCGGATCGCCCGGATGTGTGTGCTGAAGCTTATGAGTTTACCATTCTCGGGTAATTCCCGGTGGCAAGAAGAGAAAGATTACAATCGTTGTTCTAAAAGCCAACGCCATTGCCAAAGTAAAACAAGGGCAATATTGAAGCAAGCTAGCCAAAACCATCATTGTCAAAGCAAAGAGTGGGCAATACTGAAGCAAGCTAATTATGTTATGTTGGGCATATTTGTAGCGCGCACCTTCACCATTGGCATCTTGGCGCGAGGATGCAACGTAGAAGGACAACAGCCACCACGGCTAAAATAGAATAGTTTTAAGAAGATGACGAAAATGAAAAAGGCCGCTAGTACCCCTCAAACTAACCGGGAGGACATTCCAAAGTTTGCTAGCTGCCACAGAAAAGGCCTGTCCGCCAACCATAGTCAAACGAACTTTAGGAACCGTAACCAAGCATTTGTTTCTAGATCGGCGAGCCCTACTGGTTACATACGGTACAAACATGTCTTGGAGAAAGATGGCCCAATCTTATAATGGGCCCGATGAACAATACAGAGAGATTTAAAATATATTCTCTCTTCTACATGCAACCAGCGAAGTGATCCAGGACTGGCTGATATGAGGGCCATACGGGTTAGCCGTGGCTACTCGAGCGGTCAGGTTCTGAAGTAACTGTAGACGATGAATAAGGCCTTTTGACTGAGCTAAATACAGGGTATTACAATAGTCTAAACAACTGTTTACAATTGAGGAAACAACTATGTGAGTTGGCAAAAATGGCGAAACTCTACGAAGCACTTTCAGTACAGAGTGGCCAGATTTACAGACTGCACTAACCTGCAAGCCCATGGAGAGGGATGAAAATAAATAGACCCCCAAGTTTTTAAGTGCCGTCACTGGAACAGGAGACTCCCCAAGTGAATAAGGCCAAAAAGAAGAAAACCAAGACTTGGAGCAAGAAATAGAACAAGAGACACCCACCACCAGGACCTCCGTCTTATCTCCATTAAGTTTCAGCCAATTTCTGCCCATCTAGCCCATCACGGCAGGAAGACAGCCACACAAGCGAGCTGACGGCTCCGGTCAAGATCTAACCGCACCAGGATCGGTGTGACATCTGCATATGAGTAGCACGTGAAGCTGTGCGAACTCAACAAGGGGCTGAACATAGATGTTGAACAACATAGGGGGCAGGGCCGATCCCTGAGGGATACCACAGGACAGAGAAACAGCAGAAGACAGGAAAGGAAGCAAGGACAGTGATTGGCCCCTGCTCGTCAGAAACAAGTTAAACCAGGCCGGCACATTACCTGACAGGTCGGCAGAAACAAGGCGGTTGAGGAGAATAGAATGGTCCACGGTCTCAAAGGCCACAGACCGATCTAACAATATCAGGGCCCCAAATCTGCCTCCATCAAGCAACCTTGCTAGATCATCCACCACCGAAACTAACACTCTCTTGGTGCCCTTGCCTGGCCTAAAACCTGACTGGAAGGGGTCCAACAGATAAAAAGACTCAGGAAAAGAGGAAAGAAGGGCATACACCAAAGCTTCAAGGATTTTCATAGAGAGGCAGTAAAAAAATAGGGCGGAAATTAGATAGATCAGTTTCATCCAGTGACAGCTTTTTTTATAAAAGGGATCACAATAGCCTGTTTAAGCGTCTCAAGAATGCAGCCTGATTGACATGAGGAGTTGACCGCCTGAGTTAATAAAGGTATTAACTCTGGCAGAAGGTCATTAAAGACCTTAAGTGGAACTGGATGGAAGGGAGCTGCGGATTTAAGTTTCCTAGCAGCTAAAAGAACCATATTGTTCGAGAAGACTGGAAAGTCAGACCAGCCTGGCAGCCGAAGGTTGCCTTGATTGGCCAGTTGTCTGAGCAGGAATAATCTGTTCAAGCAAAATACAATGACGAATACTCTCATCTTAGTGCAGAAAAATGGGGCCATGGCATCACAGCGTAGCTGGGAAGGAGCTATGCTAGGTAAGAAACGAGTCATTGAGGAAAACGATTTGACCATGGAAAAAATCTCTTTAGAGCAATTGAGGGCCGTCATAACTTTGTGGGTAAAGACATTCTGTTTAGTCTGTCGAATCATGGCATGATATTTCCTAGGGAAGGTGATATAAATTAGTTTTTCGCTAGGTTATAGGATACATGCCATTTCCGTTCTGCTTGCCGAAGTTCTAATCTAGCGTGTCTAAGTTCTTCTGAGAACCAGGGCCGAGTAGGATGCTTATGCACTCAGAAAAACAAGTGGAGCCAGATTATCTCATCCACTAACAAAGCATGCCATAGAACATTAAATTCAATGGGAACGTCAGTGGGTCAGTTTGATTTAATAACAGACCTCTGGTTCCTCTTGAGTAACATGGTTGGATGCAAAATATCCAAACTAGGGGCACCAGCTAGTAAGAGTGTAACAAGATGATGGTCAGACTAGGGCACCAGATGAACAGGTAGCACTGAGATGTTAGGATCAGATGAAAAAAGTTGATTCAGAATACCACCTTGTTTGTGAGTATGTTCACCAACCAGTTGAATAAGACCAAGATCAAGAAGAGTATCAAAAAAGGATTGTAATGAAGGTACATGTGGAGAATTGAACCGATTTATTCAGATCACCAGTGACTATAAAATGACTGTATTTGAGGAGCGAGGCAACAAGCTCCAAAAAAGGCTGCACAAAACTGGTATGGGGGCCCAGTAGGCGATAAGTGATTAGAAAATTAATAGAGTGACAAGAGGAGGTCACCAGGCGTACAAGTATATCCTCCATTGCTAAGTCATGAACAAATGGTAGTCTGGAAAAGTTCAAAGAGGATATGAAGATTATTGCAATTATCCTCCTCCCCTCCCCGGATGAACCGCATTCCTGTCCTGATGGATAATAATATATCCATCGTAGAGGAACTGTGGGAATAGGGGAGCAGAAGTATCCCTTAGCCACGTCTCTGTGAGGCATAAAAAATCCGGTTGTTTACTTGGTTGACTTGTTATAACCATCATTGCCAAAGTAAAGAGATGGCAACATTGAAGCAAGGTAACCCAAACCATCATTGCCAAAGTAAAGAGGAGCGAATACTTCACAGAGCATATAATCTATGTTGGCTAAATAACAAGAACACATTTTTGCAGGAAGATTGTGACCATTGTTGCCAGAGTGTGGAAGAAGTGATAGTTAAGCAAGACACCAACAAGCATTGCCTAACCCAAAGAGGGGCACGTGTAATAAGGAACCATGGTGCGCAGTTAATTGATGAGAAAGTGGGAAAATAAAGGTGGCAGGAGAGAGGCCCACCTAGCATAAAATATCAAGGAGGAGAGGAGCATAACCTGCATTGCCTTTGGCAAAAATAAGAGTGGAATAAATGGCACCAATGTGTATATTGTCTTCCCAAAAGAAGTTGTGAAATTCAATGTTGTTGCAAGTTAAAGACTTTTCTAAAGGTTGAAGTAGACCTTGCACAAACCGCTTGTAGTAGTGTTAGGAGTGTTTGTCCTGGCAGGCAGGAATGCCAGTACAGGGCCCTTTTTAGTCGTAGTCTTGGGTCCTTCCTTTCCTCCATCTCCCTCTCTACCTGCGGTGTCCCCTAGGGGTCTAACCTCTCGCCCTGGCTTTTTAACCAATACCTAGCTACTATCGCTTACTGCATTAACATTTTCTTCTCAAACTTCCAGTGCTATGCTGATAAAACCCAACTCATTTTCAGGCTTCCCTCAGACACCTCCTCTCCTTCCCTCATCTCTGATTGCCTAACCGCCATTCAAAACTGGTGTGCCGCCAACGATCTTTGTCTAAATGCCAGCAAGACTGAGATCCTCCTCATCGGTACACCTTCATCATCCGTTCCCCTCAACCTCTGACCGGCCTCCCTTGGCCCTCCTCCTACCCCTACCTGTGTGGTTAAGAATCTCTGGGTCATCTTTGACTTGACTCTTTCATTCTTCGCACAAATCTCTGACGTCTCAGAAAAGTCATACTTCCTACTGCACCTCCTTAGAGGCACTCTTCCTTTCCTCTCCTTCCCCCAGGAGCTCACTGTCTCCCAAGCTCTGGTTCTCTCTAGGTTGGACTACTGTAACAGCCTCTTTCTAAATCTTCCTGCCTCCACTCTCTGCGCTTTACAACTAATCCAGAACAGGACTGCAAGACTTGTCCTTGGCCTTAAGCCCTGGGATCGTATCTCCCCAGCTCTGAAATCCCTTCATTTGCTCCCAGTGGACGCAATGATTAAATTTAAAACTCTCTGCATTACCCACAAGGCTTTCTGGGGCCTGGGTCCAACATACCTTCAACTATCCCTCCGTAAATACCTCCCCTCTTGAGCCCTTTCCCTCCTCTACTTATAACTCCCTCAAGGTCAGTCGTTTTTCAAAGAAACGAGCTGGGGGCAGATCTTTTGTCTTCAGCGGGGGCCTCCCTTTGGAACAGCCTCCCGGCCTCCTTGCAACTAGAGGAGAACCATCTCCGGTTCCAGAAGCACCGCAAGACCTTCCTCTTTGCTTCTTTCTTTGCCCCTCTTCTCCCCTGCTGATCTGTTCAATCTCACAGCAACATGCTCCTGGCCACCCTTTGTCCTTCTGGCCCAGGTACCTGCTCACCCTCCTGCACTGCCTCCAAGCCACCCCTTGCACTGGGATTTTGTATCTGTACCCATACAGTCCCCCATTCATCTCTTGCACTTATCAGATATACCCTATCTGACAAACCATGCACTCGCCTTTGCCTGCATTTATTATTTATTGCATTTATTGATTTTTATTGCACTTATGTATTCTGTTCTCTCCTTTGTGCTTGACTTTCCATTTCTCCCCCTTCCTCGCACTTTTTCCCTTTTCTCTTTTCCATGCACTTGCGCGTTCTTAATGTCACTGGGCCTAGTAAGATTGTTTTTATTATCCCTTGTTCCCCTCCCTTTGCTTGGTCGTGCTCTGAAACACTTGTGTATGGGCACAATATAAATAAATTATCATATCATAGTCCTGGAAGGTTAGTGGACCATGAATAAATCATTGAAGTTTTGAATTGTGGTTGAAGGCAGTGAAGAAGTGGCAAAACGCCTAAAGTGTTTCATGAATTGTTGGCAGAATCATCTTGACAAACATTGTGTTACAGTTCAATAGTGAAAGCGTTTTGTTTCTTAAGAAAAAGAGAAATTGTGTTGAACTCTTTTCAGAAGGGGAGAGATAAAGACATATCGTCCGGTTGAACTGTTGATTAAAGTACAAGTGAAAGACTTTTAAAGCAAGAAGAACTTTATGATCCAAACTTGGTTACATAACAGAACTTTCTTATTTGAACTGTTAATTGAAAGTCCTGTTCTAATCTGGGTAAAGGGGATCCAACCCAAGTTACAAGAATACACATTTATTAGGTTTATATTGACTGTTATTTCTGTTACATTTGAATTGCCATATATTCCCTTTTATGAGTTGGATGTATGTATGGGTGTGAAGGACAGATTCCTTTTGTTAGCGTGTCCCTTTAGTTTATTTTAATAGGCAGGGGGAAATCATTGTGAGGTTAGGGATAGTCAGGTGTTTATCAAATCCTTGTGATTTAATAAAAGTGGCTTCTTGTGAAAAACCTTTACCAATTTGTCCACCTCATATTTCTGACCATTCACAACTGGTACTAGAGGTGTGCATCCTCTTGCAATTTGTTTGTGCCAAATAGTTTTGGGGTAGATGTAGAATATCGAAGTGGGAGACCTGGTTCCATCTCCAAATTCCCACATTATCAACTTTCCATGTATCTAGCAGAATTGGGAGTGCATAAACCAGTGAGTACTATAAGAAAGAAAAGAAGCTCTATGTAAAAAAAAAAAAAGCAGGGCTGCCTGGAAGTGGTGTAAGGAGCTGTTAGCCAGGCAGTGTTGACTTAGGTTCAAGTTCTTGCACTTAGTTGTAAGTTTACCCGTGTAGAGGAAGAATTGTTATTGAAGAAATGGGATGTTGGAAATGTGCAGAACAGGGTTTTGGACCCCTGATCTGATGAATTTTAACAAAATGCTCAACAATTATAATCTGCGCCCACCCTCTTACTTTGTAGGCCACTTCAATATGTGCCATTTCAGAGACTCACTACTCTTTCGCCCCACTTGAAGTTCAAGACTTACCAATATATTCATGTTTTACTATCCTCTTTCGGAACTATGAATATACCAATTTTACAAGCATTGGGACAGACCTCAGAGCCATGGCATCAACATTTTATTACAAAGTTGTGTGTTTGTGCACACTGGGTTTTCTAAGAGTGCAGTAGTTTGTGATAGGTGTGGTGGTAAAATAGTTATACTGTGATGCAGTGATGAGTGATATTGTTTTGTTTTCTATTCGTACTAATTGATGGCAATGGTCTGTTTCAGGAGACTTCAGCCATGCTGAGCTGATGATGATGACTATTTCAGATGTGATCAAGCAGCTTCTGGAAGCCCATGACAAGGGAAAAGACGTGAATCTGAACAAGTGAGTAACACCATTACCAGGTAATCTATGGATTGATTAATTCTGATCAAGCGTGTGTGAGAAACCATAGGGTATCTTACCCACTAGTCCCTGGGGATCTATCCTGCAGGTGGCCAGGACATGGCCATCGCTTTTGAATCCAGTTCCTGGGGGTGGACCAGTGCGGGAGGATGACCTGGGTGAGGGTTCTCTGGGGAGTGGGACGCTGAGATGCGGTATCCCCTTCCCTGTAACACCTTTAACCCTTCCTATCAGATAAGGTACGTAGGAACTCTATGCCCCCCTTTTCCTACATAAACCCTTTCACACAGACAGCCCGCACTGGTAGGAAACAGACTTAACACCCAAGCAGTATACCTGACATGTCCCAATGCAATTCCAGGCGAGGTCAGGCAATTACTGACCATCACTCACACCTGACTTCCATTAAGCTTGCCCAAATACATTTTTTTTAATTTTTATTTAAAATTATATAGTTTGTTACAAACTTCATTTATTGGTCAAGTCTTTAGATAAGACGTTGTTTCAGTATTGTTAAAAATGATTAACTTGTTGATTCAAATGGCCTATTCATCAGGTCCAATATATTTCGTAAAAACTGCACTATTGTAAAGATGAGGTTCTTTTCTTGTCCATTCATTATTTGTTCCCATCATGTTTGTGTCCATTTCAATTGATGAGATCTTAAAGAAGGCTCGAAACTTCTGTTTCGTTTAATTCCGGGCACCTCATTGTAAGGTGGTAAATTGTTTCCCGTTCGTCAGATTTGCAGAAGCAACAGTTTGCCTCCGATGGTGGGAGTTGTTTTGTCGCAGTCAGGTAGTCTCTAGTCGGCAGTATGTTGAGTCTGATTCTCATGTATGTATCTCGTATTGTTGCATCTGGAAAGTTTGTAAGATACATCAGTGGTTTGTTAATTGCTTGTATGTCTGACCGGCATTTGATGTGTCTTAGGTATTTTGTGACACCGCTGCAAGTCCTTATCCAATCATTTGTCATCATGTGTTTTTTTTTTTTTGCCTGTTGTGGCCTTTTTATGAGCATTTCGGTTGAGGTCTCTTCGGATTCCATTAGTTGAAATAGTTTTTCTTTCCAGGTCTTTAGTACTGAGTTGTTCATTGCCGATTTGTTTTCTCTTAAAATATCTATTGCAGGTATTCTATTGTTTGATAGCAGTTTACGTAGAATGTCGAGTGGTTTCCATTTCACAATGGAGGCCATGGATTGGGTGGCAATTTCATGGCGTATTCTGAGCATGGGGTATGAAGATGGTAATTTCAAGATCTTTTGCCAAAATGCTCCTTCTAGTCTCAGCCAGGTAGTATTTTGTATATGCAACATTGACTCGCTTCCGTATGTAATTGCTGGTATAACCTTTTGTTTGTAGTAAGCCAGTATTGGTTTCAGTGAGAATTTGCCATATTTTCGATGTATTACACATCCCTGTCGTGCTAGTGATTCTATCTTTGCTTCTAGTTTTAGAATCCATTGTTTCTCAGTTGACGACTGGTTTAAGGTTATGCCTAGATATTTATATGTTGTTACTTCATCAAGTCTAGTTTCGTTAACTGTTAGTTTTAGAGGTTTGTCTCTCTGGAATGGTTGTTTTGTCAAGGACATCACTTTTGTCTTATCAATGTTTATTAGCAACTCATTCTTTTCCATGTACCCACTCATTAGATGTAAGCGTTCCTGTAGTCCAACTGTTGTTTTGTCCTGTAGTATGATATCGGATACATCATTATCGGTACTTGAATTGAATTTATTTTCGGTGAATTCAGTATTTTGCTCTTCATGTGAGCTTCAATGTCTGAAGTATAAAGATTGTAAAGTGTGGCTGCCAATGGGCAACCTTGTTTTAGTCCGTTAATGGTGTCAGTAGAAGCAGTTGTGATGCCGTTTTGTGTCATTCTTAATGTTATTGAAGTATTTGTATAAAGCTGTTTGATCGGTTCTGATATTTTTGCTGGACAATTCCATGTTTTTAGTTTTCCCCATAGGTTTTGTCTCGATATTGAATCGAACGCCATGTCTAAGTCAATGAAAGCAGCGTGAACCTTTGTCTTATTTTTTATGGCTTCCAATTTGATAATGTTCATCATAATCAGGTTCACATTTGTTCCTACATTCGCAGTGAAACCTGTTTGTCGTACTGCAAGAAGGTTATTTTCTGCCACCCATTGCTTTAGTTGTTTCTGTAGCAAAGATGCAAGTAGCTTTCCTAAGGGATCCAATAGTGCTATGGGCCTGAAGTTCCTAGGATCCTCTCTTGGTCCTTGTTTGTAGATTGGTATTATTGTCGCTTTTTACCAAGAGTGTGGAATCTGATTTGTTGTGTTGATTATTATTAGGATGGAGTTCATAACATTTGCCCATAGCTCAGGCTCTTTTCTGATTGCTTCATTTGATAGGCCATCAGGTCCCAGTGCACGCAAGGTGTTCAATTTTGTTATCATTTCTATTAGATCTTAATTTTCATACTGAATACACCATCGGTTTGTGGGCTGGAGTAGATTATTGTTCACGTCTGTCTTTCGCTTTGTATAGATTGTGGAGAAATGCTGGATCCAATGTTGTTCATTGACATTGGCTGGCAAATCTTGTTGTTTTTTATCGTTGTTGTTGAATAAGTTCCAAAGATATCTTAAGTTGTGTGTTTTGTATGTTTTCATTATCGCTTTGGTGTCTTTTTGAAGCATTATGTTCATATATTTTTTTCCAATTTACATACGTCTGTCTTGTTTTCTTTATTTGCCGCTCAGAATCCTGATTGTTGATTAGCCTCAGCCTTCGTATTATTTTTCTCATCTCTTTTTTCTTTTCTACAAGCTCAGCGTTAAATGTATGTCGGTGGTGTTTAATTTTGTTGCTTTTTTTTCCTTTGAAGTATGGTTTTAGAAGAAAGTTATAGTTCAGCTTTTCTGTGTCTGATGTTAAAGGATGTTGTAAGTTTTGTGCTAATAATTGCGTTTCTACTTTGTTTATTCGAAGCCTTAAGTTTTTTCCTGTTATTTCCAGTAGTAAAATTGGGAGTTGCTTTCTGGGTTCCGTTAAGCCGTGTCCCTTTGCTGATAGTTGGTGATGATCGCTGGTAAGATCTATCCTGATCTCCATGATTGATTCTTTCAATTCTTCTGATAAATATAGTCAATGGCTGCTGATGAGCTTCCTCTTTCCCACGTTGGTCTCGCTTTTCCTGCATCGTCAGTCGGTTGTTTAAGTGGTATGAAGTTTCTGATACTCATTTCCTTCTGCCACCTCTTTGCTCTCGTGGTTAGAGTCTCGTTTTTTTTCACTTCTCCTTTTTCTGTGTAGAGGTGAATGTTCAAATCTCCGCAGATGATGACTTCTGCTTGCACGTACTTTGCTCTTGTTTCATCTATTTTCAGGAAGATTCCGTCCATAAAGGCGTTATCGTTGATCATTGCAGGGTTTCAGTGTACGTTCGTTATTGAAATGACACGTTCTAAAGACTTCACACTCCCTTGGATGTCTTGTTGTTGTACAATTGTTAATGTATTTTGGGTGCACGGGTTTATGTTAGTAGTGGTTGCAATTCTCCAGTTTGGCGCTATTTTAATCAGTGTGAGTAATCCTGAGGAGGGTCTACCTATTGCCCCTTTAATTGCCGGATTTAGTAACGTAATGAACCCGTTGCAGGGCGGTACTTCCCTGATCCACGTTTGTTGTAGGCAGATGATGTTGAATTTTTCTAACTCACTTGTCGATTGGTTGCAAATATCAAATAAGGGGGGTGTGGCTTGGTGGTCATGTGAGGAAAAGTGCTCTAGGGAGAGCTCCTGGTGATCCGGCATACATCCTGCAAAATAGTGCAGTTGCACTGGCCTGCCAATGCCAGAAATATGGGATCTGGACTATGAACCCTGGCAGGGCAGTTACTGTTGATCCGGTGCCATATTAACCCCGAGAACGGTGGATTTGGGCATGTGAAGTGCCCGGCATCGCAGACTTTCAGCAGGTAAAATGGCGGCCGCAACGACAAAGGAAGGAAAAGAACGAAGAATGGCTGGGGCGCCTCTGAGGTGAGCGGCCACAGTGCGGGCCGTGTGGGGGGGCCGAGCGCCTTTGGGGAGACCGCAGCTCGGAGTCGCTGGCCCCGTTTGCATGTGTACGGGAGCGCAGGACAACACGAGGCGGTGAGCGGCCGGCGCTAGGACCTGCCCGTGTTGGCAGGCGAAGAAGGCCTCACAAAGAAGCTACCGAAGTGCCCCTCGTACGCGGCGAGGGGCGCCAATACAAAGTAACGAAAAGCCAGAGAAGAAGGCTTTCCGAGCAACATTGTAGCCGCGGGCCGCGGTACAGGAGCGGCTGAGTGAAGCCAGAGCTGCAATAACTGTACGCGAGTGACTGGAAATAGCAACGAAGTGCCAAGGTGGCACCAGCATATGATGATAAACTCAAGGCAACGAGGGCAGAAGGCCCGGACTGGAAAATAGCACAGCAATCCACAGCATATCATAGGACACTGCACTGGCCAATTACAAAAATAGTGCTGGCATTTTGACACCGCCCCAATACTCGGGAAAGTGAAGGTAGAGACAATGTGTGGACTGGCTGGCTGACACGGATAGCCCTGAATGGGATGAGGGGAGACCGGACGGGCCTGTGAGCAACTGGCTGAGAGGGGCTGCGGGCATCAGAATTAAATGAGCGCTACCCCAGCCGGGGGTGAAGAGGCAAGCGTGCTGGCCAGCTGGCATCCCCAGTGAGAGGCGGAGTCAGGGTGTGAGAACACGCTAAGGGGACCATGGATAAGGCCTGACACCCGAGGCCGGGGACACTAAATAACAGCAATCACCTGTTGGCGAGATGAGCAAATATCCCAGGGTGCCCCCTTGGAAGCATAGCCGAACGCGGCCACGTGGGAGGGCACATTCCACCTCAGAGACCAAAGTTGGCTCCTGGGGCGGCCCCCCTGAAGCTTGGGTGGCAGTGGAAACCCGCCCCCGCTGGGACTGAAGATTAGAGGTGATAGGGTGGACCTGCGACTTGGGGTCATAGTGCCATGTCTAAAGAACCTCCAAGACTGAAGGGGAAACCGCTCACGCTAGACGACTATACTAAGACGTCACCAGGTCCGGAGGGAGCCAGGAGCAAAGACAAGGCACTCGCTGGGAGTGTGGCCGTCATGAGTACGAATCAGGAGGTCCTTTCTGCGATCGCTGATTTGAAGGTGGCCTGGGAGAACGAGCTCCAACTGGCAGTGACGGAACTTAAAACAGCGCTGGAGCTAAAGGTTGGGGCGGTGCAAGAGGATGTGAATTTACTCCGACAAGATGTTAGGTCACTGGCGGAGCGCACTGAGACCTTTGAGAAGGAGATGAGCCTGAACACGGCGGACTGCGCTTCCCACAAGTCGGAACTTCACTCCTTGGTGCAGCGTATGGGCAATCTAGAGAACAGAGTGGAGGAGGCGGAGGGGTGAGCCCGAAGGAATAATATCCGCATCGTTGGCCTGCCGGAAGGAGAAGAAGGCTACAACCCTACGGAGTTCATTGAGAGTATGTTGCTAAAGGAGATAACTGGAGGAGTGTTGTCTCAGGGGTTTGCGGTGGAAAGGGCGCACAGGGCCTTAACAAGGAAGCCACCGCCAGGCAGTCCACCTAGACCGGTGATTGCCAAGATCCTTAACTACAGAGACCGAGAAAGAATCCTGGAATATTTCCGAAAAGGTGGGACAATACAGAGCGGGACGGCAAACATAACAGCTTATACGGATTATACCCTGATGGTGCAGCGGAGCCGAATGAACTTTGGGGCCGTCAAGAGAAGACTACGAGAAGCGGGACACAAATACATGTTGCTATACCCGGCGAAGCTGAAAGTTTTCCACAAACACAGAACTTTGTTTTTTGAAACTCCGGAAGATGCTATGGGATGGCTCGACGTGCAGCGTTGCCCCCAGGAGTCGGAAGTTCGGATGGGAGAAGGAGGTGGAAAGGATAAGTAACGAGCATGGGGGGCGCCGGAGGGTGTGGGGACATAAGACTATGTGACTTGATTTGAAGCGGCTCGGCGACTGGTAGTGCCAGGCTGGGGAAAACAAGATCCGTGAGCACTATGATTATGCTCTAGTTGGGGAGTCTCGCGGGGCCAATCTTCATACCCCCATTTAGAGTGTAGTTAGGTCGCTGTTAGTGCGGTGAAACCCTGCTGGGGTCTTGGCCTGGGAATCCGGGGTAGATCCAAAAGCGGGGGAGCCTGAGATCCAGGGATGGAGCTGGGCATTTGTTGAGGTTGGAGTAGGGTGGGTGGGGGGGAGGGAAGCGGTTGTGTGCAGTGGATTGTTGTAGTTGGGGAGATGTTATGGGGTACGCCTACACCCCAGGAAAAGCGGAATGAACCATGGGAGACCTTAAGGTAGTCACTTGGAACGTCAGGGGGCTCAACAGTTATTTGAAACGGAACAAGGTCATGATGTACCTGTGCAGACAGAAAGTGGACATGGCCTTATTACAAGAAACTCATCTAACGCAAGATAAACTGGAAGTGATACAGAAGAAGTGGAGGGGGACAGTGGTAGGGGCAGCATATTCTGCCTATGCAAGAGGGGTAATTACGTGGGTGGCCCCAGATGTCCCGTTCCAGCTGCTGAGCTCTGTGGCAGAGACAGATGGCAGGATGGTGGTGATGAAGGGGTTGGTGGAAAACAGAGAAATCTGTATTGTGAACACTTATGCTCCGAACCATGACACGGCTGCGTACTTTAGGACCCTGTATAGCAAATTTAGCGGTAATGTAGGGGGGCCGTATTGTGGGGGGGAGACTTCAACTGTGTATTAAACCCCAATCTGGATAGATCAGACACTAAAGTGGGTAGACCCACCCTGGCCACAAAGGCACTGCATGCATTGTTGGCGGATTTTGGGCTGATAGATGCATGGAGGTCATGTCATCCGCAGGACAGACAATATTCACACTATGCAGCCCCACAGGGCCTTTACACTAGACTAGACTACGTGTTTGTCACGCAAGAACTAATGACAGACATACCACAGGTGGAATATAAAGCCAGAGTCCTCTCAGACCACTCGCCACTGATGCTAGTGTGGCAATACCGACCCCTGCAGGGGAAGAACCCAGATGGCGATTGCGTGCAGAGGCGCTTAAAGATAGTGTATTCAGGGAGGATATGCGGGAGGAAATAATAAGTTATTTTGAGATAAATGCTGGTAGTGTCAAAACAGCAGGCACGCTCTGGGAGGCCTTTAAAGTAGTAGTGAGAGGAATCGCCATAGCCAAGTCAAAAGGGTTGCAGAATGGGATCCTGGCCGTATTACAGGACTCCGAAAAGGACCTAGAAAGGGTACTGGCACGGGGTAGTTTTACCAAGATACAGAAATGGCACTGGGCCTGCAACAGAAAAGTGCTGGGCAGTGGGAGAGGTTATGCAATCTCAACTATTAAAAATATATAGAGAGACAACATGCTGAAGGAGACAAACCAGGGAGAGTCCTGGCGTGGCTCTACAAAAACGAGACCCTTAGGCCCCCAATCAGAACAATAGTGAAAGATGATGGCGACATAGCGGATACGCAAGAGGGGGTTAATCAGGAATTTGTAGAATATTACAGACGCCTCTATGGGGATGGGACAGAGAGCAACAGAGAGGAGATAGGGGACACACTGGAAGTTATTGGGTTGCCCCAGATTAGCGCAGAGGAAAGGGAGGAGCTAGATGCCCCGATCACCCTAGAGGAACTAGAGGAAGTAGTGAGGCAGCTGCCCACGTGTAAAACCCCGGGAACCGATGGACTCCCAAGCGAATTTTATAAGGCATATAAAACAGAGGTGCTCCCCCCGTTGCTGGAGATGCTTAATGAAGCATATGAAGCTGGGAAATTACCGGAATCCTTGCGCGAAGCAATCATCATACCACTCCCCAAGCCCAATAAACCTGGTAGTGACTGTGGCTCCTATAGACCTCTGTCGATGTTGAACCAAGATAGTAAGATCTTAACGGCGGTCCTGGCACATAGACTAAAGGAGGTCATCAGCAAGTTAATACATCCTGACCAGACAGGATATGTCCCGAACAGGAACATTTTGAGTAATTTGAGACGACTCCATCGAGTGGTCGAACACACGGATGGGGACACAGGCGAGATGGTGATAGTGTCACTGGATGCGGTCAAGACATTTGACTCGGTCAAATGGCCCTGGTTAAAAGCGGCCCTAGCCAATTACGGGATGGGGCCAGGATATCTTCACTGGGTGGAGCTAATATATAGTGCTCCACTAGCGAGAGTGAAGACAGGAACGGTGATTTCTGAAAGGTGGCAACTTGGTAGGGGCACCAGGCAGGGATGCCCTTGGTCCCCCATGCTCTATATCTTAGCGTTGGAACCTTTGACGATTTATTTAAGGCAGCAATATGATTCCATAGGCATTGTCGTTGGGGAGACGTCGCATTTAATATCATTATATGCAGATGACATGTTATTGTATGTGCGGTACCCAGAAGAGAACCTTCCATATATACTGGAAGTGATGGAGAGGTTTGCAGAACTATCGGGTATAGCTGTAAACCCCAGTAAGTCCTGTGTGTTTCCGCTGGGGAGATATAGAGGGCTCTCGGCGGAGAATCTGCCGGTTTTACAGGTAACGTGGGAGGTCACAACCTTTCGATACCTTGGGGTGGACTTATACCACACGGTAGAAGCCGAGCATAAGCATAATACTGAAAGAGTGGTTAAGAAACTGGCGAATAGTATGAGATTCTGGGCGAAACTCCCCTTGGCAATGATGGGGCGAGGGGCGATGCTCAAGATGGTGGCACTGCCCAGATTGCTGCACTGCTTCGCGAACGTCCCATACTCCATACCTCGGAAATTCTTTCAGGCTTGACAGCACATGCAGGGAATTCCTATGGCATGGCATGGGATGAGGAATAGGGTAGCCCTATGGAAATGACAAAATCCGTATAAAAAAGGAGGCATCAAATTACCAAATTGGGAAGTTTATTATATAGCAAGCCAGTAGCTAAATGGCTTTATGAGGAGCCTACTTTGGAACATAGGCTGCATCAGGGGGACTGCGGTCCATATTTCTTGAAAGAAATGATATGACTGCCCAAACGGGAGTTGAGAGGACGCCCTAAGATGTTGGGTCTTGGGTGGGGAATGTGGCAAAGAGCATGCCGGATGATGGAGATGCCATCCCTGTGCTCCTCGCAGATCCCACTGGCCACGGTGGTAGGAGCAGAAAGGCAACTAAGGTTAATGATTAGGAAGCACTGGGAACCAGTCGGAATAGCAACCATGGGAGATGTGTGGCGGGGGGGGGGAAGATACTAGAATTTGAGGAGCTGGTGGAACAAACAGGGTTGGGTGCCGGGCAGTATATTACGTATTATGGGATGGTGCAGCGAATTAAAGATACTTGGTCCAAGGTCAAACTGACAGAGGAACCGGAAACCATACTGGATATGATATAGCGGAAAGGGGGCACGAAACGTCTAGAGTTTATGTGATGATAATGACTCGAGTGGGCAAGGAGGTGGTGCAACTTAGAATGGACTGGGAAGAAGAAGTAGGAGACCCAATGAGCGATGGGCTGTGGGAGAGAGTACAAGGATATCATAAAGTATCGAGAAACGCTAGGCTGCAGCAGATACAGTTGTATATAACCCACAGAGCATACATGTCGCCACTACAGATAGCTAAATTTAAGAATGCTGGAAGCCAAGTGTGCCCCAAATGTAATGAGGTAAATGCAGGAATGGTACATATGTTCTGGGCATGCCCACTGATAGCGAGATATTGGGGGGAAATAGCGCAGAAAATGAAAGATAAGGGGATCTGTATGAAAGTGGATACTGTGTGGGCTTGTTTGTTGGGAGTGTTCCCCAGACCGCGTAAGCTTAAACATGTAAGTAAATTAAAAGATCTAGCGTATGTTTTGGCAAAGAGAAGGATTGCAATGGTTTGGAAAGCATGTCACAGGCCCAAAGTGAAAACGTGGTGGAGGGACTTGCAGAAGTGGGCGGAGGCAGAAACAATGGCATGGTAGGAAGCGTGCAAAGGGGATATAGAGGGAGAAGCGGGAGGCCTGTCGGGTTGGACGCAACTGATAGCAGAACTATTCGGGCCCTCGTATGATGGCCCAAGTGATGGTGATTCAACGAGCCTGGCGGAAGAGGGCTCCCCACCGCTTGAGACGGAAACTAACAATATAGGAACGTAGGCTTGGAAGGGGGGAGGGGGAGGAAATACAGTGAGCAAGAGCATAATAATGTATGTGTATATGAGAGCAACTATGCATTCACTAAGTTTGGTTTGAATTGTTTTTCTTGTTTTTTTTGTTATTGAATAAAACCAATAAAACATTTTTTTAAAAAAATCAAATAATAACGCATTCCTAGTGGTGTCTTGTCAACATAAAAGGGCCTTTACTAATAAAGCTTTTGCCAATCCTTACCTCTAAATACAAATAGTGTGGGAAACCATGTTATGCAAAGAAAAGGGTTCAAGAAGTCAGGATATAGAAGCCGTTGCCTTCCATTCTCCATGTTTTCTGCATGGGACAAGGCTGCACACTCGAGTTTAGCACAGTGTCTGGCTTCTCTAGCACGAGGGAGCGGTAAAAACTTCAACATTATGGCCTTCTGTGCTAAAGTCTCTTTGCCATTCAATGTCTCTTTTTAAGACAGGACCAGAGGGCCTGATGTAACACGACAAACTTCAAAATTCCTTTATCCTGAGAATTTCACATGTATAAATTCTCACAATATTCTCAGTTTGGTCTCCCTCGGGATCGGACCATGGATCGCCCTCCTTCGGGCTCTGACCCCTTTTTTCACAATGTTCACGATTCGGTCTCTCTCATTCGGGCTCGGACCGACTTTATCTACTTTGTTATAAACTTTCTTTACTGTCTCATCATCAACGACTTTAGATTGTGTGCAGGATTTTGCTTGACCCGTCCCAGGACCACTTGGACACACAATCCTTTGCCACTCTTTCACTTTTGTCAACTCCCACTCAATACCTTACAGAGACCTTCGATTGAGCACCCACATGGTGCCAGACCAGTCTGTCAAAGGTATTGTATCTTTGTTTCAAAGTTCAATCACTCATCTGCAGTTCAACTTTCCTCGCATTGGTTATCACATGCGTTTCATACAATGTTCGCCATACAATGTTGCCTCTTCCAACCGTGGCTTCAACACAGACAAGCCTTGTATCACCATCCCTAACTAACCGGCTGTGTTGATTTCACTGACGCTGCTCTGTTGTTGGAGCCAAGGACAGGACCACAGCAGCTGGCGATTCTCCCCACCTTGACTATCAACGCTGGAGTGCCCCGGGTACCTCTGACGCACAATGCAGGATTGCTCTGCCTGATTTCCTGGTCTTATGCTTCCTACTCTTGAGGCTTCATGAATGTAACGGTTCCTTATCGAAAAAAGGTCAAGGGCACTTCCCTCTTTGTGATCCCCTTTTGTTTTGCCATCTTTCTCCTCTTTTTAAACTGCCATCTTGGAACTGCTGTTTCGTCATGTGCTTTGCCTCGCTCAAAGTGTGCTCTCATGCTCCTACTTTTATCCGTGTGGGGAAATTCAATTGAAGTCAGGTGTGTATGATGGACAGTATTTGGCTAACCATTGTATTGGGACACATCGGGTATACAGCCACAGTGTAAGTCAGTTTTTTCTCATAGCGGGCTGACTGTGAGAAAGTGTCTATGTTGTGAACGGGGGTGGGTGGTAAGTTCCTAAATATCCTACCTGGTAGGATGGGGAAAATGGGTTACAGGGATGAGGATACCACATCTCATCATCCGGTGTCCCACTCCCGAAGACCCCTCATCCAAGTGATCCTCCCACACTGGTCCACCCCCAAGGACTTGAAACCAAAAGCCATGGCCGTGTCCTGGCCACCTTGATGACAGATCCCCAGGGACTAGTAGGTGAGACACCTTCTGGTTTCTCTCAGTATCCAGATGAGAAGGGCCAGAAGTGAAAGTTAAAAAGGTTATATTAAGAAGAGAACAAAGAATTGTTAATCGAAGTGGTCCTGCGATGGGTCAAGCAAAATCGTGCGCACAGTCGAAAGTCTTCAATTTTGATATAGTAAAGAAAGTTTGGAAAATGAGATAAATTTGGTCCGAGCCCAGCAGAGGGAAACTGTTAGGGAGAATTCTCATAAATGGCTGATTTCCCTTACCTAAAGAGTCCCCCAGCAGCTTTGCTGGATCGCTAGGATTTTTTTTTCACCTGGTTGTGAGCCTTTTTTTCCCACTCTTACATGTGTTTTGCTATGTGTATTTCTACTGTTTGTGTGATCTTTGGCACTGGAGCCTCACCTGCTCCCTGTGCAACACTTTTTGTGTGTGTTAAACAGCACCTTCAGTGCAGTGACACAGGGTTGTCTTTGAGACTTTCCACTGACTTCATTTTTCTGGGGCTGACTACTGTCTCCCAGAAACAGGTAAAGTTGCCATTAACTTTATATAGTCACTTTAAACCATAGATCCAGTACACCCCATCTTCCATGGAGTATTGGAAAGGGTTAACTCTTATCCCTTTTTGTCTGTGCCTCTTGGAGCCTTGTTTCGCTCCCTTAACATTAAGACTTGGCTGGTGGCAGTGGTATCTACCCTAACTTTTCTACCACAATTATCTTATATAGACGTGGTAATGTTTTAGGCTATTATATTAGCCTCGAACATAAACCTGCTTGACCAAATACATTTTATTTCGGTTCCGGCTGGGTTTAGTCGCCATTTCTTTTTGTTAAAGTCTCGGGGATGATTCCTTTCTTTGCTGTCTTTTCGCGGGCTTCTGCACAGAAGCCCTCCTTAAGGTGCCTGATAGTCTGGGTAGGCAGGATGTGAGGGAGGGATCTTTGGACCCCTGCCATGGGTTGCTGTAGTAACCCAAGTCGCACTCTTGTCTGATTGGCTAAGGGGACTGGCCTTGCCAGGCCAGCCACCCTGCTGTGTGATTGACAGCCAGGCTGTATGAATGGGGGGAAAACTGCATATCAAGCAGGTCTCTGGGACTGGAAAGACAGAGTCGCCACTGGAACGAAAGAACCAACGAGGAACTGGAAGAAGAGGACCCCTACAACGACTCATCCGCCCGGTGAAGCCCTGCTGCAGGTCCGAATCTCCAAATCCGATGACGGAGAAGATCCTCCAGGAAACTTCTTCCCTTGAGCTGGTGGGACCAACCAGTTTGCCCAAACTTCAAGCCAGGACCCCTCCTCTAGTCGAATTCTCTGTACAGAGCTACAGTGGGCCGGATAGCCAGGAAGGTCAAACCCTGCTTGGGTTTTAAGCGCACCTTTTATTTGTTGTTTTGCTCTGCTGCTGGCTTCTTCCCTGGGTGGCGCAGGTCCCTCCAGTGTTCCTACTTCTGATCAGTCCGACAGTCGCTTCAGGAACCGTGAGCTTGCAGGAACCACCAGGAACGTCCGCCTCAGCTACAGCTCCCTCTCCGTTTTAAGGTACTGTGCAAATCCGGTTGTCCGTTTCGTTCAACCGCGGTGAAAGTGTTTGAAATCTTTCTCCAATCCGAGGGCTTGTCCTTCTCTTCTCTTTAAACTATCTTTTCTACCAACCAACCTCGTCCGGAATCTGTGCCACAAACCTTACCGCAAACTACATTGAACCTATTTTCTTGAGCAAAAGACTTTTGAACCATTGACTTTGGCCCTAAGCCTTTTTGTATCCGATTTTAACCTTGTAGCCTCTCTTGTTCAACTGCTTAGAATACTTACCTGTCGGTTTGATTTAATTGCTGATAACTTTGTCTTTCCCTCCCTTTTAAATTGCTGGAGTGCCATTTTGCTCCCACTTCATTTTGTGAGCCTAACTTGTCTAGAATTTAAGGGAAGTGGTGTGGTGTATTTATGATTGTGATTTCTTTAACTTGCTTAGAAAGGTGAACTGTTATACAACTGATGAGTAAATAAATATATATTCTTTTACTTAGAAACCTTGAGTCAGTGTTTACCTGAATCATAGTAATTGCTGCCCTTTGTGTAACTATTGTACTGCTCACTTACGAGATAAGTGTAGCTGCTCCGCTACTGCTACCACTATAACTGTGTATTACAGGCTTGTACCAAAGGTGAAATTGTACTGTCACTTGTAGTCTTAATTGTGTGTAGTGTTCCCAGAGGGTACTGCATATAATTCTGCCCAACGGAGACCAATTGAAGGTTTTGTGTTAAAGTGGGTCTGAGCCCAGTGGAGGGGGGCCTGGGGTGAACAGTGAATAACCAGAGCAGTTGTGCACATGAGATTCCCGAGGAGAAAGGAACTTTGAATGTTTTTTGTCGCATCAGGCTCTCTGAATTAAGAGACTTTGAATTGCAAAGAGACTTTGGCACAGAAGGTCCTGATGCAGAGATTATGAACTGCATCCTCGTGCTAGAGAAGACGGCGTATGTGCTAAGTTCAAGTGTGCCGCCTTGTCCTGTGCTGAAAACGTGGGAAAGGGGAGCTAACGCCTCTGATATCCTGACATATCATTTCTTGAACACTTTTCTTTTGCATAACATTGTTTCCCACACCATTTGTATTTAGCAGTAAGGATTGGCAATAGGTTTATTATTATAGGGTCTTTAATTTTGACCAGACTCTACTATGACTGCGTTGTTTTTATTAGATGGTCGTAGCTTGCTCCCGTCTTTAGATTTAGGAATAAATAGGCGTTTTTCAAACCCAATTGAAGTTCAATAAACACCCTGGAACTGTGATCACTTGTGTCTGTCTTCACTGTTTGATACCATGCCTTCCTTACACGTGCCATCTCCAGAACTGTGGAGTTTTAAATTGTGGTATTTTTGTCTATTTTGAACTTAGTATTTTGGTGTAGTGATTTTATGGAGTGAAAACAATATTCATGGTAATATAAAATGTGCTTGTGCTTACAAGTAGAAAAGTGTAAGCCTTAGACCACGGACTAGCTATTGCCAAAGTTGTCACTGATTAAATAGCAAGTTGGTTCACCTTTATCCTGTCTTGCATTTTTATCCAGCAGTACATTGTGTGCTAGGATGTGTAGGCGTATACTACTAATGGGGCAATGGAAATCACAACTGTCCGTATGCAGAGTGTGCTGGCCGCCAAAAAGGCAGACTTTGAGGAAATTGAACCTCTCATCAAGTGGCCAACTCTGCTGTTGGAATCAAAGTTCAGCCCAACACTTGTCTATTTCCTGAGAGAATTAACTATGGTCCACAGAACTAGCCTGTCTCCTGTAAAGTCAGTTTGGATCGCTGTCTCCTAGCAAACTTCCTGTGCACAATCGAAGCTCCTTAGCATTACACGGTGACGCCTATTGAGAAGACGCACTGCTGGAAGCATTTCTCCAAATGCATCATTTAAAATATAGTAATTTCACAATGTGCTGTAAATAACCCAATCTGTAGGAGAGGGCAGTGGGAAGTCTTCATACATGTGTACATCCTGTAACCACCCTTGGTTTGCAGGAAATTGGCAGAAAAAAGGTTTAACAAGGTTGTCAGCAAAGAAAAGTCCTTCATTTCATGCGGTGAGGGAGGAATGCATGTTTCTGAATAGGCAAATGTATGAAGAGTAGCATTTTCAGATCTTATAGGTCTTTTTATTAAGTGTTACATAGGGCGTTTGTTCCAGAGCAATGTGTAAAATAATGAATGCATTTCTATATACCTAATTTGGTACAGCTTTGATTTTAAGGATTCAATCATTTGTCACATCCCATTGTAAATTACCAACCACCATCCCCCTCATCATTTCCTGGATAGACTACGCCAACAGCTTGTACTTCAGAATGCCAGACTATTTAATGAAGAAACTGGAATGTATACAGGACGCAGCTGCCAGACTTCGGCTCAAACTCTCATGAAGAGACCACAGCACTCAAGCGCTAAGGATGCTACACTAGCTCCCAGTCAAACAACGAATCGCGTTCAAAACTATGTGCATAACACACAGAGCAATCCACAGCCTATGAGCGGAATTCATGAGAGAAAATCGCCATTTACCAGCTGACTAGAATACTTGGATCCCACAACAACATCCGCCTAGAACCTAAACCGTACACGAGAACAGAACTTGGTGGATCAGCGTTCTCCTGCTTAGCCATAAAACTTTGGAACTCCCTCTCCAGAGAAATATGAACGATGAAGGACCACCTAAAATTCAGAAAACTTCTAAAAACCTGTCTCCAACTCCGAACGGGACGAAAATGAATGAACAACACCAACCCATTATGAAATGCACACACAGCTGAGGAGGACTGGGAAGTAAGCCGGAGTGGAGTACAGGGAAGAAAAGATCAGTCTGAATGGGAAGGAGACCTAGGTGTAGCCATCCCTATATAGGGTCAAACGGTAAACAGGGGGACAGAAATGTGTCGGACCTAATTGGACCATTGACCAGAGAGCCTAAGATTAAAAAAGGGGGGATAGAGGTGTCTCGATCTCGCAATTGATGGACCAGAGGGCACTGAGAACACATCCCAACCTCGATGAACACGTGGGTGTGGAAATTGCAGCACACCAAAATATTCTAATGGGGAAGATGTAACCCATTGAGGATCCACTCTTCTACACACAACATAGGAACGGTAAGTGTAGTACACCAGAATATACGACAATGGTAATCAATTGTCAATCAAAAAAGACAGTGTAGGATAGGGTGCTGCCACTACCCAACCCTACTAAAAAAACTCATCCTTCTACATACACCTCTCAAACTCCAAACTAAACACTACCCTGCCTCTACAGCACAACACACCGTATGTCCTTCACTACACCACAACAATGCAACAAACCACACATAACCTTGCACAACAGCATATGACGGTGACAAACTGAAAAACATACCTGAGCTCAGTAAATGTTGTCAACCGAACTGAAGCTGCCAACATCACAGCTCCCTTGCTCTTACCCACACTCAGCCCTACTAACATACCCCCATACCCTCTTGCTTTACTGATCCGCCAGAGCGCCATGGAACCACACAAGTGACAACAGTGTGCTGTATAAGAACCTTTAAAATAACCCTATTTTGTAGACCTAACACAATGGGATTGCTCCATCTCACAGGCTTGGCAGCTCTTACATGGAGAGGTGCTCTGATCGCTGATTGTCAGTCTCGGTTCATTGTGTAGTCTTGGGCAAATGACTGTCCCTTCTCCCTCATGCATCTGGCAAAAATTGGTTTGTACTTAAAAGCAAGCTAAATGCCAGCACTAAATGCCTGTGTTAAAGAGCGCACCACGACAGCGAGGCTGGGGCAGAATGGGAAGACTTTCTTCAGTTGATTTTGTCCATGCCGCACAGCCCGCAGCACTGCATGAAAGGACAGAAAAAAACGAGATGAGAGGACAGAGGGAAAGAATAGAGGAGAATGAGATTCCAGATGGTGCTGCCTTGCGTAAGACACAGGGACGTAAAAGAGAGTGATGGTGGATGGCAGACATCGAGCCTGTATGCAGTAGTGGGGGCAAGATGAGAAACAACCCCAGAAAGCAGTAGAACATGATCCCGTCCAGAAGGCATGAGACCTGAAGGGAGAATGGCAGACTCTGTTCCGACCTGGAGACGCTAGAAGATTTCCAGAGGGAAAGATCGGTATCATTAAGCAGATTGAGGAAGAAGAGACAAAAGTGAGGGGAACTCAGGTTGGAGAGAGGTTTGTGTGCACCTGACTTTGGCAAGGAGGGGAAGGACATGGGATAGAGAGGGGATATCCAAAGCAATACCCGAGAATGTGTTTCAAGCGAGTAATTGAGAACGTGGGAGGCTGCTGGCTGGAACCCAGAGGGTAAGTGAACAAAGCCTTTGAGAAATATTGTTTAAAGGGAAATGATCGGTATACCCCATTTCGCGCGGGCAGTTCGGCGCGGCCTGTTAGGCGCGACCGGTCTGGTGCTGGGATCTTTTGGCGCCTGCATGTTTCGGCACGTCCGTACAATTTGTTAATAAAATGGAACATTGATGCTGTCTCGTACCCTGGTCTGCAGGGATTGGATACCAAAGAGCTAACGACTGGGTGATTGAGATTTTATCAGTTTCACATACACCAGTTACTTATATTAACGTGGGTCATTAAGAACGCTCGTGAAGCTTAATGGAAGTAACTGGTGCAGACAAAATCGATAAGAGCCCTATAGCCTTGCGGTTAACTCTTCAGTCACCCAGCCCTGCAGGCCAGGGTTCGCGACGGCCTTAGTTGTGTATATATTTATATTTTTTATTGTATTAAGAGTGCACAGTTAAAAGTGCAATGTTAATTAAAATTCCGGAAAAATGGCCGCGCTGAACAGGCGCGGCAACACGTCCATACCAAATTGGCGCCGAAATGTCCTGCTTTGGAAATGCTTCATGCTGGAATTTGAATACAAGGCTCCTAATGACACAGAGACTCTCACTGTACAAAGAAACACTGCATGCTTGAACTTGAATTCAAAGTTTCTAGTGGTGTTAAGAAACACTCTGTAAAAACAGAAGCTGCAGGGCGGGATTTGAAGACCAACTACCTAGAAACCTTTGTGAAACTGAGGAGTACAAATGCTATGCGTAGGCGCTTGAGGCAAAGTTCCCAAGGACATTGAGACTGAGACCAGCTCTGGTAATAAAGGAGACACGGAATAGAGTTCCAGACTTCTAAAATAATAAACATTTTGAACTTTATTCACTTATTGAAGGACACAATTTTTTAGAAATCCCCACAGTGCCATAAAAATGAAAGCACATTTATCTGACTTATACTTTGATATTTCTGCCTCATTTAAAGAATTCTGTTTTTTGATTCCTGCAGATATTATAGGACTTTTTACTGAGGCACCTTCTTACTACTATTCCCATGGGATTGCACGAACTCCGATGCCTGTGGAGCCTGTGGAATGTCCATATTGGTGGGGCAATAGAAGTGATATTGTTATAATCCACTTGGGTAAAAACGATAGCAACGTCTATAATATTACATTTGTTTTGCTATCGTAGTAATGCGTACCTTATTTTTGTAGATTGAAAACCAAAGCTTCCGCCAAGTATGGCCTTTCAGCGCAACCTCGACTGGTGGATATCATTGCTGCAGTGCCTTCACAGCACCGTAAGGTACTGGTGCCCAAGCTGAAGGCCAAACCTATTAGGACCGCCAGCGGGGTAAGTCATGCAGCGAAACGTCTCAACCACTGAAACAAGTGGTCTGCTCTGGATCCTGTATATAGTGTACCCTGTAAACTAAATTGCTCTTTTGCTCTGTCCAGCTGACAGCCAAAGTATCAATATGCTATACCCTTTGAAGAGTTTTTAGGATTTGATAATGGTCCCATGTTGTTAGATTGGTAGACGGGTGTTTATTTCGAGGAGACCTTTCTTTTTCGAGACTTGAGATAATCTGCTATGTTCTATGTTTCTTTTAAGCATAAAGGACCCTCATCCTTTCAGTGCCTTGCAGCAGTTCTTATTGCGTATTTCACTGTGAGGTGTTCAAATGAGTGATGATCGTAACAAAATAAATTAAATAGCAAATGCTAACGTTATGGCTCCATAAAATATTAATCAGAATTCACTGTAGGTATTTACTGGTAACAGTGGAGGAGCGGGCAATAGTGGATCTGACCAAGTCAACTCATGAAGGTTGGTTTTACTCGCATGTAAATCCAAATGTCACCAGCTCTTCTGATCCCAACATTATCTAGTCTGGTCTTTTCATGTATCTTTGATCCAATGTATGGTTTTCCTTCTAAGAGGAATTGCGTGACCAAATGTCAAAATATAATTTGTCCATTGTGGACTGTGTCAACCCTTTTAGTGTAGTACAAAATATATTTGGGGCATTGTATTGATGCAAAGGTTTTCTGTACATTTCAGGTTGCAATTTCAGTCATTGAACATACAAAATAATGGATGATTTTAATTAAGGTTTTGAGACTATATGAATCCATGTTCTGTGAATTTTAAGAGAACTGCAATGTGTTAGCAGTGGCTAGGAAAGGGGCTCATGTGGAGTTAAAGAATGTTAAATGAGGCAGTGTGGCGATGGCGAGAAATGAAGACCAAAGTGAGTTGGTTGAATTTTTATCCGGTCTTTATTAAGATTCCCAATATAGGGGTTTGGATGGGTTAAGCACCTATAAGTACTGGGGAAGTAATCTAGAAATAAGGAGACTCGTAAAAAAAACCTTTTCCGAGGATGGGTTGACTTGAAATGGTAATCTCCAGGTGCTCCCTGCACCGCAGGGTGAAGAGGTCTCGAAACATACATGTTGTACCTTATACGTTTCTGTCCCTCAAGTGATTTCCTCCCCCAACAACCAAACTCCATAGGTGATGCCCAACAGAAAGTTCAAAACCTATTCTTTATACGTCCTTTGGCCTGTAGGTTAATGCTAAGCTACAACAAGAGTTCTTCAAGTTTGCCCAGTAAAGCTATACTTTTAAAGTCCTTCCCTATTGTAGAAACAAACATACATCAGATGCTTTTATGTATCATTCTCTACCGGTTTACTCACAGTTGGGTTCTCTTCAAACTCACGGCCTTCCTCGTAGTACTTTAGGTTCTCATTCTCCTTCATATAGGCCTCTCTGGGTTACAAGTATCTCTACGATCCCTGACTTGTCGTGTATGCCTTTCTTTTCCTAAACTCTGGTGGAAATATTCTCCTCTTAGATTCTGTATGGTGTCCGTTTCCATGACGTCAGGTTTTCAGCTCTGGGTTCTGAACCGAAGTCACATTCGCCCACGTCTCTCCACAACTTCAGGTTACTTCTCACCCTATTCTATGTTCCTCTCAGGGTTATTTCAGTTCTCTCCAGGACCTTTACATCTCTCCGGATCCCTCAGGTTCGCTTACAAAGCTCTTGGGTGTTAAAACAACCATTGGCTCTCTGAGTACTGTGAGAAACAAGAAGGTGTCTCACCCACTAGTCCCCAGGGATCTATCATCCAGGTGGCCAGGACAGGGCCATCGCTTTTGGATCCAGTTCTTGGGGGTGAACCAGTACGGGAGGATCGCCTGGGTGAGGGGCCTCCGGGGAGTGGGAATGGGACACCGAATGGTGAGGTGCGGTATCCCCTTCCCTGTAACACCCCTACCCCATCCTACCAGGTAGGATACCTAGGAACTCTACGCCCACCCCCTTTTACAACACAAACACGTTCACACGGATCGCACGCTATGTTAGAAAACAGACTAACACCGGAGCAGTATACATGACGCGTACCAATACAATGGTCAGGTGACGTCAGGCAATTACTGACAATTGCACACACCTCACTACCACTAAGCTTCCCCACACGGATAACAGGCAGAGCACGAGAGCACACTCTTGAGCAAGTCAAAGCGCACAAGGAAACAGCAGTGTTGGGAGGGCAGCTGAACTCCAGAAGAAAGATGGCAAAACAGAAGGGGATTGCAAGTAGGGAAATTCCCCTGACCTCCTTTTTGACAAGGAACCGTTACTTTCCAGAACCCTCGAAAATAGAAAGCGTAAGACCAGGAAACCGGGCTAAAGAATTTTGCATTGTGTGCTGGAGATACCCGGGGCCCTCCTGTGTCCGTAATCAAGGCTGGGAGAATCGGCAGTCGCTGTGGTACCGTCCTTGGCTCCAAGAACAAAGCAGCATCAGTGAAATCAACACAGCCGTTGAGTTGGGGAGACCGATACAAGACTGGTCTGTGTTGAAGCCAAGGTTGCAAGCAGCAACGTTTTATGGCGAGAGGTGGAACGAACATTGTTTGAAATGCGTGTCATAAAAGATGCAAGTACAGATGAACTGCTGATGACTGACCTTTGAAACCAATATTTGATACATTTGACAGAGTGGTCCGGCACTTCATTTGTGCTCAATTGAAGGTCTCTGTAAGGTATCTAGCTGAGAAGTGGCAAAAGTGAAAGAGTTGTAAAGAATTGTGAATCGAAGTGGTCCTGCGACAGGTCAAGCAAATTCCTGCGCACAGTCAAAAGTCTTTGAAGTTGATACAGTAAAGAAAGTTTGTGTTAAAGTTGATGAATTCGTCCGAGCCCGGTGGAGGGAGACTAATTGAAGGTTTTGTGTTAAAGTGGGTCTGAACTTGTTGGAGGGGGAGCCTGGGTGACCAGTGAACCACCCGAGAAATTGGATACGTGAAAGTCCTGAGGACATTGTGTTAAAGTGGGTCTGAGCCCGTTGAAGGGGTCCCATAGTGAATCACCTGAGAAATTGTGTACATGTGAAATCTAAGAAGTAAGGAACTTTAATGTTTGTTTGTCGCAACAGGCCATGTGAAATAGAGACTTTGAATGGCAAAGAGATTTTGGCACAGAAGGCCCTAATGCTAAGGTTTTGAACTGCATCCTCATGCTAAAGAAGCCAGAGAGTCTGCTAAGCTCGAGTGTGCCACCTTGTCCCGTGCTGAAAACGTGGGGAAGGGGAGCTAACTGCTCTGATATCCTGACATATTATTTCTTGAACACTTTTCCTTTGCATAACATTGTTTCCCACACTATTTGTATTTAGAGGTAAGGATTGGCAAGGATTGGAGGATAGGTTTATTAGTATAGGCCCTTTTATTTTGACAAGACTCTACCAGGACTGCGTTGTTTTTATTTGATGGTCGTAGCTTGCTCCCATCTTTTTAGATTTAGTATTATATAGGCTTTTTTCAAACCCAATTGAAGTTCAATAAACACCCTTGAACTGTGATCACTTGTGTCTGTCTTACTGTTTGATACATGCCTTCCTTACAGTACTCTTAGGCTTTTCCCTGACCTATAATTCTTTGAGGATCTTCTCACAACCAATGATTTCCTTGGTAGTCTGCTCCTGGGGTCACTCAATGTTCTGCCTTGGGCAGGTTATTTGGTCATCACAGATTGTTTAGGCCTCTCTGCTGCTCATTGTTTCTCTTAGCACATCAATTATTTGGGCTACAGAATGTTTTGAATGGTCCTAGCCTTTAAATCTGGTGCAGGGCTTTCGGCGCAGAGTGGATCATCAAAAAAGTATCTAGAGTGACTCCATTGTTCTGTGATAGCCATTTTAAATCAAAGATTAATAACACTTTTGTTTTTAGATCTACCTAGTGACAGCCCCATATGTACACCAAAAGGGCAGCATAGAAATGAGTTCTTTATCTGATCTTCATGTATGAAATATAATATTAGTTTGGGGAACTATTGCTTTTAATTGGTACATTTGCAAATGCTTTAGTACTTTTTAAATTTAGTTCAGCAGTGCAAATGGCCTTGTCTGGTACTGAACTGAATGGGGCCAGTCCTATATTAATGGATTTGCTTGCAAGAGCTCTGTAATGTCATGCCGAGGCTAAGACCAGTAAAGGCCCGCTTGATGAGCTGCCTCAAAACAAATTTGGCGATTGTCACACTACTGAAAGGGGATAAAGGCAGCTTGGAAGAAACATTAAATTGAGACGGTTTAGGCTTGACACATTTCACTAGTAGGGTTAGGCCTATCACCAAATCTCCAGGAGCCAAAAACCTTTGAACCAAGCCCAGTGTCTTTTGACCCCACAGTGACTTAATCTTATTTGGAGCTGTGCACCGAGTGCACTGTATTGCTCTCCTCTGAAAAGTGCACGGAACTACCATAAATCACCAATGCAATTATAGAGCAAATACTTCAACCCATAAACAGACAGACACAATAACTCACAGCCACGCACTCTTTAGAAGATAATCAGCTCTTTACAGCTATTTATTCAAGGATTACAAGTACATAGAAATAACTCATAAAACTAACATGGACATAGATCGCAGAAGAAGTAAAGAAGTCCAAAGAAATACATCACTGTGAGCGTAATTCTTGTCCTCATCTCGTCCAGAAGCGGCTGGAAGACTCCGGGGGGCAGCCAGGAAGAGAGTGCTACAGCTCACAGGAAGGCCAGACGGAGCGTCCTTCTCTGGCTGAAGTCTCACCTGACCCCTCTGGGTTTCCGCATATATAGGAACTCCAAAAAAAAGGAGTTAATTCTCAAACCTTCTGGAATTGCACCTGCGCAGTTGAGGAACAGCCGTCGGTTTCCAGCTGGGTCAATCGAGAGCTCCCCCCAAGGAACGCAGGGCCTCCCTGCTCTAAAAACATGCTCCATGGAGAACAGTAGTAAGTCATAACAACGTTGGCTTTTCCCAGCAGAAATGGCCTTGACTGCATACCAAGTTTGAAAAATCATGTTTGTCTCAGCACTGTGAATCTAACACTTCAGCAAAATGTGTGCAGCCTTTCACTGCGGAGTGAAGTAAATATCCAACATGGCTCCGAGCACTCCCAGAATGCATTGTGCGCCCACGCCATTTTAAACCAAGCATAAATTAAGCAGAACACGCACGTACCTTTCTGTCCAACAAGATAATCAAGCCTAACAGGTCTGTGGGCCTTGCACCAATGTACAGGAGAAGATTGCCTTTCAGCTCTGCGACATAGACCATTGAGGAAACAATTCTGGCGCAGGTCCTCATCTGGTGTTTAACATGGGGTGTGGATTGTGATGAATCCATTGGCATCATCACTCCTTTCCCAGCAGTGACCTCTCCCCATGTGGCCAGTGTACGGCAGCCGCTACCTGATGCTGACCCTGGGGGCGGCTATATGAGGGAGGATCACATGGGGATGCAACCCTCAAGGGTTGCATGTCAACATGACATCATCGGACGAGACGGAGCATCCCCCTTTTTCCTTTGAGGATACCCCACCCATTCCCCATGCCTTAATGGCATATTATCATACCTCCCCTCACTCATCAAGCAAGGGTACTGAAAACACTTTTCTATACTCTGTACACAAGTCATCAAAACCTGACTTGCCTTTCAAAACTACTGAAAACACTTTTCCAGACTTTTCATTCAAGTCAAGAACTGACTTCCTTTTTCCTAGATACCAAAATACTTTGACGAAGAAGATGAAGATCAATGGAGGCAAAGAGCACAAGCTGCACCCTAGTTGTTGCAGGAAAAGGCAAGCGGCCGGGAGATTTAAACAGGTGAAACAGCTGACAGAGACGCTGGCTAGAGAATTCTAGTCCTCTCAGTGTCGACCAAGGGGCTGCATGGAGGCAAAGGCTCACCGTAGGAACCTGACTGCAGCGGACGGTACATTGTGAGGACGGCAGGAGCAGCCAAGAAGCTTCAGTGCGTTTGCAAGTACTGAAAGGCAGCCTCCACACCGCCTGAGCTCGGAAAGACACTGAACGGAAGAGCGGGAGCCACAAGAGGAACACAATCTACGAAGCAGTGACGGCAAGAGCAGATGGAACGCTGAAGAGCTGCAGGCTTGCAGTGGGAGAACTTGTGCATGCCATCAAGAGCCGGTGAGTCCACCCAAGAGAAGCAGGGACTTGAGGGCATATTGGCAACCCTCCTGAAAGTAAATAACATTGAATGAAGTATATTTGACACAACACACAAGTGACTATTACTTAGAGACAGAACAAAGGAAATATAAAAGACTGTCAAGTTTGTAAGTGTTTGCCGTATACCTTTAAGGCCTGGCAGGATAGTATAATAGGCAGAGTCCAGTCACAAGAGAAAAACTCTGGTAGGAGAGTATACCAGGCAGATTGAAGTCACAAGAGTATACATATGAGTAAAGCCCTGGCGGGAAAATGTACCAGGCAGAGTCAAGACAGAACAGACCAAATATAAGAGACTATTAAGTCTGTAAGTGTGCGTAGTGTACATATGAGGAAAGACCTGGTAGGAGAATATAGCAGGCAAATGCAAGTTGCAAGTGTGCTCATATAAGAAAGCCCTGGTAAGGAAGCATATCAGACAAGGTCAAGTTTAACAGTGTGCAAAATACATCACCTAAGGAAGTCCTGAAAAGGATACAGCAGGACTGGCAAAAGGCTGAGGTGAAACATATCAAAGAGGAGAGAAAACATGGCAGGATAGTACATCGGGCATCCTACCAAGATACAGACTAACAGCCAAGTTGTTTTGTATACCAATTGTGTTGTTTGATCAAAAGAAACCTAAAGAACTGATATTCTTGAAAGTATAAAACAGAGTGAAGAGAAATCTAGGGGAAGGGAACCACCCTCTGGTACAAGGAACTCTATCCTCCTGGAACATTTTATGTTGGAATTACTCATTTCCTTTTTGAACATTTGTACACTACTCAAGGCCAAATACATTTTCCTTTTCACCTTAGAGTTGATCTTTAGAATGCGAGGGCCAGAATATTTCTTTGGAGACGTGACGTTTTGCTTTGGACATCTTGGCATTGGACGGACCCTTTGTTTTGTTTTACGTAGGGAAACACCGCTTAGAGTTGGGACATATATTGCTAATGACCATGTAACTAAGTAACTAAGCTTTGTACTGTAACAAGTGCCACGATGTCCTCGGGCTGTTGTGCGCTATATAAATACGAATAAAAGAAAACAAAACAAACAAACAGAGGTATTTCCTAACACCCCTTTTATTTTAATAAAAGGTTTTGGCCAAAACCATAAATCCCATGTGTCCGCGTCTTATTCCTGGTTCCTCACAGGATACATATTTACACTGTATTGATGCAAGAGAACCTTAACCCGCTCATGGCCTAAGTCTTAGCCCTTCAAGTATTGTCATTTTTTAAACACATTTTTTTTTTAAATTAGTCAAAATATTACTGCTCAATTTTGGGTAACACAACATTTAAAAGCCAATGGATTTGCAGACAGTTCTTTAGGGAAAGGCGTGAAATCCAATACTTTAGGGGCACAGCCATCAATAGTATACAGGAACCTTTTCCAGCAGCAGTTCACGTACATATGCATGCCAATAAACTACGCAGCACCCACTCCCACAGACTTGGACTCTTCTCAGCATCACCAGGGTTAAAGAGACACCTGGCCTGCCCTGCACTCCTTCTACTACAACAAAAAACATACTCGCTCTGTGCGAGGTCAAGTGTTGTCTTTGGCAATTAAGCATTCAGGCACTGGTAAGACCGCTCTGAATTGGAGCTTTCCTCCTTGCAATCAGTCTGTGATCATCTCAGAAGATGCCATTGGAGTGAGAATGCCTAATCATGGGTGCCAACTTTTAATTTTCATTGCCGGGCCAAAAGTTCCCTTGAAAGGAACCAAACTAATTAAGGGAGCGTGAACCCCTCCCCAGATGGAAACTGCATTATAATCGCACCTTTTCTGCAAGGAATTGGTGGGGAGGAGGAGAGTGTCCAAGAATCTTCAGGCAGAACCGAACATGTAACATCTCTGCAAGTTCCTTAAACTGTTGTGCTACGTTTACAGATTCATTGTCCGCACTTGCCCCTCTACATTCAAATAACTTATTGTAGATCCCTGATCCTGCTCAAAATGTTGCATTAAAGTATATGACTTTCAAGCCAATAGCAGTTTATCTCTAGCAAAATTGACAAAGCACAGACCGTGCAAACAGATCACTTGGGGTGTACACCCAGAAACGCAAAATGGCTCAGCATCCCTACATGGGGGCAAAGTGATGTTTTTGCCCCCATTGCTAATGGGGCTAATTGCCCTCTTTGCCCCCATGTACTCGGTGTCTACGTTCACAAGATTTTGAATCTTGGGTGCATGCCCAGGAACAGATGCCCTCTTTCAAACAATAGTGTGAGAAGGAAATCAGACACTCCCGTCCCCTGCACACCTTTGTGCTGTATGACACCCAATATAGTGTTTATATAAATATTACTACATAGTATATACACATTTTTAATTCAGGAATAATATATCCACATGAAAGTGTTTTTTGTCCAGTTCTTCTTTATAAAAATAGAAAGCATCACGTGTTTCGGTATACAAGATTCCCTTCATCAGGTGCAGTTAAACCAATCTGTAGAATAATAAATATGTTCAAATTCATAATGGTTCAAAACATTTCTGTAGTAAAGCATAGCATTTTATAAAGAGTAATTTTATGTATGCAAATCATGCCTTCCAAAAATGGCAAAAGACATTTGGTCAGGCAACTGATGAGTAAGCCAAAGTATTACCCAAGTAGAAGAATGCTGCAAGGATCATCCATACCAGTGAGCAAACCAAGACGTGATCAATCAAAAACTGGTGAAAGAAAACACCTTAAGAGAATCCAAACTTGTGGCATGCAGCTTTAGTAGATACCTAGGTGCCACCCTTCCATTGGTGTTATTGGTGTTAAAAGTACGTAAATTACCTGGAAAGTATCATAATAAAGGCCAGTTGAATGAAACTGGGTTGTTATGTCAGCATAGCAGGTATCTTAGCTTAAAAAGATTGATCCGTGCATTGAGAAAAATTGAATACTGGAGTGAAACTGAGGAGAAAAAGTAAAGCGAAAAGAGATGAAAGGTTTTACCTGTCAGTAAAAGTGTCAATTCACAGAGAGCGCTGACATAGCGTCTAAAGTATTAAAAAATGTGGACAAACATTATGGAAGTAACTTCTATGTCTGGGTCCACCTTGAATGGCAGTCAACGGAGGACAGGACGTTGAGCAGCTACAATAAAGGTAATCAGCGTTGAATATACAACACTATAATGATGCTGAGGCATTACAATAAAAAATTATTGTTGTTCAAAGGTAAGTTAACGTAACTGTACTCCAAGAGAGAAGATCTTCTGCCGCAATAGAAGGCGCGAAGCGACGTGGTTGGATCTTTTATGTGTATGATAGCCATGACAACATGGTATAAAGATAGAAGATGGACTGCGAAAATGTTAAAAGTGCCGAGCGTCTGCACGTATCAATAGAGGAATAGGAAAGAACGAGTGTGACAAGAATGGTTATGCAATGTACAGAAAACATTTTGTGTCAATAACATAATGAGATTACCCCTTGTCTGTTTCTAATTCTCTGCCCCAACTACCTGCCCAATTTGGGTATGTAACAATTGGATCTCCGGGGTGCCTACAACCTTGTTCGAATACGAAAAGGGGATGAGTGAAAATGGCCTTTAAAACCCGGTATGGGCTATTCGATTATCTCGTGATGCCCTTTAGGCTCTGCAATGCCCCAGCCACGTTTCAGGCGTTTATGAATGACATCTTTCATGACTGCCTTGACCAATTTGTCGTGGTCTACGTGGATGACATTTTGATATACTCCTCTTCCAGGGAAGAGCACACTGAACACGTACGTTTTGTTCTACAAAGACTAAGGGAAAACTACTTATTCGTCAAAGCAGAGAAATGTGTTTTTAACTCCACGAAGTGGAATGCCTTGGGTATGACCTTACCAACCAGGGCATCAGAATTAGTCGTTCTAAGGTCAAAGCAGTACTTGAATGGACTGTCCCCACCTCGATCAAGGCCTTGCAGTACTTTTTAGGATTCTCGAATTTCTACAGGCGCTTCATCCACTCATTCTCCCTCCATTTCGGCTCCCCTCACTGCTCTAGCCAGCTCTAAACAACCATACCAATGGAATCCGGAGGCACAGCGGGCCTTTGAGGCCTTGAAAGCTGCATTCTCAACTGCACCGGTGTTACAACACCTTAATCCGCTTTTGCCATTTCTGGTGAAGCTGATGCCTCTGGGTCTGCCATAGGGGTGGTTCTGTCTCAGTGTTGTCCCGATTCGGGAGAGACCCATCCGGTTGCTTATTACTCAAGGAAACTAACCCAGTATGAGCGCAATTACCCCATCACGGAAAGGGAATTACTGGCCATCAAGGACGCCTTTTTGTAATGGAGGCACCGCTTACTGGGGCCGCGCCACCCAGTCACGGTTTTCTCGGACCATCAAAGCCTCCTGGCGTTTAAGTCTATGAAATGCCTCACCGCTCGGCAGGCCCGCTGGCATCTCTTCTTTTCTCATTTCAACTTCACCATCACATACCGACCGACTGGCCGGGCTCAACACTTGTGCAGATGTGTTGTGGCGTCTGGCTCACAACCCGGGCAGTACCGCTTCTGACCGGTCTCTATTACTGCCTTGTTTAGTGGTCTGCGGGTGTACTCCTCAGCCCTCTCTTCGTTCCCTGATTTCTGATTGGGTTTCCTCACATGCAGGGGATTGCGAGGCCCTCAAACTCGATGTGGTGCAGGGTTTACCATACATTCAAGGCCGTTTTTACTTGCCGCCTGGGGAGGCGCATCTTCGCGCACTGGCATGGTCTCATGATTCTTTGTTGGCGGCCAACCCGAGCCAGCAAAAAACCTTGGACTCCCTGCGCCACTGGGCTTAGTGTCCCTCTATGTATAGGGACGTAATCGACTATTTAGCTTCTTGTTCTGTGTGTTCCCAGTGCAAGGTACCACGTTCCAAACCAGTGGGCTTGTTGCAGCCGCTTCCAGTGCCACACAAGCCATGGTATATGGTCTCTATGGACTTTATAGTAGACCTACCTTCAGTGGAAGGTTTTGATACTATCTGGGTAGTCATTGACTATTTCACTAAGATGGCTCTATTTGTCCCATGTTCAGGGCTGCCTTCAGCACCTGGTCTAGCATCTATGTTCATTTTTTTGGCCTGCCATCCATTGTGGTGTCTGATCGCGGCCCGCAATTCATGTCACGTTTCTGGAGGGCTTTGACGTCGTCCTTACGTATTGATGACGGGTACAGCACTGCTTATCATCCGCAGACTGAGAGGGTCAACGCCACTCTCGAACAATTCCTACGTTGTCTTTGCCTTTATTTCCAGTCCTCCTGGTTGGCCATGCTTCCACCAGCTGAATTTACCTACAATAATTCCTTGCATTCGGCTTCCGGCGTATCACCTTTCTACGCTATGTATGGGCAGCATCCACGCTCCTTGCCCTTGGATCCTATTATTCCTGTCGACAACCCGGCTGCTTCGGCATGTGTTCGGGACATCAAAACCGTTCACATGGCTGTTCGGTTACATCTCCTCCGGGCTCAGAATAGGGCCAAGAAGTATGCTGATCAACACAGGTCTCCTGCACCAGATTACAAAGTGGGCATGAAGGTCTGGCTGTCTACCCGCAACCTGAAAATTGCTGGTCAACGCATGCTTTTAACCAAATTCTTGGGGGCCTTACTCCATCACGGAGGTGATTAGTCCTGTGGCGGTGCGTCTTTCTCTACCGTCCTCGTGGAGATTGCATCCGGTTTTTCATGTATGTCTTTTGAAACCGTGTCCCCCTTCTACGTGCTTGCCCGTCCGTCCGTCTCCTGTCCGGGTGGAAGGCGATTTTGAATAGGAAGTGGCTGATATCCTGGATTACTGGCTACACAGGGGTCGCCCTTTCTATCTTGTT
Source organism: Ambystoma mexicanum (assembly GCF_040938575.1). NCBI lineage: Eukaryota > Metazoa > Chordata > Amphibia > Caudata > Ambystomatidae > Ambystoma > Ambystoma mexicanum. The sequence continues at coordinate 198,391,907 of NC_090927.1, read as the reverse complement.
GATTGGAAGGGCTACGGCCCTGAGGACAGGTCATGGGAGGTGCTGCGCAATATTCATTCTCCTAGGCTCCTGCCTCATCATGCCCGCAGGGGGTTGGCGCCACCTTTGGGGGTGCATGCTGTCACACCTCGACCCCGCTCCGCTTATCCCCACCAAGGCAGACGGACTCTTTCAAAGCTGCCTCCTATTAAAATCATTGTGCTCCGCGTGGTGTCTGGCATTTTGCAGCGCTGCTTCTATCACAGTGGTGACTGCTCTGGAAACTGACTAATGCAACATCAGCCAGTTCGGCTTCAGCCCACATATCCCATGAGACCAGATTATCTTCTGTAGTCTTTGTACAACAGCACGGTCATGCGAGCCTAGCGTCACTTGGCTCTACCTCCTTAATGATATAATCCGTGGCAGCTGGGGGGGAACGCTGCTTCTGTTAGTGAGCTACATCCAGCATCTACAAAGTTCCGTCTTCAAATGCCAGTTTGCTTTCTGAAGATTTACAGACCTTGTTTCCATTTAAAGGGCTTCTCTGTGTCTAACCATAAACCCGAACATTCTTCTGCTTAAAGGACTGCTTTGCTTCTGAATTTGTTGTGCCCTACGCCCGCCCGTGAGTACCTTTTCAGCGTGTCCTAAGCCTGCCCGTGTACCGTCCTCCTTATCCAGTGCAACGACTGCTGTTGCTGCTGATTGACTCTTTTCCGGTGTACAGGCGGACCTCAACCTACAAACCTGTTTAACTGTAACACTTTGAGTACAGTTCTGGTAAATCAACCTGCCTGTTGATTGTAGTGCCTTAGCGCTCCCTTTGTGATTTAGACCTGACTGGTACTACTCGCACTCCAGTACTGGTACCCACCTTCTTGTGTTTTCTGTCTTGGACTCCTTTCTCTGTTTGGAACTAATTTCTTCTTGGTGCCATGAGTGCACATGAGAACGCTCTGCAGTAAGTGCACCTACCAGGTCTATCTCCATCCATAAGTGCACTTAAGGACGTTTTGCAGTTAGTGCACTTACCCGTATCTAATCTGTCCCTCGTGCTGCCCGGGATTAGCTGCCTGACTAACATTCCTGTTTGTTATTTTGTACATTCGTTTTGTCCTATCTTGGAGTCACAAGCTACCTTAAGCCTCCCAGGTGTAAGACATACATTGTTTCTTTCTTGCACCTACTCTAACAACCAGGATAGTCGCTAATATCCTTTCTTCAATTGCAGGACGGTTCCAGTACGTGTCCCATTGATATCAGGGGAGGGGGAGAGGGTTGTTCAGGTACATCACTTGTTAGTTGATGCCTAGTGGTGATTCCTGTTATCAGTTACTGACCGTGTGTCTTTTCTTTCAGCTGGGTCCGTGGCAGTGCGTTCTCCCCTCTCATTTGGGTGATCGGTCTCTCTGTCTGGTGCAATACACAGCAGAGAGTCATGTCATGTCACAAAGGGTTTCTTTCACTCATAGAGAGGAGGCTCTGGTGGAGGCTCCAACCCGAGCTCTTCAATCAACTATCCAGTTCCACAATCCGGGTCTCCTGTCTTGGCTACTCCCTGTCCGGTGAGTAACAGCACAGGGTCGAAGCAGTGAGATCCGTTTGATCCGATCGCGCAGACGGAAGAGACTGCGCCGGACTCCCGGCAGGGAGCCCGTGGCAATCCTGCGACGGCCGCTTTCCGCCCCAGCCACAATACCACCCCTTTAATGCACGATCCTATGCGGTTCCTAATGGCGGAAAGAAGAAGCCTTTAATTCGTGAGACGCAGAGGCCTCGCAACTTGGCTGTGGGTTGGCTGTTCAGGGGCCATTACGCCACTGCATGGCACGTTTAACCCGATGAGCGGCCCAACATAGCAATTGTAAGTCCTTAAAACGTGGGAGATCACAACCCATCCATATATTCTTGGAAGATGACCGTGTACCTTCATTGACGTTGGGGAGCGAACATTCGGAACAACCCACTCTAGCCCACAACACGCTGACTGTCATTTTTGTGTGTTAAACACTAATCTGCATAGCCAAACCTTAAACGAGTTGCGGACGCCCACGTGCTCAAACCCCTGCACTGTTTCATCAGAACCGGAGGCCACGAACCACCGGATACGACTGGAGGGGCCACAAGGTAGGTCCCTCAGCCAAAACTATCTGACTTGCGGTTGATAACACAACGGGCAGGGAGCGTCAACCCTTGTAGACTGCCCCTTGTCTTAAGGCACATGAAAGGCTATATAACAAGTGCATTGCAATAGTTTGTGATAAGCCAAGATAACGCCCGACCCCTCGGCACACATCCTACTCCATGTTGCCCATGGAGGATGGTCATCCAGATTAAGAAATCCCCTCCCACGTACGATCTGAGGAGCATTAGACTAGTAAGATAAGGAGACCCTGGGCGCGCAGTGTGAAACAAGACCATCAAACCGCCTCTGTGCCAACGACCCACTAACGAGACAAAGAAGACTGAGATATAACATGAGACGGGCACCTTGCTGGTTAAGCTTATGTAGTGGTCACAATCCCATAGACGTGGGAGAGCGCAGTCCATCCTTTATCTGGAGTGCAGTTCAGGAGGAACACTCTAAAGAAAGCAATTATGGACAATCACACACACAGGAGGCCCACCGCCCTAACACCGGTGCGCCACGTTCGATACCTGTAGCCCAGTAAGACCCACATAGAGGACATTTGGTACACGCTACAAGACCACTGACACTGTGCAAATAGCTGCAGCGAACCCAACAGAAATTGCTGGGGAACCGCACCAGAGGGTGTGATTTGAACAGGACGGCACTAGAACACCGCCAAGGGCATTCATCCCCCAAAGCCTCACTATTGATCTTCCCCACACCAGGCAAGGTAGGGGTATCTCTAATTGTAAACAAGGTCCCCTCGCCGGACTGCGATTTAGATACGTGTGGAACACATAATCCTTGATCTGCACTGAATACCGGGGCCGCTGCAAGGGGAACACGCTGTCACGACCCTCGCTCAAAACCCCCTTTGGCAAACCCATTGGCCAGGACTCGGGCCTCTAGAGCCTGGCATCCTCTTCAAAAACCCTCATGGGGCCAGTCCTGGCGCCTATGGCTCCAGGCTCATACACCATGAAAAACAATGTGCTTGGGAACTACTTTATTGTATTGTCAGCCAACATGGAGGCATCCACATAGCTTGGTTCCCAAGAACCAAGCTATGCGGTCTAGTGTTTTGGGTGTGGTAGCCTAGGGACTACTTTACCTGGACTATTTTGTTGGGGCTATTTAAACTACACCCGAGCAAGACAACACGCTTCACGTTACTTTGCAGCTTGCAACGTGACGCTCACCGTGTCTAGCTATTCCCTCGAACCTCGGTGAAGCAGAACCTGCAAGGAGACAAAAGGAACATCATTAGCAGCAGCATCTTACCTGCATTCTTCATCTTTAAACACTCGCAGCTACTGAGAACAGCTTCCTCGAATCTGCACGCCTCCCGGACAGAACGACCTGAAAGAGGAAGATAGAGGCAACATTAAAGAAAGCAGTAGAGACATTTACAAATTACGAACTACTCAAAAGGCTTACCTGGCTGGTCGCCTCTCGTCTGGCACCACTCCGGACATTCCACTCGCGCTGTAGAACACTGCGACCTACAAGGAAGGAAAACACAGGTTAACAAAGGCAAGACTTTGCAGCGCTGCGCATAGCGCTTACTTACCGCATCATAGCGCTCTTAATGCGCCATCATTTTCAAGCGGGGCTCAACCAAGCCAGTTCGCCACGCTGAAGCTCTGCATACCTAAGGGAGAAAAAAAGAGACATTTTAAACAAAGAGAGGCATGCAGGATAGCAACAAAACTAAAGAACAGCAATAAAGACCTACCTGAACAATATCAAACGGGCCGGCGTCCGTGAAGTAACTGGACCGCACTTGCCCATGAAAGACAATGCGCCCCTGCAAAGAAGGCAGGACGGAGCGCACGCCTAATTCTACCACAAGGTGAGGAGAGGGTGCCAGAGGGACTGAAATCCTACGGGGGTGGAGGGAGGATACTTAACCCAGTCGGTCAGTCTTGAACACATACCTCCTGTATTTTCAGGCAGAACCTTCCCCGCAGACCACATCAGGGCAAAGCTGAGAAGCATACCAGTGAGTAACCCAGCTGGGTGGCGTCCCTGTGGATGTTAGGCAGCAACCTGTGTAGGGACCACTGCAAAAGGCTTAAGACTACAGGTGTTGGCAGTAAACCCAATTGGTAGCAGTCTGTACCACCCAGATTTACCTGGTAGCTGTGGCTGAGCAGCCAGACTTCTCTCAAGAAGAGTTAGACAGTATATAGAGTATACAAGATAGGTACATATTATACAAAAGTATATAATTAATTATTTAAAAACACACTTTGTAAAATACACTAACACTAATATGGCAAGCAAGTTCAAACATAGTCACTATTAATATATATACATCCCTGATCACTTATTGAACAAGTCTTAGTTAAAACACCACTTATTTTCAGACAGAGGTGAGCGCTTAACCTAAAATGGCACTCCAATAAGTTAATTAAAAAGGGAGGGAAAAAGGCAGAATTGGAACATACACAATACCAACACTTTAGGAGAACCAGAGCAAGTCAGAAAAGGCAGAATCTACTGAGGAGCAAGAAAGTCATAGGCCAGGCCCAGTCTTGAAGAGAGCAAGGCGGAATGTGTCCAAGATCACACAGTTGAATAGTACTTTTAAAGAGTCGTTGCAAAGAGTTCAAAAAGGGTTGGATCAAGTCAGGCAAAGTTAGTCCCAAGTCACCCCAGGATAGAAAGTCAAGGATTTATGGGACACCTTGAACAGTATGTTGCAAGGGAGACCAGCCGGTACCTGAAATGGTGAGAAAGCTCCAGCGGGGGCAGTTGTTCCTGGCAGCGGGTGCAAGTTGATGCTTCGTCCAGGGGAAGAGAAGATCTCGACCAGGAGGAAAGCTGGAGGTCGTTGCACTGCCAGGGAAGAAACCAGCCGCAGAGTTTCCCGGTTAAACTACCCTTTTATTTGCGGTAGTGGTGAAGCGTGGCTATCCGGCCGCCGGGGTGCTTGGCAAGGGCGATTCGACCACGAGACGATCCAGGAAGGCGAAAAAGAGGGCGAACTGGTTATCCCCACCAGCTCAGAGGAAGAAGACTCTCCGGGATGAAGATCTTCTCTGTCGTTGGGAAGTGGTGAGACGGTTCAGCAGGGCTCCACCGGTGGTGTCGTCGTTACAGGTCGGCTCAGCTTCTCCCTCTTCGGATTCTTTGGTCCTGTGGCGACTTCTGAAGTTCCAGTCCCGAAAGCCTTGCTTTTATCCAGAAAACCACCATTCATCAGTCCTAGCTGTCACTCAAACATGCTAAGTGGTGAGTCGGGCGGCTCACCACTGGGCCAATCACAAGAGTGCAACTTCAGTTGCCGAGGCAACTCAGTCCAGGGTGCCTAAACCCCCCTCTCACACATCCTGTAGACCCAGACAGAGTGGCACCACATTTGGAGGCTTCTGTGGAGAAGCCCGCCAAAAAGTGGAACAAAGGGTTCGACTTGGGTTGGAGTTGCAGAGTCGAACACAAACGCCATTTTAAAAACGAGTCCTGGCAAAAAGACCCAACCGGGGAATAAGTATTAAATAAATAACCCAGCGGTAACATTGCACCAAAAAAAGTGGTGCGTTTAAAATGAATGGGAAAATCCCATAGGAAATATTCCGGTGGAATATTTTGCGTGGTAACCGCTGCCACCAGCCAGAAACTCGATGAGGGGGGACTGCACAGTGCCCCCTCGAAAAACAGACCCAGGGGTAATCTAATTACCCCTACCAGTACTTCCACAATATTATGGTTTGTACTGGTTCTGTTCACAATGTAAGACTAGTAAAGTCAGTGGTGACTTTACATGCCCTGGGAGACAGTAGTCAGTCCCAGGGTATGGAGTCTATGTTTGGGGGTCACTATGACACCCCTGTGTTACTGAACTGAGGGTGCTGTGTAACACACTTACCAAAAACACATGAAACCCTATGGAGTAAAAGACCCCATAGCCCATAAAACACATTACAAAGTCAAAGGATATCTCAAATCATGTCTAAGAGTGGGAGAAAAAGAGTCTCACTCTTAGCAGGAGAAAAAATTAAACCCCAAAAATCTAGCAAAGCCGCTGGGGGATTCACTAGGTTTGGGAAATTAGCCTTAACAGAGAATTCTCCCTAACAGTGGATACCAGGTGAGCGTAACACACGCCCCTAATACCGAGCAACCAACATAACCTACTGAACACCCCTGCGGGGCAGCCACGCCAGAATATCTCTCCTCGCACGACACAGTCAGCTCTTGGACCTTTTCCCACCACCAGGAAATTCGACGCCCTAGTCCACAAGACCCTTAGGGCAACGGATATACAACAACACATCGATGATGACAAAGGGCTCCGGTACAAGAGAAAAAAAAGGGCCCTATGGATTCATTCACGAGCTCCCGGACCCGTGCGGCATAGACAACAATGCTGTCGACCAGAGACACTCCAACTACATCCTCAGCTAGTCCTAGAGACGACCATCTTCTCGCCACAATGCAAAATGGGTTTTTATCTTTCAATGTTAAACTAGACAACATTGTGGCCACTATCGGATCACTCAAGGCGAGATTGGATAAGGAAAGTGCCCGAGTAACGGAAACCGAGGCCAGAATAAGTACGAACGAAGATACCATTGGCCAGCGCAGCTGCGATATTGCTCAACTGAAAGGGGAAATCATGAGAATGCGAGGCAAATGTGAGGATTTGGAGTCTAGATCCAGGAGGAACAATATCCGAATAGTCTGAGTCGCTGAATCCTTCGGTAAGGGCCTGATGGTGACGTACACTGAAGCTCTCTTAAAATCCCTATTTGGTGCGACATCTTTTTCCGAACACTTCCTAGTGAAGAGAGCACATCACACCCGGGCCCCGAGGCCTAAACCCGGGGTCCCCCCTAGCACCATTATCGCCAGGCTGCTAAATTATCCTGACAAAGATATGATCCTCAAAATGGCCAGGAAAATGGGAACGCTACAATATGATGGTAATCGCATACATATTTACGCCGACTTCGCTGCAGGGCTACAGGCTCAAAGGAGATTCTACGAGCATGTTTTAAGACAACTCGCACTACGTCAAATCTCATATGCCTTAATTTTTGTTGGCGAAAATGTGAATTCAATATGGAGGCAGGGCACACTTTTTCGAGAACCCCACGGCAGCAATGGACTACATTGAAGCTTCAATTCCGCTACCACCTCGTGATTGTGGAATAGATCAGAACCTGGCTCCATGACCAAATGACGAAAAGAGACAAACCGAAGACTGAATGTTGCAAATTGGGATATCCTTTGGATGTGTTTTTTGTTTGAATGCGGTGGCAACGGGTGGTACCGATCCATATTATCAGTTGCACTGGATTGGATGCGTCCAGCTGGGGCAGTCATAGAGCTGCATCATACGCACCTCCGGAAGGTTCCACAAGTTTGAAGGCAATCATCATTGTGTTGGAGATCATGGTGCGGGAGGGTGGAGGCGGAGGGATGCACAGTGGTCACTCCCTAGTACACCTGGTGAGGATGAGGTATGGGTGAGGGAGGATGGCCGAGTTGAGGGAGTTGAGCCGCCACCTAACAAAAGTTGATCCCTCACCCATTAGATTAATTTGTACGCTCACCAACGCGTGATCTGAAATCTCACACACTCTAATATCCGCACAAAGGACCCTGTCAATCAGCCTATCAGACACCAAAAGATAGTCAATTCTGGAAAACAAATCATGCTCAGGTGAATTAAAAGTGAACTCCCTCTCAGTAGGATGCGTCCTCTTCCAAATATCTACCAAATCAAACATCTTGAGGACTAGATCAAACTCCCGACTTACTGCTACATTTGTGAACTTGCAAGAAGCCGAGTGATCCAATTGATGATTCATAACGCAATTAAAATCCCCACCAAAGACAATAGTCCCCTCACGCATATCGCATAGGCAGTCGGTCAAATCATCAAAAAAGGACTTCCCCGGCGAACATGGGCCACAAACACATCCTATCGTTGGCATCTTGCCCCCATAAAGTACATCTGCTATAACCATCCGGCCATCGCCATCCACAGCCACCCTGTCAATCACTATGTTCAAACCTTTCCGGAATAAAATACTCGCCCCTCTCGATTTTGAAGAAAGGTAACTGGATATTTCCCTTTAATATCTAGAATTAGTCAGATAGCCCTGTATTCACTAATCCCTGTATACAGCCGGTCAAGTGGCACAGCGAGTAGAGTGCTCGCTTTGACATTCGTGCAGATCCTGCTAACGCCGGGGCCAAACTCAGCCTTTCGTCCTTCCGAGGTCGATAAATGAGCACCACACACTGTGGGTAATAATAAGCAGCGTTCAGATACCTGAGGGTTCGTAGCGCTATATAAATGCCAAATTATTATTTTTATTATTATTATTAATCAATTAGTTGCTTTAAAAAAATTATATCGGCTTTAGCTCTCCATATCCTAGTCATTACTTTGCTCAAGTTACATGGGCAATTCAGGCCCTTCATGGTCCATGTTAGAAAAGATAGATCCCCCCCCCCATTTCACACAAGAAACACTATTCATCTCACAACTTCTGCCGCTTGAAAATATAATCATAGGAACTTACAAATAGAAATTAGACTCTGGCCATATCATCAATAGCAATCTTATAATTTATCCGCCATGCAAACCACATGTACCAAACCACATATAAAAGAAATAAAAAGAAATACAAAAAAGACAAAAACAACTAAGTATTAATACATCATCGGTCAGATTTATCCCCAACTGTATATGAGCAGCATTATATAAATTGCTTTCCCCGATTCAAACCATATCCTCCAGAGGCCATTGCCCCTTTATTGAACCTTCGCAAAATAACACTCTTCCCTCTCCTTAGCGCATACATCAAACTCTTACGAGAGCTGAAAGAAAGCCCTCAAACACTCCCCGGCATGAATGAGTGCTCAAGACATCCTGGTAAAATAACATGCGTGTGAATGATTGCTGGAACAAGTCATAAGGTAGCTGTGTAAGTACAACATCTAACATTCCCTGCCATACATTCCCCGCCACTCCCTGTCTCAGGAGGATAGCTCAGGGACAAAGTGCCCGCCTTGGAAGCAAGACGATGCAGAGCACCACAGGTTCGATCCCCAGGTCTGCGCTTAGAAACCTCCGGGTATTAAGCATGTTATAAATAACCAATTTTACAATACAATTATACTAACAATTGCAATAACTCTTTTCCCCAATTGTTAACAATTCCAGCCATTTGCAAACTGCCATTCACCTATCAATATACCAATGTAGTTAAGCATACCTCTGTGCATAACAAGTATTTCATCTATGAGCAAGAGTCTTGCTGCCATACAATGAAATAAACCCTTCCCGTGTGGTATTAATGTTAGAGTATATTGAGTGAACATTGCATACAAGTATGATTTACCTCTAAATGTTACATCATTCCAAAATGCGTATTTCAAAAACACATACCCAATCGCACTTCCCATAATGCCCAAACCCCCAGTTCACTGCGCAGGTCTAGATCAGAAAAATCGCACTCCTATTCAACAGCAATATATAGTTTTTCAGATGTACTAGAGTAATGCATCAAAAGGTGCATAAAGCAATTGCCCACATCCCAGACAAGTCAACAAAACACTACCAACTGGCAATTCTGTAGAACATGACCGACTGATTAATGTGCTCTGAATAGTTATCCCTCAATCTTATACCAGCATTAATACTGTACAAAAAGATCATAACAGGCCTCTGTTCCATCTATCTGCAATAAGATCATATAGGTATTAGCACACTGCAACTCAAAACCACTCGAAAGGAAAACCTATCCAAATTAAGTCAGATACATGTGAACCTCCTTAGTCCTGTGCCGCGCCGCACCGGCCTCCATTACTGCGTATGAATTGAAGCCTCCAGTTCCCTCTCGCCGGCATCCACTTATCAGTCCAACAGCCCAGTGCGAGACCGTGGCAGCCACCAGTGCCTGACGCCATGATTTCTGGGACAATAGGAAATGGATAGGAAGTACAGGCCGCCCACTTCCCACCAAGCCCTGTAGCATAATGCCACAACAATGCAGGGTTCTCTTTTCCGACACAATTCTTCTTCTGTTATGTTTTTGGAAATGGATCCACTATTTCAACAGAAGGGATCTAACCTAAGGAATATGCAGTGTTTCTTGGGCCGTCAAACCAGTTGCTCCACAGTGGAATCCCGAGAGTATCGTGAGTACGATGAGATAAATCTCCCCTCTCGGTTTCTCTGTGAAGCGCCTCAGTCCAACCCACATTTGGGAAGGGTATGTGAGAAACCGGAGTGTATTCTCACTCCTACTCCCCTTGGATCCTCTACGCAGGAAGCCAGAAAATGTCATAGCTTTTGGATCCTGACCCTGGGGGCGGAGAAACGAGGGAGGATCACCTGGGTGGAGGGTCCTTGAGGATTGGGAGTGGGGTGCCTTTGGGCGAGTCATGGTATCCCCCTTTTCCTAATGACAGGCAACATAACCCTCCCCCAACCTTTATGGGCTATCATAAGCCAATTCCCCTTAATCTACCACATATAACACTTGATAGTTGTAATGCTGAAAAGGCCTTATGGAGGGACAGGGCCTCCTGTCCTTGTCCTACCACTTCTCTGTGTGTGTTTTCTTATCTTTTCTGTCACTGAGGGCCAGCCTGGACCTCAGGCAGTGTAGCTCTTCAATTTATCTTTTGGTGAATACCCATGGGATATCCTTATGGCACCCATGGGTTGGGGTACACCCTTGTACCACTTATGTGTGATTTTGGGGACCTGTGTGTTGCCCACAGAGCAGGTTATGGGCTGATGGCAGCTACATGCTAACTTGGCAGTGGCTCTGAGTGTCCTCCATTTTGGGATACAGAGGCTCTGCCAAAAGAATCAATGGATTCCTGATAGAAGGCAAGATGAACCCTGTGGCCTTTTTGTTTCTATTGCCTTTTACTTTGTTTCCCAAAGTCCTGGGAAGCCGTGACTCTGTCCCTTCCTCCTGAATGGCTGTGGATGGAAACACCATATATGTCTCTGTTCCCTTTCCCCCTGACTGGCTGTTGGGTGGAAATACCATATATGGCTCTGAGGCTGCCTCATGTCTGCTTGACTGGAGCCTTCCCAGGTGGTGTCTTTTGTGGGTACTCCCTAGGGGTGGGACCTGTGTGAATTGAGTTGGGAGTCAACTCACATTCTCTGTTGAGGTTGTCTGGTTTCTGTGTGTGTGACACAATGAACGAGACAGCCCTGACTGAAACTGACATGAATGCAGTATAGTGTGCTGAAAGGCTGGGTACTTATCCCAATCCACATTCTTTGATATGGGTGTTCGGGTGGGGTGAATGGCCTCAATGTCTATGAACCTGATTGGCTTCCTGCCTGCATGAATGTCCTTCTGTGTGATTGGCTGACTGAGCCTGGCTCAGCCAGAGTGAATGAGGGACAGATGTGTATATCTGGGGACCTCTCACTTAGCACTTGGTCAGAAGCTGAAGCAAGAAGACGCTGTTGCTTGAAGCCCAGCTGGAGGAGAGGTCTCCTGCTGCAATTTCTTCAAGTAATCCAAAAGCTGTTGTGTCTCCCAAGTGCTAATCCAGAGAGGACCTGCAAAATAGACCTCTCCCAGAGCTACAAGGAACCATTGTGCAAAGCTGCTGCTCATCATTGACGTATCCTGGAAGCCAGTCCTGTGTGTCTGCGGTCCGGGAAGAGGTCTTCTAAGTCCAGAAGAGGAGTGCCGGACATCTCGAGCCAGAGAAGTCCATTTGACTTGTGTCGCCCAGGGTCCGGAGGTGCATTTTGTGACCGTTGGAAGCCGTTCCAGTCTACCGCCCAGAAGGGGGGGTACCCTGGCATAGTACTGCTAGACACCCGGAGCTGCGAAAGGTCCAAACTGCCTAAGAACATTTGAAAGGACATTCTTGCCGTCACCACTGATCACTTTTTCCCACCGGAGAGAGTACAGAGTCGTTGGGTGCAGTGGAAGGTCCGCTTGTGGGTTTCCCGCCACCAGAAGCTAACGAAGATGTCCCGAAGGTCCAGACTTGGCGAGGATCTAAGATCCAGTCCAGTGTTCGAGTCCAGGTCGCCAGAAGCCATCCAGAGGTCCATGCTGTGGCTGCAGCACCGAAGAACCAAAATTCGGAAAACCGCGATATTCCAAAACCTGACACCAAAAGTGATCTATGCACCTGTCGCCGCCAGAAGTCATTGAAGAGTCCCAGGGGTTTTACTTTCATCTGCCAAGCCTTTAAAGTTCCCACAGCAAGTTTCATCTTCACAGGACTTCTACAGTGGGAGAAATCGTCGAACAAAGGAGAGCACTGCGAAAAGCCAAACTGCTGTACTTCTGAAAGACTTTGATTCCTTTTTATTCTTGGACTCAGCATCCCAGTGGCTCCTTCTTCCAAAGGGGATCCATCCTCAGAGGGAATCGTCGGGTAAAGCCGAGAAACTGCCACTTCGCCTGCCAAGACACCAAAGGTACTGTAACGAGGAAGAGTATCTTCCAGCCTCAGGAGTCGGTCCCAGATTCGTCTTCAATCCTGTTCCCTGTCGCCTCTCAGGTACTTTAGGGTGGTAGAACCTTTTAAAAGAAAGCACAAGGTTATTGAAAGTTATTTGACTGGGCTGTAAAAGACAACATAAATTACTCCCTAACTTTTCCATTTACAGGTTGCCCAGGTGTGGGGATCCTCACTCAGAATTATCTATCTAAGCTAAAGAAAGCATTCTGCCACTATTCATAACTAACCTTCCTATTCTATGCTGGTATACCTAACTTAAGAATCCACCTGCCTATTTAAAATGTCTGCAGTTGGTGCATCAATTACAGGATTTAAGTCATGTGTGGTACCACATCGAATGTATATATTCTTTGAATAGGTATGCCAAGTGCAAAGTGTTATTATTTATATGTATATTTGGTATAGGTAGCAAACCTTATTTTATATAAAGAAGCTGTGTTAGCACCTATGTAGTGTGTGGACATTCCTTTGTGGGGGCTTTGGGGAAGCACTACCAGCCTGCATCACCTCCTGAAAGCTGAAGCCTCGCTGCTCGTCCATTGCTACCAAATTGAGTGTTGCTGGGGTGTGCTGTGCCTTTACCCTACCATATAAAGGGCAGAAGTACAGATACCCCCTCCAGTCTTTACAACAGTACTGGGACGAAGAAGAGTCCATCAAGAGCAGTGAAGATTACCTCTTTTCACAACTTTGGTACTAGGACGAGGAAGATGCATACAAAGAGTTGAGGTCAGGAATGTTCCTCCGATTATGGTCAGGCAGTACTAATGAGTGAGCCACACCTGCAGCCTGTCAAGGGGCTGGAGGTGTATAAATGGATAACAATCAGCCAGAGGAAGAGAGAGAGGAGCGCGAGACAGGGCGAAATGTGTGAAGAGGCAGCTTTGGTGGACCTGGAGCAGCACAAACCAGTACGCCGGCAAGACACCGAGCACACTTGGGAGACCCAAAGCAAGTGTGCTGTGTGACTTCCCCCAAGCCAGGGAGCTTGCAGACCCCTGAGAACGAGTGGGAGCTGCTGTGAAACCAGAGCAGAGAGGACGCTGCCCGCGTGCCGACCAAGGCACTGGAGTTGCCGGTGTGAGGAGAGAAGCACAAGGCCGGTGAGCAGAGCTCACGGCGGTAATGTACAGAAGGCCGGTGAGTGTCGGGAGGGCAAAGAGGCTCTGGGGCGCTCCAACCAGACCGCAAAGGAACTCCGGTCTACAGTATAGAGACAACTATGAGGTTTTTGAATACCGAACTAACGAGAAACTTTACTTTGAACAATGAAATGCTCATTGAAAAAAAGAGCTAAAGAAAAACTTCACTTTGAATGATCAAATGCTCATTGTATACCGAGCTAAAGAAAAACTTTACTTTGAACAACTAAAGGCTCATTGATTACTGACCAAAAGGCACACTTAAATATGGAAATAAAAAGATGCATATTGAATCCTGAACGTTATAGAACTTAAAAAATGTGACCATTAAAAGTGGACATTTGACAATAGTGAACCTTTTGTGAGTGAATGCAGTGTGACAAGGTCCATGTGCAGCTCCTCGGTTATATGATGTGCAGCTTTCGAACTTCTCTGTTTTCCTGCGCAGCCAGTGTGGTCCATAATCCCTCTCGGAGCACAGGTTGTACCTTAAATTGGTACTCTACCATTGTCATGCAAGTGTGGGCTTTCTGCTGCTTCCCAGTTGATTTGGCACTTGGAAACATTCTCTAGTTCTTTATTTGACTCCTGCTCTGCTGCCAGCCTGTTGGCAAGTTAGTTGAGCAGAGTATTAAGGTCTTTGTCACTCGTATTTTTAGACATATGCCTTTGCCCCCATCATGTGTCTGGTGAACAGAAGAGAGTTCTTTTGCATCTGATTGTTTCCTCTATGAGCTGATGTTGGTGATCATGATGTTTCTAAGCCTCTTCTTCTCGATAGCTGGTGACATCCTGTTTGCCTCTTCTTTGGCTCCAGTGCCATCTCCTGACTTCTGGAGCTGCCTCTTCTGGAGATGCAGTTTTAGTTTCTCTTTTTCAACTCTCTGGTGGAATACTTCTTTCTCTAGGAGGGTTACCATAACAGCTCTTGGCCTCTAATTTTTCTTTTCCCCTTTGGACCGTGACTGAATATGTTCAGGTTTCCCCTGGAGATCTGTTAGCTGTGCTTGTAGTATTCACCGTTGTTTCCCTTCTTTCCTGCCTAGTATTGGTGCAATGTTTCTGCAATTCTATCTCCTTCTTAGGTTGAGCAGTCAGTTCAGCTGTGGACCGTAGATCTGGCCTTTGAAGGCCGCTTCTCATTTGCCCTCGCTGTACCTGCCTCTAAGACTCATTCATGTGTGTTATTCATGGAGACAATTCCTGCCGTGCCTCAGGTTCCTGGCCAGGTTACTTTGTTCCTTGGGGTATTTCTGAAAGTCCTGCAGCAAACTGCTAAGCAGATCAATGTTTCATCAAGGTGGCTGATCGCCATGTGTGTTTGAAGGTTTAAGGGTATATCTTCTGGGTGTGTCATGGCTGGAACACTTTGTTTCCTCCCTGGGCTGAACTATGAGTTCGCCATGGTTGTGTTCTGTTGGGGTTGGGCTTGAAGGACAGTACAAAGACTAGCAATATATGTTTCTATCGATTCCAGTCTGGGTTGTCCTTTCTTTGGAGGAAGGACGTAATCCAGACTATTCAGGACTAGAAACGTGGTCCTTCAAAATGTGATGTTTCTCCACTTTATCACTTCTTCACGCAACCTCTTCCTTTACATGGAAGGATATTGAAATGCGGATTCCACCATGCAATGTTTCTCCAATGTACTGCCATGCACGTGTCTTCCACCGCTGGTCTGGTTCCTGGTGTCGCTGCTCTGCAGTGTCTGGTTTCCTCTCTTTTTGGCACTCGTCCTGCTGCTCCTTCTAATCCTGGACGTTCGGTCTCAGACTTATGCTGCTCATCTCCCAAGATTCTCCCTAGTTCTTTTCCTCTGTACATCAGTAGTCCCCTCTCTGCCTCCTCCACACGCCCTCTCGTAGTCCTCTCTCCCCAGCATAGGCTTGTACAGGACATGGGGCTGTACAAGCTTATGGCGGGATAGGGCTCTCATGTCCTGTCCATGGCCATGGCTCACTGTGGACCATTATTCCACATCTTGCGCTTCCCATTAAATCCACTGCTCCTCAACATCTGCCAGACTCTTCCATAGCTTCCAGGTTTCTGGCAATCTCACCATGACCACAACTGTGCCACTCGACGATACCAACAAACTCACCCTACTAGGCTCTGCTCCCATTTGTGTCTCCTGTGGTACTGCGTGATACTGCATGGTCTGTCACCTGATGGAAGAATGTAAAAACAATCTCACATTTCCATGTATACCATGGTCCATCAGGTTGACATCTACATTGCTATAGAACCGGCCCAACACACATGCAATTGCCCCCTAATGTCTTCTGTGCAGGAGCAGGGAGGGAAGTGTCACTCACTGCATTCTTCATGAGGCCTGGGAGCCCTCAGAGGAGCGGACTTCAAAATCATGGACATAAAAAGATCTCTGTATGGGCAGAACACTGAGAGCCTTGAGCCCCATAGACCTCGTATGATCTTTACAGGACTGTGCTTTCCTGTGCAGGGGCAGCGGACCTACAGCTTAGAAGGTAAAATAGCTCTGACTCTCCCCAGCATAGGCTTGTAAAGGACATGTCCCTTGATAATTCCTCTCTCTCTCTGGACTCTGTGCATGGACAGCGGCCCTACAGCTTAGAAGGCACTTCACTTTCTGGGTGAAGAAGCAGGCCCAGAGACAACATGGGGCACCTTTCCGTACCCCTGCACCGGATGGGGCAGCACATTTAAAAAAAAGAGTTGTCTTTATTGAGCCTTTGAAAATCAAAAACAGTTGACATAAATAAGTCTGGAGTTCAAAATGTCAGCAAAACATTTAGAAGACGTCTCGGTTAACCAAAAAGAGACACAAAAACGGATTTCTGACATGTGACAAAAGTAAGACGGACACAAGTGATCACAGTTCAAGGGTGTTTATTGAACAATGAAAGTTTGCATGGGGGGTTGGAAGAACGCCTAATCGAAACTGAAATCTAAGATGGGGACAGGTGTCGATCATCAAATGAAAATAAGGCAGTCCTAGTGGTGTCAAATCAAATAAAGGGGCCTATACTAAGAAAACCTATAGCCAATTACTTGCGCCTTATACAAAGGGTGTGGGGTTAAGTTTCAAGAAAGAAAGGAGTGTTCTCAAATGATAGGTCAGGAGGCGGTAGCCTGGGTCTCCCTTCCCCACGTTTTGAGCACTGGGTAAGGTGGAGTTGGTGGAGCTCAGCACAGTCTCGGGCTTCTCTAGCACCAGACAACTGGTCCAATGACAGTCCCCAGCACAAGACAACAGTTTCAGTGACAGTTCTGAGGACACACTCTCGGGTTTGTCTAGCACAAGATGACAGTTCAGCTTTAACCCTCGAGCTTTCCGTAATCAGGGCTGTCGATGACCCAGTCTCGTTTCCTCTGAAAGTCTCTTGCCTTTGGTGCCCGATGTATTCAAACAACAAAAACAAAAGTTCCTTTAACAAATGAAAGTTTGTTCCAAATATTCGCTGGGTGAGGGATTTACCCCTGGGTCCCCCTCTTCTGGGCTGACCCTTCTCAATTGTAATCTGCAGTTCAGATAGGGCAACGGTTTCACTGTTTCACCCCTGGGTCCCCCTCTTCTAGGCTGACGCCTGTTGTGTCGTACTTCACAATTCGGTTAGGGTGACGGCTTCACCCCCGGGTCTCCCTGTTCTGGGCTGACCCTTCTTAATTGTAATCCATAGTACAAATCTGGGTCCCCCTTTTCTGGGCTGACCCTTCTCAATTGTTCCTTTGCCTCTTTTATTCTTTTCTCATTAAACTTTGGGTGATAACTTAACTCCTTGGATCTCCCTCGTTCGGGCTCGGACCTCTTTCACCTGTCAGCTCTTGGGTGAGGACTTCACCTCCGGATCTCCCTCATCCGGGTTCGGGCCATTCTCTGCCTTTTTATCTTCTCAGTGATGGCTTCACCCCTCTTGATTTTAACGGGAGTCAGTTCCCTTGGTTTTTCAATGTTCACTTTCGCTATGGGATTCACTTCCTTTTCTTTCATAGTGCTTCTAGATCAAAGTCTTTCGATTGTACAGGGATTTTTTCTTGACCTTTTGTTTGACCACTTTAACCTACTTCGCGGGCCTACCTACCGCCTTCTGGTACTTGTAGTTTTTCTCATATGGGGCTCGACCAGAGTCTCTCGAGTTAACACCCACATGGTGCCGCTTTCCCTCTACAGCTGGTCTGTCCTTTTCACACTTTTAACAGCTCAATTAAAGTTCAATACCTTTAGTTCGAGGGGATTGGGTCCTCCGACGTATTCCATATCTATGACAGTAATCCTCACAGCTGTGCTGCTTCAGAAAATCTTTTGGTGTCTGCTTCCTGCGTCGATGACGTTGATACGCTGTCCTCGAGGGCTTCCGTCGAGCCGATGTCACCGGATGTTATAAGTAGGACGCACGACGCCCGTAGCCTCAGTTTGTTTTTTCCGCGAACGTGTTCGCTTCGGAGATCTCGGCGCGCCTCGATTCTACTGAATCCTGTTCTTTCGGTACTTCGAACCTGTTTCTTCATTGAATATTGTATGATGTCTTTGGCTTCTTCCACCCCGCGGTCCGGGTTTAAGAAGTGTCGGGTGTGAGGGTCCAAGATGTCGCTGACGGACACGCACAACGCTTGCCTCTGGTGCCTCAGGGAGGACCATGATACGGATGACTGTGTCGACTGCCAATCGCTCACATCGAAGGCCATGCAGGAGCGTAAGAAGAAGCTGTCGGTCGGTAAGGTGGCCAAGCCCCAAAAGTCGCGTTCCACTGGTCTTTCGACGGATGATTCGAGGGTATCAGGTGGTAATATCCCCATATATATGGTCGCCGTAAATAATATCGCCAAGAAAAGGTAGCGATATTATATGGGTGATCATATATATGGGGACAGGCCATTTTTCGGCAATATTTTTGCATAGCGAGATTTTTGTGGCGACATTATTACATGCAACCGATTCAACAGGCGACTCTCCGCATCGTCGTCGTGAGTCTGGGGGTTCTCGGTCTGGGAGTCGGTCCCACCATTCCTCTGCCTCTTCGAGGCACTCCAGGAAGCACTGTCACAGGTCGCCTTCCCCTTCCTCGTCCAAGGACTCCGCCCCTCGGCGAGTTGCTTGTCCCAATTCGGATTCCTTCCGAAAGGAGATGTTGGTGATTTTTCAATCGCAGGGCTCCGGTCCGTCCGCGCCATTGAGGACACCAGCCGTGGCCGTACTAGAGACACCGCTCGTCTGCCTTCGGTCTTTAGCAGTCGTCGCGACCACCGGGCACTTTCGAGGTCCCGGTCGGACAAGGATGGTCGCTCTAGGCATGCCCGTTCCAGGTCTCGGTCCTCGACGCCCTCGAAACCGCAAGAACCTGTGAAGTCTTCGAAGAAGACATCGACGCCAGCGGCGCCGAGGTCGTTGGCGGACTCTCTCGAGGCTCCGCCTCCGAAGAAGTCGTCGACGCCATCGGCGCACATGCTGTCGAGAGACTCGCTCGTGGCTCCGCCCTCGAGGCCTGTGTCGACGCCGTCGAAGGTGTCGGCGCTGCGCTCGACGCCGATTCCATCGACGCCCTCGATGCCTTTTGAGGCGGCTTTGTCGGGGGTACCCCGTGGCACGGTGGAACCCCCCAGAAAGGCTCTGGCCAAGGCTAAACATGTCTTGGTTCCTTTTTCTGTGCCCTCCTTCCGGCCTCTGGATTATATTTCTGAGGTGGATGAGGGGTCTGAGGAAGGTGAGGTTCCTGCAGAGGTTCCTGATGACCTCCTTTCTGGTCATAGCCAACTTGAGGACCTGCGTCAGTCGTTGCACGACGCCAGTGGTCTAGACACCTCTTCGGAGGTGGAGTTTGGTAGGCCTGAGCCTGGCACGCATGCCGAGTCTTCATATCGGCGCCTGATGTCGAGGGTTGCGGATTACCTGGGGTGGTCTGCCCCCCCTGGGGATTTTCAGCAGGATGACCTAACTGATATCCTCGACCAAGGTCCACAAACTGACCCGGTGCTGCCTTTCCATATGGCCTTGCAGAGAAGGGTGGCTGCGGCTTGGACTTCTCCGGAGAGTCTCCCGGCAGTGAGAAAGTCCTTGCCGAAGAAATATCGCCCAGCCAGTGGCGACCCCAGCTACTTGATCACGCACCCTACTCCAGAGAGTTTGGTGGTGCAGACGGCTACGGCCCCCGCAAAGCATGCGTTGTACCCTACCATCCCTCCTGATAGGGGCGAAAAACATTTTGACGGCTGGGTGAAGGTGTTTTCTTCTGGGGGTATGGCGCTCCGTTTGTGCCTTGTCTCGTTTCACGCACACTCTGTGGAACTGTATCTCCTTAGCGGCTGATCATATTCCCAAAGGGGAGGAACGGGATGGTTTTCTTGCTATTGTGCAGGATGGCAAGGACGCCATGTGCGAGTCCGTTCAGTCGGGTCTGTACTTGGTCAATCCCTGCTGGAGAAAGGTGCCATAGAACTGGTACCTGTAGCGGAGAGGAACAAGGGATGGTATTCCCCTTATTTTTTGATTTCGAAGAAAGACTGGGGATTGAGACCCATCGTGGACTTGCGCGGTTTGAACAAGCTCTTCAGGAAGGACAAGTTCAAGATGGTTACTCTTTCTCAAGTCCTCCAGGCCCTTCAACTTCAGGGCTGGTTGGTGTCTCTCGACCTCAAGGACGCTTATTTGTATGTGCCGATCCATCCAAAGCACAAGAAATACCTGAGGTTCACGGTTGGCGACTCGCACTTTCAGTTTCGGGTCCTGCCGTTCGGATTGACCTCCGCCCCGAGGGTCTTCACCAAGCTCATGGTGGTGGTGGTGGCAGCGTATCTCAGGAAAGGGGGGATTGACGTCTACTCCTACCTGGACGATTGGTTGATCAGGGCGCGCTCACCCGAGCAAGTCCTAGATCATCTGTCCGTCACCTGCCACCCCCTTCACATGCTGGGCTTCTACCTCAACTTAAAGAAGTCCTACTTGACGCCAACACAGAGGCTCCAGTACATCGGATCAGTGCTCGACATATCCCTGGGGCAGTGTTTCCCTCCCCAGGTGAGGGCTCTTCGCATTCAGCAGATGGTGCACAAGTTTCAACTTGCCCAGACACTCCCGGCGTTCGAGTTCTTCATGTTGCTTGGCCTCATAGCATCCTGCATTCTTCTGGTGCCAGAGGCCAGGTTGTGGAAGAGATCTCTGTAATGGACCCTCAAGCTCCAGTGGTCCCAGTCCTCCGGCAGGATGTCGGACCCCATTCAGGTGTCGCCCTCGGTCGCCCAGGACCTTCTGTGGTGGGCCGTCAAAGGCAATCTGATGAGGGGGCTCCATTTTGGCTGCCCTGGCCGGAGGTGACGATTGTGACGGACGCATCCCTCACGGGATGGGGAGCTCATGCCAACGAGTTGACAGTCAGCGGTCGTTGGTCTCCGTCGGAGTCCGGAGTCCAGACTCCATATCAATCTGTTGGAGCTGCGGGCCGTCAGGCTTGCCCTGGAGGCTTTTCTGCCGACTGTGCGAGGGAAGTATGTCCTGATTCTGACGGACAACACAGTGGCCATGCACTACCTCAACAAAAAGGGGGTGGGCAGGGTCACTTCCTCTGTGCAGGGAGGCGATGCAGCTCGGGTTCTGGGGCATCCAGCAGGAAGTTTCGATCTCGGCAGTTCATCTGGCCGGAGATGAAAACGAGACGGCGGACGCTCTGAGCAGGCAGAGCGCGATCTCTCACGAGTGAGAGCTGTCTCAGGAGATTCTCCTGGAGATCTTCACCCTTTGGGGGACCCCTCAAGTGGATCTCTTCGCCTCCAGTGTCAACCGGAAGTGCGAAAGGTTCTGCTCGCGGGAATTTCCTCCAAAAGGAGCCTTAGGAGACTCGTTCGTGGTGGAGGGGTCCTACCCACTGCTGTACACGTTCCCTCCAGTCCCCGTCATCCCGCAAGTGCTGCGGAGGCTATGGAGGTTCGGTTCCCGGATGATCCTCATTGCTCCGGCATGGGCCCAGAGGACGTGGTACCCGGACCTTCTTGACTTGTCCATCTGCCCTCCACGTCGCCTTCCCTACCGAGACAATCTGCTCTCACGGGAGGGGGGTCAGGTTCTCCATCCAGAGGTCAGGTCCCTCAACCTTCACGCTTGGCTTCTAAAAGGTTGAGGTACAAGGATTGGGACCTCCCTGAAGACGTGATGGAGGTATTGCTTTCGGCCAGACGGCCGGCGACTAAGTCCCTGTACCGTTGCCGTTGGAGAAAGTTCTGCGACTGGTGCAGGGTTCAGAATGTGGATCCTTTTTCAGGTGACATTCCTGTGGTTCTGTCTTTTTTGCTTTCGTTGGCCCACAGGGGCCTGCAAGTGGGTAATGTTAAAGGTTACCTGGCGGCGCTGTCTATATTTAAGCGCTCGTCTGAGGAGTATTCCTAGTTCAAAATTCCTTTAATTTCTCAGTTTCTCAAAGGACTCACTAATGTGTTTTCCGCCGTTACCTTTCTAGGTTCCTGGTTGGGATTTGAACCTTGTTCCGAAATTCCTTATGGGTGCTCCGTTTGAGCCTTTACATTCTTGTCCTTTGAGGCTGTTAACCCTTAAAACTGTGTTTTTAGTTGGGGTCACTTCCGCTCGCAGAGTGAGTGAGTTGCAGGCACTTTCAGTTAAGCCACCCTTCACTGTGTTTCATAAGGACAGGGTTGTCCTTCGAGTTCGTCCTTCCTTTCTTCCGAAGGTGGTGTCGGAATTTCATGTAAGTCAGAAGGTTGTTCTTCCGGCATTTTATCCTGCTCCACATCCTGGTAAGGAAGAGGAGAGGCTCCATAGGTTGGATCCTAGGAGAGCTTTAAGTTTCTCCATTTCACGCATGTCCCGGCTCAGAGTGGACGATCGGCTCTTTATTGGTTACGCTGGAAGGCGTTTGGGACAAGCTGTGACTAAGCAGGCTTTGTCTAGATGGATTATCTTGGCAATTTCTGAATGTTACCGCCTGGCGGGTAAGGACACTCAGGTAGGCTTACGGGCCCATTCTACTAGGGGTATGGCTGCCTCTACTGCCCTGCAGAGGGGTGTTCCTATTCGTAACATCTGTGAAGCAGCCACATGGGCTTCGTTCCATACTTTTGTACGACACTACTCCCTAGATTCTATCCATGGGCAGGCGATCCTTTACTCTGCAATTTGATTGGGCATTCTAAATTTCTATATTCTAAATTCTTTTTCCCTCCTCCATACGTTGGTACTGCTTTGGGAGTCTGTCATAAATATGGAATACGTCGGAGGACCCAATCCCCTCGAAGAACAAGTTACTCTCTTACCTGGTAACGTTCTTTCGATGGGATGGTCCGACGACGTATTCCATATCGCTCCCTCCATGCCTACCCTGCTACAGAATTTCTTATGCGATTGCATCTTACGTTTCTGCAAGGCTTTCTGTGGTCATACTGGCAGAAGATTTGTGCCACACGTTCTGGGAAAAAACTACAACTGAGGCTACGGGCGTCGTGCGTCCTACTTATAACATCCGGTGACGTCGGCTCGACGGAGGCCCTCGAAGACAGCGTATCGACGTCATCGACGCAGGACTCAGACGCCAAAAGATTTTCCGAAGCAGCACAGCTGTGGTGATTACTGTCATAGATATGGATTATGTCGTCGGACCGTCCCGTCGGACCATCCCATCGAAAGAACGTTACCAGGTAAGAGAGTAACTTGCTCTTTGAAGCCTGTCATTCCTGCGATTATCACTCAACACATCATGTTTCTTTTCAGTTCACCCCTCGACTCACTGGTGGTGTTGCACCACTTGGCTTTTGGCTTCTCAGGAGTTGAGGCCGGTACCACGTGCGCGGGAGCTTCCTTTGCTCCTGCTTATCAACATAAGCTTGCCCTGTGTGCCGTTGACATCTGTTGCAGGACACTTGAGCTATTGTTTGCAGTCGTAGGCTCTCCTCCCAGTTGGAACTGTCTGAGATTCAACCAGTCGGGACAAACCTGTCCCAATATTAACTTTCAACCACTGCGAGTCACACGCAATCCACCCAGATGGACAACGTTTAGACCACTGAATCAACCTATGAACCTGTTATTAACTTTCAACCACCGCGAGTCACACGCAATCCACCCAGATGGACAACGTTTAGACCACTGGATCAACCTATGAACCTGTTACAATGTGAAAACTCATTAAGAGTTCAAATTGCTGATTAAGCAACAACAATTTTTTTTGTTTTATGTCTCACAATTTACTGTTTTCTCTTCAGCACACTATTTTTAAGTTGTATATATATATATTTTTTCTTTATTTGAAAAAAACACTATGGTTTAGTCTTTTTCACAACCAATGTTTTATGTTTCACACTAAACTGTAAATACGTGTATTTAATACAACCTATATATTTACATAAACCCCTAATGAGTATATGGTGTTTTTTCTTCTGGACTTATCTTCTTTCTGGGCCAAATACTTCAATTATGATCCATTCCATTAGTAAAAAAATAGAGAAGGTTCCTTGATTTCTTAAACTAAGTCATGCTTTATTCAATGACACATAATCAAGATGAAGCCTTCCAAGTAGCAGTACTAGTTTTTGTGTATTACTTCTCCTCCCTGAATGTTCTGCGGGCCTGGGATGAAAAAAGCAAGGTTACTTCCGGCCTCATCACCCTCTCGCTTTTTGCCGCTGTTGTCCTTCTTTTGAACTGCCGCTTGGTCGCAGTCTCGTTGTGATATCTGCTATGCTCGCCTTTCTCGCCTTGTGCTTTCTTGCTCCACCTTTTATTCCTGTGGGGAAAAGGAAGGGTCGTCATGTGTGTGTGATTTGAGATAATTGCCTGACTTTGCCTGACCCTCAGATTGGGACACGTCAGGCACACCGATTTAACATTGTCTATTGTGATGTAAAAGAATGTTTGTGTCGAAAAGGAGGGGGTTGGCGTGTCAAAATAGCCTATACGACGAAATAGGGAAGGCTGGGGCCATTGATGAAAATAACCGTGATGGAGAACGGAACGTCGTGAATTGGGGTGATTCGGCAAAAAGGGTAATAAGAGGGACGGTATTCTTGAAGCATACTGGAATAACTGAGATCGTAAAATAGTGTAGGTGGATTATGGGAATTGTAGTTTACCGGAGCAGGTGGGGATTGCGGGAAAGAATAATCAAAGGGATAGGAAGAAGAATACTTGGGGAGTATTAGGATAGTGAACAGGATGACAGGGTTTTTGGGAGAGACGGTTTCTGAACATGACAGGGTTTGAGATCTTAGGGGATTGGTTCTGTCTGGAGGGGTTAATTTGGGTAGGGGAGATTTAATGGGGGGAGGTGAGGCAGATGTAGTGTAGCGTACAAAGGCCTTGGAGATCTCATACGCCTCTCCTTCCTTGGCACAATACTGCGTCTCACCTGGGGCATTCCCCAGAGCATAACCCCGGGGCCTCTTGCCCAGGCGATCCTCCCTCGCTCGTCCACCCCTTGTTACTCACCAGTTGCTGAACTGGTCTGGGCGTTGCTCGACCTTGGGATAACCGAAGAGGGAGCAGCTCCGGAAAGTTTTCAGTCTAAGCTGGAGTGTACAAAGGTACGATCCAGAACCAGACCTCCTCAACGCGAGGACCTCTTTAAGGCAATGTACCCCTCTGCTGAATAACAAACAGTCAGAGGAATCAATTAACCAAAAGAGCGGGGAGAACCACACCGCCAAACCCAGGCTGTAAGAAACAAAGCACAATATTACGTCACTGACTTGGAGACAACTGTGTAAACTCAAGAGCAGACCAACAAACAATACCTGGTAAGGTTTGATAGGACTCTAAGGCAATATAGGATGGGTAGTCGGGGAACAAGAAGACTGAAAATAAGGAGAGACAGGTAAGAATGGTAGTCTAATGATTATCAAGAAAACAAACCAAATGACTAAAGGCTTACCCAATAGGTGTTTTTAGGGTAGCGAAAGTACTAACCAACGGGAGGAGAAAATAACAAACAGGAAGGTTAGTAAAGGAAAACTACCCCGAACGGCACGAGGGTCGCAAACTAGATCCGGGATGGTGCACTACAGGAGAGCGTTCAGAAAGTGCACAGTTGCTGATTGAAAAGTTCCAAACGCAGATGTCCACACAATGGTTCCAGGATGATAGGAGTTGGTCAAGAAGGACTGTTCATGTGTTCATATATTCCCCATAAACAGTGACTGCTAACCGTGGAATGTTATAGGCTGAGTGGTGGTCGGGTGAAGGGAAGTGGGCCAGCAAGAAGGCTTACCATATGAAATGAAGGCAGCGTGAGGTCTCAGCAGGTAGGCGGAACAGCTGTTGAGGAGACCGCTACAAGGAACGGTGCGCCGGCAGAATGGCTTGCCTGAAGGAACGAAGGCAGCGAGGAGTATCGGCAAACAGGAGGAACCGCTGCCGAAAAAAGCTGCTGCAAGGATGCAGCAAGCCAGGATGGTACGTCAAATCCAAGGGGTAATCCAATAGAAAGGTCAAAAAACGTTCCGAGTTCAGTTTAAGAAGAGATTCTGGATAAAAGGAATTGAAGTAGTAACGCTAATTAGAAGCAGCGTTTACTCCTTTGGCACTCGTATTTGAAGAGGAAAGGAGGCGTCACTGTGCGCGTACTGCGCATAAAAGTTGTGTCACGTGGCTACCCGGAACACGGGCAGCGGAAAAGCCACGTCTCCATGGTAATCTCCAGCGTTGCCAGATCGGAGATGCTTGGAGACGGGGAACGCGGCGGCGGTTCATAACACCCCTACGGTTGGGATCTGAGAGCACCAGCCCTCCCCTGTCCACCTGAGTAAGGGTTTCCCGACGTCTACTTGGGAGAACACCCTCAGGTTTCTCACACTTGAGGTACATAGCTTCCAGACCACCTTAGTTTAAGCGCAGAACATCTGAAGAACCAACACACATCTCTTCTTCCTCTAGCAAGTGGCAAGTTATAAGAGATGCAAAGTAGCATTCTCTGCAGTCCCTCAGGCTTCCCATGGCATGCTCGGAATTATGAAAAGGTGAAAGTATGTGAAGACAGAGGGTAACAGTAACTCTACTCTGGAAATATTCTGGTACCGTTGTAGAAAAAAGCATGCTTCTAGTAATATTTAACTTTTGCTGTAATATATTAGTTTAATGTTCAGTGTTTATATTAGAATATTTCAAATATATTGTGTTAGCAAAGCTCGCACTGCCTTCTAGAGGCCAGAGTCGATACCTACGCTAGTCAAAGTTAGAGCCATGTTGTGGAACAGAATAGATTTCGTCAGAAAACATAGCCCGCCAAGGCTACTGTAGGACACTTCCATTTCCCTCTTCGTCCACCTTTCTAGTCGCAGTCCATACTCTGTGTTGATCCATCAGCATGGAGGCAGGCAATATAATCCTTTTTGCCACTATCAATTCCCAGCTGCCTCCTGTACAGAAGTAGTAGTATAACTCTCCACCCACCTTCTAGCCTGCAAGAGGTGAAAACTGTAAGAAAGCCTGTTTTTTCTGTTTCCTACAGACAGGGTGGGAATGTCTGCTTCATTGGTTGAACCTGCATTGGGCATGCGTGATATTTGCAAGTCAGCTTTCTTGCATGTTCATCACTGTTCACCAAACACATTTGCGAATATTAGTGTCTACAGATTGGGCGCTTGCATTCATCAGTCCTTGGTGCAAAGGTATTGGGTTCTGTTAAAAAGTGAGACTGACATTTCATTGCTAATTTTGATTTATTTAAATATTCTAGGTATCGTTGATTCACACTGTATTACTCATACAGTGACTACTGGTAGGGTACTGTTTGGCATAGCCTCAGAGAGTGAAGACTGTGACTAGGAAGGCTGAGGAAGAGGTAGTGCATAAAATGATTTATTCATAATCTTCATTACTCCGAGTCCTAGCCTTGCTGGTCCCAGCGCTAGATCACCAGTTTACCATGCTATGGGTGTATTTGGGTCCCAATTATTGCTTGCTATGATACTGTCTGGCTTTCAGCGTGTTCCCCCTTTTATAGGAAAGAGGGAGGAGTTAAAAAGAGGTGCTAATGCCTTTAAAATAACAGGATACTGCCTGGAACTATAAGAGGCAAACAAGATTGTACTGCATGTCTCTAGGGTGGTTAGTCACCTGAAAGAGTAATGTCTGACTAGGAAGGCTAGGACTAAGATTGATGAGATTATAGTCCTTTTGCAAACTACTGTGAGAAATTGTATTGGCGTGCAAACATTGCAGAACATATAAAACAAGATGACTCGTGTATGAAATAATAGCAACAATCAAGATAATGACTGACACACCATTCCAGACCCCGGAAAGCTAACTTGCATGCAAGGGAACTTTGACCATATTTGTAGTATCAGTTTTGTAAAGTGTGGCATGTAACGTTGCATACTGTGTCATGGAACCCGATTACACAGTGTGGAAGTGAGAGGAAGAGAACTCTGCGCGAGAGAGGTTGAAGGAAGGGTGACGGCTGAAAGGGAAGAGCTGAAGAGGCAGGGCTCGCTTCCCGACTTATATTACTTTAATTCACCAATAAATATCCTTACGCTTAGCAAGCTTGCGCGTTTCTGTTACATCTTAACAGAAGTGGCGACGAGGCACTCGCCCCAGCGAGCTCTGCCCGACATCACCAACCGACAGAGGCCCGACCGCGTTGTGGATCACCACAGGTGAGAGATCGACGGCAGCGCCACCTACACACAGCACCACCGAGATGCAAAAAATTACATTAAAAAAAGGCCACCAGGGGGCGCAGAGATCAGCATGCTCTCTCTGTGATTTCGCCGTGTGAACGTCCCCCCCCCCACCCTGAGAAAAAATCCCGATGTAAATAGGCCCTCCACGACCTCAGAAAACGCAAGGGAAAATTGGGGCCTCTGAGACACGAAATCGAAACCAACTACGTGTCTCTCGCCGTTAGAAGGCCCGGAAGGCGTGTGTTCGGCTCCCGAAGTGAAACACCCTCACACAAGGACGTGAGATCAGTCAGCCGACCCGGTGAGCACGAATAAGTGCAGCAGGAAGAAGCGAACTGCGGATCGCGAACATACCAACTTATGCCGGAGTGACGTTGGGGAAAGCTGCCGAGTGGAGCCCTCACAGACCCGCGACTTCCCGGGTGAACCCAACAGCGGAGTTGTCTGGGCCGAAAATGGTGCACAAACCCCACCAGAGCCAGAATTTATAATCGGACCCGACAGGGGACAGCGCCTACCCCCCCAAGGGGCCGGTTGCCCAACACGACTCCCCGCCCACCCACAGCACCACCCCAGGCCCACACAAGAACCTGTGCCGCCTCATCCGCAATCTACCCGCAGCGCAACCCGAGGGAGTAGGCACACCTGCCTAACCTCCGGAATTTTAAGCATTTCTCCGGGTCTCTGGAAAAATCCCTCGAATCTCAGGAACTTTGAGATTCTTTCCGGGTCCCGTCATATTCCTCACCTGATTGGCTCCAGCCGGTAGCCAATCAGGTGGAGAATGTTCGTGCCCACTGCCTCCAACACTATAATAATAGTGCTTCCAATGTATGTCATTGGATTGGAAGCAGTATTATTACTGCGGCGGTGCCACGTTCATTTTACTTACCATAGCACTGAAAATCATTCATTCAGTGCCATAGTAAGCAAAACGAAGGCGGCGGCGCAGCCGAAATAATGCTGCTTTCAATCCATGTCATTGGATGCAGCATTTTTTCTGCTGCGGCGCCACCTTCATTTTACTTACTATAGCATTGAATGAATGAATGATGTTCAGTGCTATGGTAAGCAAAATGAACGCGGCACAGCTGCTGTAATAATAGTGCTTTCCATCCAATGACATGGATTGAAAGCACTATTATTTCGGCGGCGGCGCCGCCTTCATTTTGCTTACTATAGCATTGAATTAATTATTTTCATTGCTATAGTAAGCAACTTGAAGGCTACAACAATCGAGTTTACCTTTTTGACAGGTGGGCGGGGCGTGTGGGCGGGTTCTTGTGTGGATGTGGGCGGGGCTTAAATCTCAGGAATTTTGATTTTTCAAATGTAGGCAGGTATGGGAGAAGGCCGTCATCATCCACCTTTAGAACGAGTGAGGCGTGGATTATCACAGCGCACACAGTTTCTACCCAGGCCCACCATCTGTGATCTGTATGAGTACTAAGCATAAGCTAGCTCACTTCGCCTACACCCCCACCTCGCTTACAACCTCTGACGCCAAGATGGCAAACTGCGCCACTACAGGAGACGACCTGGCTGCAGCTACGAAAGGAGACATAGCTGCCCTACTGGGGGAGATTAAGAACCTGGGAACAAATATAGATGGCAAAATAGATAGGATCACTCAACGGCTCGATAGCATGGAGGACAGACTCGAGGGAGTTGAAAACAATCAGGCCTCCATTGACACACTGGAACCAAAGAATGACGGAACTGGAACGACGTGAATAAGAGTTTAAACTTGAACTCGATGATTTGGAAAATAGAGAAAGGAGGAATAATATACGAATTTTTGGTATTCCTGAGAGAGAGGGGGAAACTGAAGCGGACCTGAAGGAGACACTTCACAACATCATCAAACTTCTGACAACGGATGATGAGGTGGATGAACCGGTAACAGAACAAATTCATAGAGCAGGAGGCCCAGCAAGTGGACCACGCTGTAACGCTCACCTGATTCCCGCAGAGGCGCCGGTCTTGACTGGGTGAATGCCGTATCTTCAAAGGTGATGTGTAACACACGGTTGGCTCTTTGGGCTGGACCTCTGTCCACTGTATGTCTGAATAGAAGAGTAAGATGTCTGCAGATAGAAAATATGGGATTAATGAACTGGGGTTATTGGGTGCCTCTCTCCTCTTCCCTTTCTCTTCTCCTGTAGAACCCCAAAGGTTAACACCCTCACCTTAGGTAAGTGAACGCCGAGCTCTCCATCTGCCTCGGGGCAGGGTGCCGTAACCAGTTTCTTCACTGGATAAGGGTGCAGGCCTCTTGACCTCAGAGGACTGCTGTCCGTCGTTAACTGCACGAACGGTAAGTTCTGGGCACTTCAAATGTCTTAAAAGTCTTTTGTGATGATATCTCTTGTTTTGCAGGGTTCCGGCGATGGCGGATGGCGGGCTGATGAGAGTTGAGGATCAAACCCGCGTGAGGAATAGAAGCGCCTGGAAGCACGTAAGTAAGCGCTTGTAGCCTGCTTCACGATGCGCACTAACTGTCCCTTTTATCTTGCAGGTACAAGTTCGGAGCTTTAGAGAAGCTGAAGGGTGCTGGAATACCCACTGGATTCGGCGTGGGAAGGAGTAATGGCACGTGAGTAATAAAGTTGCCCAATGTCTTTAAATGCACCTTCTTTTGTCTTTCAGATGCGGGATGCAGCGCCGAAGGCCTCCGGAGCGTGCGAAGAGCTGGTAAGCTTTTGTCTTTCAGATGCCGGAATGCAGTGCGAAGACCTCCGGAGCATGCGCGAAGAGTAGGTAAGCCTTTGTCTTTCAGATGCCGGAATGCAGCGCGAGGCGTTGGTGACAGCCGATGGACCAGGTAAGAGATGTGCTGCCACTGAAGACCGTAGTGCTAACCTGTTCTTTCTTTGTCTTTACAGGTGCTGCTGAAGACTGGATTCCAGGATGGTAAGCCTTTGTTCCCTTAGGCCCAGGATCAGAAGCAGAAGACACGATGAGCGTTCTGCTGCAGAGAATGCAGAATAACGCAAAGCAAGATTCATCCATCGGGTGTGGTTTAAATAGCCTCCTGTAGTGCTTAGGTGTCTCCTTCCACAGCCACGCCTAGGTAAGAAAAGAGTTCCTGCTTTCCAGAAGAGTTCCAGTGTTCTGAACCTAGGGAGTGGCTCCTGCCCCACCCAACAGCAAAAGTAGTCCCAAACAGAAGAGGATCAGGGGTTCAACTGGCAGGTAAGTAAGCAGCATGGTCTGCTGCAGGTAAGTCCACCCAAGCATTATGAGCCCGGCGCTTCCAGCGCTGGGACTGGGCATCTTTATGAGCCTGGTGCCACTGGCGCCAGGACAGGGTCCAAAAGGTCCCAATTGGGACTGGCTGGCACTCAGAACCGGGGTTATGGGTCTGCTTCCAAGGGAGTCGGGCAAGTCCTGATCTTTTGGAAGCAGAGATCATGACACACGCTCAGTCCTCGCCCGATTTCACCGATTCAGGGACAAAGCTAGAATTCTTGAGAAAGCCAGGATGAGCGAGATGATTACGCTATGCGCAGCACAAATCTCCATTTACCAAGATCTCTCCTCCTTGACCCTAGCCCTCAGAAAAATGTGCGGTCCTCTGACGAAGATGCTAAAGGAAAAGAACGTTCGATATAGATGGGGTTACCCCTTCTCCCTCACGTTCCAATACGAGGGGACCAGATTCAGACTGCGATCAGAGAAAGAAATAAAATTGTGCATATCTGACCTCTTAGGAACACAAGGAGAAGACGCTAATCAAGAAGCGACAAATAAGAAAGGAAGAGAATGGCGACTCCAAGGCCCCCAGAGAAGGAGAGTGAAGGGGTCGCGAAAATTCAGGAGAGGCAATTTCTCCCCAGAAACGGACAACTGACACCAGGTGTTACCGGTAAGACAATTCCAATCAAAGTATGTAAATAGTGTGATATGGATGCACTAACGCACATACATTCCCTGGACTCTAATGAAGATAATTAGGGGGGAACCACCAGGGGGCTCATTCTGGACTAAGATGACTTACTCTGGTCAAGGGGCATGAAGTAACGACCCCCGAAAGTGGTCTGAAGTCGACCTGGAACAACAGACTGGGCTCGACCGGACGCCATCAATTAGGAAGAAGGGGGGGGGTGAGGGAAAAGTTAAGGAAACAAATGAGGTCAGAGCAGCAAACATAATGAACCACAACAGTCAATGCAGCGAGCGACTTGTGAGCATAAAGCAGCGTCGAGTGTATACAAAGAGACAACTCCCAGCGAGAAAGAACTATGGCTACGAACATTAATATAAGGGAACCGGTCTCCTTAAGAGTTGGAACACTCAATGTTAAAGGGCTCAATTCACAGACGAAACGGTCCCTTGTAGCCAGAGAATTTCGTAGAAGCGGATTAGATATTCTCCTACTCCAGGAAACAAAATACATAAAAGGAGAGTGGGAACTGAATTTTGGGGCTCTGGCCCACTCAGAAAGGGAGGGGTGGGAATCCTCATTAGAAAAGGCATAGAGTTTGTGCTAACCAAGACATGGTCAGATGTTGAAGGACGAGCAATGTTAGTAAATGGGCAACTAGTTAATCTGAATGTCACAATTGCCACCGTGTACTCTCCGAACACAGGCCAGTCTAGATTTCTCTCCAGAACAATCCCTAAGATACTACTGGAAGCCACTGGGCACATCATCTTGTGGGAGGGATTTTAATCAATGGGCGAACCCGGCCACAGACTGGAATCCTGGGAACCCTACCAGGGCTCATCAGAATAGACCTGAACCGACTGAGCTAGCTCATATGATGGAACTGTATAACATGGTGGACGCATGGAGAGCTCTTCACCCGGAAGAACAAGGCTACACTTTCTATTCTGCTCCCCATAATACGTACGCCCGCATAGATTACATGTATCTCTCTAGAGAGCTCTCTGAGGTATCATCACATGCAAAGATAACCCCCGATCACTTGGTCCGACCACGACATGGTCCTCACAGACATTCAGTGGGCCGACCTACCTAAAAATAGTGGGAAATGGTGCTGCAATGAGAGCCTTTGGAGGGATGTCGTTTTCAGAACTGAAATGGAGACAGAAATCTCAGAATTCTTGAAAACAAACGACAATGGAGAGGTATCCAAACAAACAGTGTGGGAGGCCGGGAAGGCCACCTGGAGGGGGATTTTGATAAGGGAAGGCTCATCAAAAAAGAGAGAACGTAATCTTATTGAACAGAGGCTCCGAACTGAGATTTGCCAATTAGAAAGCAAACCCAAAATAGGCGAAGAAGTAGATCCTCAGAAAATGAACAAAGCCAGAGATAAAAGAAATGAACTGAAACTACTGGAGCATGAACAGGTTGTGCGTAAACTGAGATTTTTAAAACAAAAATTCTACGAGAAGGGCGATAAGGCCGATGCACTTCTTGCCGCCAGGCTGCGAGAACAAAGAGCTGAGCGAAGAGCATTAGAAATTAAAGACGATTCCTCCCCTACATCACACCACCATCCCAGAACATTTTGCCGACTTTTATGAAACTTTATATTCCTCTGAGGCAGACCCTGAGCGATCACAGACAGAGTCCTATCTGTCCTCAATAGATGTACCCCGTATTCCTGACCTAGAGGTCGAATCACTAGAATCCCCTATAACAGAACTAGAGGTCCAAGCCGCCATAAAAAGGTTAACATTGGGCAAGTCCCTGGGCGAAGACGGCTACACCGCCGGATTTTATAAAACCTTCATCACCGCGCTGGCCCCCTTCCTGACGCTCCTCTTCAATGAAATAATGGACACGGGGAAGCCCCCAGACTCATTTACCTAGGCATTGATCACTGTTATCCCCAAGGCTGGGAGGGATCCTATGAAATGTTCCTCTTACCGCCCCATCTCACTACTCAACCTTGACGCAAAGATATACACCAGAATCTTGGCAGCGAGGCTCGAAACCCTCATTCCTCAACGTATACACTCCGATCAGGTCGGGTTCATACTGGGCAGACAAGGGGCAGACACAATCTGCAAAACCTTACACCTGATCCACGCATCCCAGACCATGGAGAATGACCCGGCCCTACTTTCCATCGACGCGGAAAAGGCCTTTGATAGGGTGGAATGGGGGTTCCTTGAGGCAGTACTGCGAAAGGTGGGAATGGGCACTAGATTTAGGAGAGCGATACACGCAGTTTATACAGACCCCAAGGCATCTATATTTGAACGGGGAATACTCACGGTGGTTCAACCTGCAGCCTGGAACCCGACAAGGATGCCCCCTCTCGGTGCTTCTCTTTGCTCTCTCATTGGAACCCCTGGCAATCGCAATAAGGGCAGACCCTACACTAGAAGGTATTCGACTGGGGACAACAGAATACAAAATTGCCCTCTACGCAGGCGACATCCTCCTACACATCATGAACCCCTCCGTCTCCATCCCCCGAGCTCTCTGCATGATAGAAGAATATGGTACACCCTCAGGGTTCAAAATAAATAAGACAAAGGCCACACACTTTCCCCTCCAAGGTCAAAAAGACGAGAATACCATCAGATTCTCCCCATTCGGTCTCAATATCGAACACTCACAACTACAATACCTGGGGATACAAATAACGAAGAATCTAAGTTACTTATTTGAAGCAAACTTCCCTCCCCTATTGAAGCAATTTAGGTTAGACTTGACAAGATGGGATAAGCTCACAATATTCTGGCTAGGTCGGCTCAATGCAATTAAGATGATATCCCTTCCCCGGTTCCTATATCCTTTCCAAGCTATACCCATTAGGATTCCCAAAAGCTTTTTTACTGAGATCAAAAGGGCCATGCTCCAATTCCTATGGCAAGGGAAAAAAGCAAGAATTCCATATAAGACCCTAACGCTCCCAAAAGATAAAGGTGGAGTTGGGCTTCCCAATTTTCAAAAATATTACGAAGCCTCCTAACTTAGAGTATTGATTCCACACTTGTGTAATCAAACAGACACCCAGTGGGTCAAAATGGACAACCATTATTTTACACCAGCCAGAGTATCTGAATGTTTATGGGCACCTAAAAAAAGAATCTGTAGAAAACTCAAAGACCACCCGATACTAATGACCATCTGGGATATCTGGACACATGGCAAAACATTACTACCTGGCCGGCTCCCCTCTGCCACTTATGGTCCCCAGGAATCAACGATCATATCCCAGAAGTCGGAAGGTTCCAATCGTGCTATGAGGCTGGATTGGAGAGAGTAGGGCAACTGCAACGGAACGACTCCTTCATCTTTGGAGAGAGTAGGGCAACTGCAACGGAAAGACTCCTTCATCTCGCTCCCTGAACTAACCGAAGCCCTCGGAATAGGCCCATTATCCACCTTTCAGTACTTGCAGATAAAAGGGGTTTTGACAAGAGCCATGTGGAAACCCAAATTAATGAGAGAACTCGCCCCTTTTGAGAAGATACTGGAATCAGGAACTGTAATGAAAGGCCTAATATCTGATATGTACAAAACACTGATAGAAGGAGAGGGGGTGACCACACACTCATTAAAAAGCAGATGCAAAACAGATTTCGCCGAACAGTTCACTCCAGACCTATGGGATACCATATGCCAGGCAGCCACACGGATATCCATTTCGAACCAATATAAACTCCATGCAATCAAACTATTGCATAGATGGCAGTATGATCCAGTCTGATTATCTAAAATGTTTCAGACTACAAGCCCGGAATGCTGGCGTGGATGCGGAAACCGAGCAGACTACTGGCACATGTGGTGGGGATGTCCCAGAATACAAGTGTTCTGGTCAGAGGTCCGAGGTCCTGGGCTGGATCAAAGAAGTCGATGGTATCGACAGAACACCTACTCCCTACCTCATATTGTTTGGCCTCGAGAAAGATGAGGATGACTGGGTCAAGATCAAGGATCTAGCACCACAACTGCTATTAGCCGCTAGGGCAACACTAGTAATGAGGTGAAAAGCGCCTACAACTCCCACAAAAAACGAATGGATCCATGTTTCCACTAATATATGCATAATGGAACATATAACAGCATCGCTACATGGAAAATTGTCTCAGACCGAAGTCTTATGGATGGAATATAAAAGTATATACCTGCCCACCGGCTTATCTCGTAACAATGCTCCTACCACGGCGTTAGAGGGACAAGAATTGACCTAGGCAACATATAAGTTGAGTTTTACAAAAGACACTCTCATAACCAACGCAATCTCGGCATTGTACACTGACTCTGCTCGCCACACGATGAATGGCTCTTGACCTGCAATACAGGTTCTGACCAGGGGCGAGGGGGGCGGGAAAAGGGAGGGGGGCAAGGTCATGTATTTGCACGAACCCTATGTATGAAGAACGTGTTTGCAGGACAGACACTAAATACATCGAAATTTAAGGGTTTGCTTCTCCATTATGAGATAGTTAATTGTGTACTTAATGTATCCTTTCTTTGCATGACTTGTATCTGTAAAACTAATAAAACCAAATTTACAAAAAAAAAAAAGTACAGACAAGCTCATTGAAAGCCATTAGAGCAAAGGACCCGTGGACGCGCTGTGCATGACCTCATGCGCAAGGCAGCCATTTTAGGAAGTCAGGCACTTCCATTACAAGACACCCCTACTCCTACTCGTCCCAGTAAAAAATAAAAATAAAAAGATTTTCTTTTGTGTGTTTCATTTGTATTAACGCTGCAACAAAATAAATGGCAACCATCATGGCTGCCGAAGATAGAGCAATGCAGGGTGTACGTCCTCAGGCAATGTTCTTACCAAAGATTGGTGAACCAACTATACCATGGAAAAGATGGCTCAAAGGATTCAAGCATTATGCAAATCTAGTTTGTGGCACAAACCATAGTGTAGAAAGGAAAAAATCACTATTTCTACATTGTTTGGGGTCAGCAGGAACAAGACAAGTTTGAAGACCTGCCAGAATGAACTGCTAAAGAGAGCCAAATGAATATGAAAAAGCAGTAAAGAAAAGGACAAAGCACTAAGGAAAACAAACTAAGCAATATCTTGAAAAGATATAAATGTTGGAAACGCATACAAGAAGACGGTGAAAATATAGAACAATACATCACAGCTTTAAGAAAACTAGAAAGAACATGTAAATTCATGGATGAGAGACTCCGAGATAAATTTATGCTGGAGTTCAGTAGCAGCAAAGTGAGAGAGAAATTATGGGCAGAAGATGATCCACCACCAGAGACTGATTTACGAATGGCAAAAGAAGTTGAAAACACTGAGAAATGCGTAAAGACATTAGAAGGAAGAGTAAAAGAGATATCCATATAGAAAAACCCTTTTGGCACACCTTAGCCCATTAGTAATGAATCGATTGCCACAGTAAAGAGTCAAAATGTGAGAAGAAGATGGAATAGTGAAAACAGAGAGGGAGTCAATAGAGAAATCAGAAGACGTTCAACCATGGATTTCCAGCAAGGAAGGAGGAGACAAAGAATAAGAGGAAGAATGACGGTCAGGACGTGCTACAGATCCGACGGCCCCTCCAATTGGGCTAACAATCCGACCTTTCCTGCACTCAGGATAATATGCAGAATCTGCAATGGAAAAGGGCATCTAGTCAAATTTTGCAGGAATAGGAATGCGAGCACGAACTAGATCGATGATGGAGAAAGTGATGATGGAGATGAGTGCATATATACAGTTGGGAATGAAGATGCAGACAGCCACAAGGCTGTTGTGCATCTCAATGGTGCCTCAATAGTGATGATGGCTGACTCCGGGGCCAAATACATGCTCATTCCAGAAGTAGTGTGGAAAGAAATTGGACCCAAGTATCTACATGAGGAAGATGGTAATCCAAGAGTGTACAGAGGGGTGAAAATTGACCTAATTGGGAAGTTTACGGTGACCCTCAACTTCAAGGGGAGAATAGCAGAAGGGAACATGTACATATCAAAGAAAGAAGCCTCCCCCTTCTGAGTTGGACGCATCAGAAACACTTAAAAGTGAGACTAGATCCAAATGCAGAAAAATCAGTTTTCACAGTTCAAGGGGCAGAGAAGGGTACTAAAAGGATTCTGGAGGCAGTATTCGGAGAGGAAATTGGTTGTTTGAATGGTTTCACAAAACGCATTTTACTGAGGTAAGGCAGCAAGCCAGATGCCCAGAAGCTTGGGCGTGTTCCATTGAGATGAAGTGAAGAAAAAAACTGCAGAAGTTAGAGAAACAAGGAATTATAGAGAGCATTGATGCGTCTGAATGGGTGTCACCACTAGTGGTGGTGAGGAAAAGCACAGAGAAGGTCAGAATTTGTGTAGACCTCGGGCACCTCAACAAATGTGTAATTCTAGAAAGACACCCACTACCTAATATACATGAGCTTATATCGGCAAGGGGGACCTGCAAACTGCAGCGTATCATCAGATCAAACTGCATAAGGCATTGAGACACCTAACAGCGTTCATAACACCAGAGGGCCTGTTCCAATGGACGAAGGGTGTGATTTTATTTCAAGACGATGTGTTGGTATATGCTGAAAACATGACAAAGGACTGGATAAGGTTCCCAAGAAATTAAATGACGTTGGAATGTCCCTCGGCCAAGAAAAGTCAAAGATGAACAGGAAAGAAATTGAATACTTGCAACATGTAATTTCCGAGGGATGGATCTCTCCCAAGAAAGATTTAATTGACACAATAGAACACATGAGTACCCCAAATTGTAATTAACATGTTAGGACATTTTTAGGAATAGCAGAATACTATTCCAAATTTGCAGATCATACAATCGCTCTGAGAAGTATATTAAAGACAAATGTGAAATTTGAGTGGCATGGCCAATGTGAAGATGAGTTTAAATACATAAAGGGAGCTCTAGCAGCAGCAATGGTGTTATATAAATATCAAAGAGGACAACACACAATAATTACCACAGATGCAAACAATGTGGGATTAGATGCTGTTCTCGCACAGATCAAAGAAGGGAAGGAGTTTGTAATAGCATTTTCCTCCCGAATGTTGAAAGGATCAGTGAAGGCTTATGCAACTATAGAAAAGGAAGCTCTAGCCAGAAGTTGGGCTATGGGCAAATTTAGAAGCTTCACATGGGTTACCACTTTTGAAGTACATACAGACCACAAACCTTTAGTTGAGGGGTTTTCCACGTGAGGTATGGACAAAGTATCAGGGAGAATAAGAAGATGGGTATCCAGACTGCAGGAGTTTGATTTCACAATCCAATACATTCCAGGAGTAGGAATTTATGCTGCAGACTATTTATCGCAGATGAATAATTAGGTTGAACTTGAGAAGGAAGAAGAGGAACAAGATGACATTTGTGAAATAATGAAACCCTCGATATCAAAACAGGAATCACTTGATGCTGGTGAAAGGGATGTCAAATTGAAAATGGTTATTAATGTATTGATGGAAGTAAGACTAAACAAAGAATCTGCGCAGGAGTGGAAGTATTTTGGAATATCAAGGAGGAACTATGTGTTTTAGATGGCATCGTTATGAGAGGAGACAAGTTGGTCCCACCTGAGGAACTAAGAGAAAAGATTGTATGACTAGGACATGAAGGACATCAAGGAATAGTAAAGTGCAAGCGAACAATAAGGAACAACTACTGGTGGCCGGCATGTGCCAGTCAGATTGTCAGAGAATGTATCCTTTGCACAAATAGTGATAAAGTATTTGTGGGGGAGAAGCATCCCATGGATCTGACGGAGATCCCAGGGAGACCATGGGAGAAAATAGCTATCGATGCGATTGGCCCGGTGTGTATTGAGGGAAGTTTTGATGAGATGGGCAGAAGTAATGATGACACCACATGTGACTACCAAGAGAGTAACCGAGTTCTTGGAGAATTTGTGTGAACGTGAAGGTTATCCATGAGAGATTCTAACTGACAATGGGCCGCAATTTAAGTCAAGAGAGATGGAGAAATATTGTGAGGAAAGGGCCATACTCCAAAAAACAAGTGCCATATACCACCCACAGACATTAACATATTTACAACAAGGCCAACTAGGCCCAAACCTAGGATGGCCGATTGCCAGCGGAGTGGCCTTCGAGTGCAGTTTATTTTCAGTTTACTGGTTGTCATTTTTTAAATATAAAGCCAATTTTGTTTCTCCGAGTTTGGCTGATCCACAACACTGCCTAAAATGTTGAGCTGTTATCAGTAATTCCACTCTGACAGCTGAATCACAACTGAATCTGAACACACATGGCAAAATCACATCTGAAATGTGTAAACTCTGCCTGTGCATAAACACGTCAGTAGAGTAAAGACATTTGGAGAAGGTTCTTGGAATCTTTGGTTTGCTTTCTCACAGTGGAGTAATGGATAAGTGTGACTGTGAACATTCATGTGTGGGAAGCAACAGCCTTCCTCAGCTGCACAATGCAGGCACCATTAATAACAAAAGAAGTGGCACATACTGTTTACATCATTGCTGTTTGTGCAAATGTTCAAAATACCCAACACTCCAAGAGTAAAATGGAGCAATGGATCGGGCGTTCCAGCACAATATTACCTTTGTGGGTGTGGTTTAGGCTATGGGTATTGCCAGCTTGCGTTTAAGGTCATTTAAAATATTTGTTAACTCTGTAGAGTTGGTTGGACTGTACAATACATGGAAACATTTTGAGATGTGAGATAGATGTCCTGCTGTCATTTGAAGTACTGTTTTACAGTAAAAGTCCTACCTTGTTTTTAAAATGGAATTAATGTAAACATTACTTATAAGCATCACAGTTATGCATTGTGTGATAATCTTTGCAGTTGGGTCTCCTGGTAGTACTGAGCGTACAGCAGAATGTCACCAAGGACACCTGATAAACCCAGCAGGGATGCCATTTGCCTGCTTCGCCCTGAGCAGCTCCTGTAAGATGGCTGAATGGATATCTTTACGGGAAACATTTACAGCTGTGAAACAGTGTGTACCTTGGGCGCACTGTTTTTGTTCTGACCCTTCTATGGCTTTGGGTATCCTTCCACAGGTTTCTTGATGCACTTGCGCATTCAGATTTATTCGCCGTTTTAACTCCTCTATGATCTGTTTCACGCTTGCACCGTTTGGGCAGCCACAGACCTCTGAAATGTGGGCGCTGGGAGGGAAATTAGTGCTTGCTCCTGAACATCATTTTAGTGCCACATGTGGGAGCTGTGTGCTTGACTTAAGCAGAGGCATGTGTTTAATATTGTAATATGATGCATTATTTTTAACCTTTACTTTTCTGAAGGGAAACCGCTCATTTTGCAATGGTTTTAAAAAGCAC
The DNA here is from genome assembly GCF_040938575.1 of Ambystoma mexicanum. Classification (NCBI taxonomy): domain Eukaryota; kingdom Metazoa; phylum Chordata; class Amphibia; order Caudata; family Ambystomatidae; genus Ambystoma; species Ambystoma mexicanum. The sequence goes on along the minus strand of NC_090927.1, from coordinate 198,350,368 downwards.
GTTGTGTGTTCGAATATGAAAAAGAGATTGCTTAACACAGTGTATTTGTGTATTGATTAGAAAGAACTCCAAAGAAAATGTGAAGTTGCACCAATAAAAACCAATCGGTTTTGGCTGTTTTGCATATTAAAGAGCATTTGGGGAAGATAAGAATGACCAAAGCACTTTATATCTGTCGTATATTTCTGTCTGTGAGAGTTGTGTGACGGAATCACTAAATACCTAAAGCATGCTGGGTTTGGTATGAGTTTCTTTTTTTTGTAAACAAAAGTCCCATTACCAATAAAGCTCTTGCAAAAAACAAACATGTAATGAAGTTGGGCCATCAAAGACTTCAGCTGTCAGAGTGGAATGACTGCTAACAGCTCAACATTTTAGGCAGCGTTGTGGATCAGCCAGACTCGGAGAAACAAAATTGGCTTTATATTTAAAATATGACAACTAGTAAACAGTAAACTGAAAATAAACAGCAATAAAAGGCCACTCCTCTGGCAATCTGCCGCCCTAGGCCTGGGCCTAGTCGGCCGTGTTGTAAATACATCCATGTCCCTAACAATAACTGAACCTGAACCCGGCCAAGTTACAATGAAGGATTTCCACGTGTGAAAATGTCTATTATGGTTTTGTGTTCTTGTCACCAGCTCATTAAAAAGCTTACAGGGCTTCAGAACTTAATGAATTGCATCATTTTATCAAATTATTTTTAGATTGTCCAAAAAAAGGCATCAACACAAAGGTTTTTCACCTTCCTAAATAAAATCAATAAAGCTGGGCATTACTTTGTTGCAGTCTGATATACCCTGCAGTCCTTGGGGAAAGGGGGGGGATTATTGTTAATCTAAAAGGCTGTTCTGGATCATCCCCCCCCTTTTAAAGCCCCCAACGGCAGCTGAATCCCCTTCCAGTACTGGCGCGGGCGGCTGGGGGTGGGAGGGGGGGGTCTCTGCTTATGTTATAGTTGTTTAAGACTACCCAATATGGCGATTAGCCTGTAGGGAGGTACTGGTGGGTCAGATTCAACCCTTTGTCTGCTGGTTCCCAAGGTTGGGGCTCACCCAGTAGACGACCACGTCCACCATCGCATGGGAAAGTCTCCCAGCTGACCCTATGCTGCCAAGCAGAAATTGGCACTCTTGCAGTCTGTCTTCTTATCTGCCCAGTTTCAGGGGTCGAGGGGCAAGATTATAAATCGGAACTTGCTGCTTAACCAATCCACTATGCCGGCCCCCTCCACCGCCCTCTGAGATGTTATCCTTGCAACCTCACGTTTCAAGTTCTTGCTCCAAGTAGTGGACATGAGTTTAAAGGTGACTTTATTAAAATTGCTTGGTCATGGGCATGCATAGCGATTGATTGGACAAGCCCATAACCGCTTCCCTGACATAATGACTTGATTACACCCTTTGCAAAGTGGAGCACCGTCTCCTTAAATAAGTGTGCTCTATTTCCGTGTGTTTGGAATGTGCTTTTTGAGAAGAAAAAAAAACAGTGCTGTGCTTGTCCGCCTATCGAATAGTGAAATCCACTGAACCATTCCAGATGCCCACACTGGGTATGTAGAATAAACATGCATGTACAATGTTCACCGGCCATCATCTGCGTTTTGGTCGGTCATTAATAGCCGACTGGATTTCCAGTAGTTCATGTATGTACAGACCCAGCGCTAGAACAATGGTGTTATGCATGATTGAAAAGTACAGCTCTGGGCTCCGGTGGGTGCTCCGCTGCCAGCTCCCCCAGTTGCTTGCATTGCAGTGCTGCTTTCACTGAGGTCATTCCATGGTAGAGAAGTGTACCTCGCTTGTGTAGGGGGGGGGGCGTTCAGAGAAGCATCAGTTCTCATGTGCCATTCTTTCTGTTACAGATCGCTGTCGTTGCTGTCATGTGCAAGCCTCATAGATGTCCCCACATTACTTTTACTGGAAACATCTGTGTGTGAGTAATTCCTGAAATAAATGTTATGACATGAAACTGACTAACTGTTGCCATCATTATTAGGGAATCAACTCTGTTTGGTGTTGTCCTTCCTCAACCAATTAGAATGCTCCTAATTCAGCCGTTGTCTCGCAGGATAGAATGGTTATCCTGCTGCTTAATGGTAGACGGTGGATCTCCCAGAGTCCTTCTCTCATCCCCAGCCTCCTATGCCAGGTGGACCTTGGTGGCATGAAGACAGAGGCTCTCCACACCAAGCCTGAGTGAGCAGATCCCCGGGGTTCTTTCAGATAATGGATCAAACCTGCTCGTATTTACCGGGGAGGGGGGGGGTGTGGACCATTCCACATGGCCCTTGGAATAGGCAAACCCAAGCAATGACAATATACTGCTCTGCAAGTGTTCAGGGATCACAGCAATACGCCAATAGCGAGGTAGGAACATGTTCACTGGCCATTTCATGCAAGTGACTGATTGGCGCTACAGGGAAGCTCACCAGTGCCTAGAGGGTAGGGTTTTCCAACTCTGGGCCTGGAGTGCCAACATCCTGATTGGAGGCAAATTAATCCTGGCCAGTTGCGTAGCGCACGAAGGAGGAGGAAATTGCATACCCAATCCCCAGGTAGCTTAAACAGACCTGAGCCCTATAAAAGGGAGCCGGGGGCAACGGGTTTTGGGAGAGTGTGCACAGTTATCAGGGAGATGTTTCCCCCAAAGATCCAGAGAAGCAACGTAGACGGCACATACCACAATGACCTGTAGTTCACTTCAGTTCATCGCCCAATCGGAGTGCCAGCTCTCAAGGGTTTGCTGGAGAGTTGGTCCCATCCACTGGTGGAGACCAGAGCAAGAAGCAAGGGAGCGGCTAGCTTCCTGGGGGCGATATCCCAGGTGCTGGCAGGAGCCTGACACCAACATAACTTGGGAAAGGCTCCGACGTCAGGAGGTCGAGCCCTGGCTGGTGTGTGATAATAACTTCAGCCTGACAACAACCCAACGCTGGTAAGCGGGGGAAAATACCTGATGCTAAGACACAGCAAGCCCCTTGCAGAAGTGTATGACATTCTAAGGCACGGGGGAATTGTACATTCTTGCTGGTAGGTGTGTACTGTCTCTTCACGAGGGGGGGGGGCTTAGAAGACCTACGCAGCCAGAGGGAAACAATATCTGAGCCAAGAAGCACCCAAAGAAGCCTGCTAAGCGCTAGATCCCCGAAACTGCGAGTAAGCATGACGCTCTGGGACTTGTGGCCCTGCACGTGTTTTTATTTTAGCCTAGGTGATTTGGTCATTAGGTCCTGTTCACAGCAGGTCTTTGCACATATATTTGTTCCATCCCCTTCCTGACACTATTACTCAAATGCGCCCCTTCTGATGTCTCATTTAGAGCCACTTAGTCCAGATTGGTAACGGTGGGTGGATCTACACCTCACCCGATGGCTGTCTCGTGGTGAACTGCCACCCTTGCTTCTTCGGTTACCCGATTGCCTACACTCCGTGCTTGACCTCCCTCTTCACTTGCAGGGCTCTGGATAAGCTTTTCAAGTGGGAGTATTATACTTTGGTATTGAAATGCATTAGTAAAAAGACATTCCAAATCCTAGTGAGGGTATTTTCAAGGGAAATCTAAAAATATTTAAACTCTGAAAAAGATCTCCTTTTTGAAAGCCATACTTCTTTATGAGCTAGTAAGTGATGCACATTATACATGTGTAAATTAAGGTTCCTCTTCATATCAGGCAGTAATAATATTAGAGCTCCTCCCTGCGGCACTGGTCAGCTACTACTTACCCGGACGTCTCCATGTTGGAGAAAACAGTGGGCCGGTTACTTTTTTTTTGTTAGCAGTATTTTTTCTTTGTAATTTTTTTCTAATCCTTTGTTGTCTATTTTGAGGGGTAGAAGTGGCTGGCACGCCACTAATCTCTAGTGCTGCTTTCACTTCTCCCTCCGACTGGTACAAGTCTGTGAAGGCCTGTCGCCCCCCTCCCATTCCCTCTTTACTTGGGGCCGTGAGAAGTGTCTTGCAGACCTCCACTAAATACATGTTTTTCGTTAGATCATTAACAGCCAAGGTTGTCTGACCCGACTAGCTATGCCACTCTTCGCCAGCAGATGGAAGCAAATACACAGATTGCACTAAGGAGTTTAGACTTTGCTGAATAATCCAGGCACCTGGAGTGTCTAAATACAAAGTTTAAAAGCCTTGAGCCCTACTTGCCAAAAGGGTAGCTATGCCAAAAATACTGGAACGTGAATTCATTGTGGATGTTGCATACAAATCTGAAGTTTAGTACAGAATATTTATTAGGCATGTTTCGTGGTTGAATTTGTAGTGGTATTCAGTGAATGTGTTTAACTTAACATTGTTATTCCCACTCTTTGTACACTTTACCTTTTGTTACATTAAGCGTAACTGTTATATAAAAAGGTATTTTTATTTCTAAATTCAAAGTTTTTTGTGAGGCGTATAATGTATAAGCGCATGTGCTGTGTGTGTTGTATCCGTGTGTGTCAGCAGGTGCACATATGGCGTATGAGCCGTACGTTTGAAATGTCCTACATGTACACAATGTACTCCTATACCCTCTATGGCCCCCGATAGAGCAGCCGAGGCCTCGCCTGTTCCCTCTCCACCAATGCCTCGTGCCTCGACCAGGACATGGAGTGAAGGAGCCAGGGACTTGCTGTTCCTCAGAGACTAAACATCTAGGACCTTAGACGCTGAGCCAGGGCGCGACGGCTCCGATGGAGGAGTACTGGAGGGGATATTCTGTGCTAAGCCGCACTTTTTTTGTCACATGACAGCACTCTTTGATCCATCTGTTACAAAATCACACTGTGTAAGACTTTTTGGGGGCTGGGGAGGTGGGGGGCTCTGCAGGCCAGGAATCCACACCAGCCATGTGATAAGCTACCTCGAAGCTTTATGTGGGGGCGGTTTGCATCCATCAAATTAATGGGCCATTGAACACGCCCACCCTCATGAATCCCGGATGCTGCTCTCATTGCTCAAGCTGGACAGGTCTGACTGGGCCTGAGGCAGCCAGGCCTGGAAATCGGCAGGTTTTCATAACAAAATCTGTAGGCGGTAGGACTGCGTAAAAAGCAGTAGCCTAGCCCCCAAATCAATAGGGTTGGCAAGTATGCATTCCCCGGAGCTTGTTCTCTGAAATGCCTCTCCCTTGTTCTACGGCCTCTCCGCAGTCTTCCTATAACCAACAACGAAGCAACATGTAGGAGGCTGGTTGGAGAGCAGCATTCCACCATGCAACCCCTGGAGTGAGTATATGGTGGATGGCTGCCCCAAACTGCCTCCCCTCCCCAACTTCATTTGTCAAGGAATCCCTGCCCCTGATCCCTCCCGTGGCTGCAGGCCCAGAGCTAGGAAACGGTGAGGGAGTTTAAGACTCATGCAGGCAGCTTACGCGTGACCGCAACAGGGAATCACTAAAATGGAGGGCTCGCTATACAGTGATTAAGCATCTGGCAAGCCCGCTCGCGCGGTAGAAGAAACGTTCAACGCAAGTGGGCGACCGGAGGACTCGAAAACGGCACACTTATGAGTTAGGAGAAAGCATTGCCCTGATCGTACTAGGGGTGGTGGGGGGCTGTGGTTTGGGACTGCACAGCGGCCCTGCTGGTTCTGCCTGACTTCAAAATGGCAGACCTTGAGCTCATTGACAATCATTTAAGTGCTGAAAACAGATGAGGGAAGCCACACCACTTTGGAATGATGATGAGGGTAGGTAAAACACACGGTGGGGAGGCGCAGGTGGGGTGTTCAAATTCCTGCTGATAAGCTATCCCTTATGGTAATAAGGAATAATACATAGTTGTTGGTACGCGTCGTCACAGCTACCTTCAGGAGTCTTGGAATGCAACCTGCGGTCAGAGTAACTACGTCCGAACCAAGGAGCATTCCAGGAACTGTTTGGAGACTACAGTCTTTGGGTCTTGCGCCTTAGGTGCTGTAAGGATAAGGCCTTTGTGGGTGCATGCGGTTGTATCAGGTACAGAGGAACTTGAACATGGGTGTTATGTCGTGTGTAAATCTAACCCATGACACACATTTGCTGTACTTCATCCTGACACTATTTGCCCCTGCCAACCCCTTTGAGTTTTTCAACACTCATAGGCATTGATACCATCTCTCTGTTGGAACGTCATCCCTGAGAAAGAGAGACCACGGCCTTGTGCGAGGGAGAGAACCAGGAGATTGAGGAAGTTAGTAGCCCCTACACTCTGGTTTGAGTTTTCCCTTTCTGTTACACTGCGACTATAGTAAGTGGGTTAGGCCATCCTTGAGAGTTGCCTGATCTTATTGGCCTCCATCCATTCCCTGTATGTGATATAATACAGGCCTTGCCTTGTGTTGTGGTTGTGTACCACAGTGGGTTTCCCAGACACCCCTTGCCCAGGATATGCATCCCTGCTCTAGTTTACCAAACTTTGCCTCGTTCTTTCCCGTGAGGGAATGACCCTTAAGCTTCTTGTAATCTGAAATGGATACTGGGGATGCTGTTTATGGAAGGGGCTATCCCCCCAGGAAGGGCACTCTGCATGCCAGGGATTTACCATCAACACAGAACACGGTGGCTCTCATTGAGGGAATCGGGTGGAATCCACTGTAGCTGTAGCTGGGAGGGTTACGCTGCAGCAAGGCACGCAGCTCGTTCCTCTGCGCCTGCATGCAGGAGTGGCAGTGTGTCTCGCTGACTTCCTGAGCAGCCAGCCATGCAGACACGTGGAAACCATTGATCTGCTTAGCACAAAAGCACAGCGCACCCCGACTTCAAAAAGGTGGATGTTTATGTTAAGCCCTTGACCGCTTGAGTGGCAAAACGAAGTGTAACTAAGGGGAGTTAATGATCAGGGAATCTAGGGAGCCTAACAGAAAGCAAGAGAACACCTGGTAAGGAAACGAACCGAGACGCTCAGAGATAGTCAATATGTGATAACCAATTAGGAAAGCTATTGATTAACCAAGATCATTGGCGGCCGTATACAATCCCACAGTACTCTGCAGGTAGGTTCACAGACTACAGCTACAGAGCTAGACGCAGAGAGTGGAGAGGAGTCCCAGGGATAGAGTCCGACGCTTAGAGAGGCCAGAGTTAGAGACTTGAAAAAGCTGAAAGCCTTCGAAGGGCTGCATCTCACCCACTGGCAAAAGAGCAGTGAACATGCTTCAGGGTTTGCACAAGAGCCCAACCTCTAATCAGGAAACTTTGCCTATTAGGGCGTTCCGTGGATCTTGGGGGAAAAAGACACTGCTTGACAAAAATCTTAAGCAATGGGCAAGAAATACTTGCTGGTAGGAGTGTGATGATGTAAGGAATTCAGGCTGGCAAGCAAGGCAGCTTGCAGCACGAGTGTTGAACCTCACTTATGAATCCTGTGTGTTCTGTTGACTCTTCTCCACGCCCCCCATTCCTGACACTCGCAGCAGACACCATGCATGACATCACGACCTGCACAGTAAAGGTTTATGATGAATCCTGCGGATCCCTTACTAAACCCCTGCCTAATGTCTCCTCCCAGGTGGCCAGGGAAAGGCAGACGCTTCCTGATCCCAACCCTGGGGGTGGTTTACTGTGGGAGGATCACCTGGGAGGCGACGGGGACCAGGGTGGTGAGAAGATCCCTTGCGATGAGACACAGTATTTGCTGACAAAAGGGAAGAACCTTTTACAAGCACCAAGACATGTAATGGCTTATTGTCGTCATGATTTGTGTAACCCACTAATTGAACATCCTAATGTGGGTAAAACTGAGCTAAAATCCATAAATATGGAAGACAGGCTACAACAAGTGGAGAACAACCAATCCTCCTTAGAAACTCTGGAGACACAGATGGACATGAGAATAGCGGAACTGTAAAGGAGAGAGTCAGAGATAACTTTGAAGATGAACGACTTTGAAAATAGAGAAAGGAGATATAATCTACGCTTCTTTGTCATGCCGGAAAAAGAGGGTGAAAGAGAGAGACCTCAGTAGAGCAATACACGAAGTGGCAAAAACCCTGTTCGACGATCACCCAATGGATGAAACCAGAATAGATGGAGCCCACAGAGCTGGGGGGAGCAGCCGGGTGCCCGAGGGCAGTGCTGGCACGCTTCCACCACTATCCGTAGAAAATGAAGATCCTGGACAAGCCATGACAGAAAGTTGTGGTGACCCATGGAGAGGCAAAGATCACAATCTTCCAAGACTTAAACCTATACCCTGACGAGACGCAGGATGTGCAACCCACTGACTAAATGGCTAAAAGGGAAGGGTATTCAATGCAGATGGGGCTTCCCTTTTTCGATTTTATTTGCCAATTATGGGTATGAGTACTAGTTGATCACTGAAGACGACTGAAGGGTCACAGAGGATTTGGAGGGGGTACAGAACAAGAGGCCCGGTGAGAGAGCAAACCAAGGAAGAGCAGTGGCACATAAAACAGTCAAACAAATGTTGCATGCCCGGCTCACGCAAGGTCTGGAAGCTCAACACTCCCCCAAAGGGAACTTTCTGATCACTGAAGGGATTGGTTGTGTCAGGTTTTTGTTCATATCCAAAAGTGCCTTCGATTTCTTGCGAGGGGGTGGGGGTTCGCCCCCTGATGGGCGTGTCCCATCATGGGGCGGACGTCAGGGTGGTCTGACATTGTGGGTGGGGGCGGTATTATAGATGCACCCCTTCAGAGACTTTAGGTTTCATATGATGAGACTTAAGTTGAATCTGTTCCCAACAATGGAGGTGTTGGGAATAAGGAGAAGGGTGCCAAGGGGAACGAGACTGTGTCGACATTGTGCTCTAGAGGATGAGACTCTAAAACATCTTTGTGTGTACTGCCCGGCCTTGCGCATGCTCTGGGAAAGTAAAACAGTAATGTTTTTTAGCTCAACGGACGAAGACTTATGGATCAGAACTTTTAATACTAATTAAATGTCTTTGTCCTTGAGGCTTTTGGAATGTTTGGATATTATTTTAAGGGATCCTTAAAGGAAAAGTAACTGTTTGTTTTCTATAAAGTGAGATTTTATGGAACTCTATTTTACTATTGATGTGTATGTTATGCCGTTTTTAATTGTAGGACCCTTAAAATTTGGTTTTAAATTTTGTAATTAGGCGACGGGGCTTTTTAGAGATGTATGCATTTGTTTGGATTTAGTAATTTGATGTGATGTGTGAAAGGTTCAGTTTTGTACCACAACACACACACCATAAATAAATATTTTTTTAAATTAAAGACGATGACGCTCCAAGGGGGAAAATAAAGGGAAAACCCAATATTAATGGGAAGGCGGAGTGGGGATCCAGAGGGTGGGGAGAGGGTATCTTATTAAGCAAAGGAAAGGTATGGAGGGGGGAGAGTTGGGGTTTGGCTCGACACGGAGAAGGGCGAGAAGGTTGAGATAGGGATTGTTCTATAATCGTTTTGCTAATAAGAGGGTTGTTGATCCCAGTTATAGGTAGGAGGGGGGCTCAGAAGTCGAGAGGAGTTGTTACAAATGGGTGGTTGCACTGAGCGTCTCTGATGGTCCAGTCGGAGGTCGCTTTGTTGGCTGACCTAGCCTGGACGCTTACGGGGTGAGTTGGGAGGGAGGGTGAGTGTGCTGAGTTAAACGTTTGGGTTGTTATTCTAGAAAGTCTCAAGCACAGAACTGGTGTCCCCTGGGTCACCGTACTTGTTTTCCTTGGACACGATTGCCTTTGTGAAATTGCCCGATTTCATCTAAAAAAACATTTTACTTGGTACTGTGATACCCATATCAACGGTCTGGTTGGTTGTCTGTCTTTCATTATCACTATCCGCTTCAGAGTTGCCCAGGGGTGTTCCTGGCGTGGACTCTCTTGATGTACTGCTTATTTTCTCATCGTACTGTTTGTTGAAATGTGTGTACGCTATCAAACCGGTAGTCTTTGTCATCCCGAGAGAACTTACAGGCTTTTCTCAGTTTCACCTCGTCCTGATGCCTTTTCACTATTCTATCTAGAGTTTTAAAAATGTGTTTTTGGGCGGCTTCTGGCCCTTCCATCTCTTTTATTTCTTTTTCTACAGTTTCAGTGTTCCTCTCTACTCTCTATCTGCATGTTCGGCTAGCAGGGAGCTCTGATTGAGATTAGCTTACCATTGCTCAGCTAAGTCCTCTACGTTTGTAATATTGGGAAAGGTTAAAATTCTCAGTCCTCTGGGTATCTGATTTTGTCAATATAATTAAGCATAGTGGCCTTTTCATAATACTTGTTCACCTCCTTGAGAGAGAGGCATTCAAGCTTGACAAACTTGTATATTGCACGGGGTCAGCTGTGAAGTTTGATTACAAGGCACTGTTAGGGAGGCATGAGAATGGGAGTTACTGGCTATTGTATGAGGACAAACAAGGGATGAGTGATGGGTACTGCCATAAGGATTGGCCCCCCCTTAATGCAAGGGGGGCCAACTCTCCGATGCAGGGATCCCTCTTGCTGAGGGAATTCCGGAGGTCCCAGGTAGATGTCGTGATGATTCAGGAGATGCACTGGATAGCGGGGGAGGAACTTGTTTAAATGTTGTGGGGAAAGTCTACAGTGCATCGGCCACTGCTTTAAAAAAAAGGGGGTGGCGATTGTCCTTTCCAGCTGCCTTAACTTCGAGGTGGTGGCACAGATGATTGATGTGGACGGGAGATATTTGTTCCTAAAGGGCTCGCTTGCGGCTATCCCGTTGATGCTTGGTTCGGTCTACTGCCTAAACGTGGGACAAATACAGTTCTGGGAGGGGCTCAGTGACTTTTCATAGTGCTCCTTGGTGGTCAGGGGAGACTTCAATATGGTTCTTCACCCCCATTAGGGACCGCTCTTGTCATGATTCCTGCCCCTCATGTCCCCAGCCCTCCAAGATGTCAGGCTGGAGCCAGGCCACGATCACCTACATGGCCCTCACGTGCCTCTCCATCCCTCCAAAGACCCACTTGGAGTCAGACTTGGCGCTTGTGGCACCAGACTCACTCACTCCCATAGGATAACATTGGGGATTGGACTTGCATAGCATTGATGGGGACAAGATGGATGCCCCCACATATTTCGGTTCCCATAACTGCATGTGCAGTCTAGTCTTTTGGGTGTGGTTCAGCCCAGAGACACCTGGGATACCCAGAGACTATTTAAGCCGCGCCCAGACTGAGAAACATGCTTTGCGTTTTCTGCATCTGCAGCGTGACACTCACCGTGTTCGGATCGGTCTCCAATAGGCCTGCATCTTTCTTCTGCGCTCAGCTCCTGCAAGAACAAGAACACCTTTAGGAACAGCCTTACCTTGCAGCACTTCTGCCCATCATTCATCGCTCCTTCTGTTCTACGGGCATCTTAGGCAGTGTCTTTCCCATCCCGGCACGCTTCTTCCTAAGGAAAAGGGAAAAGACCAGAAAAAGGCATTAGTAAGCTTTCTGCAAATCTTCGCTTATTTTTAAATACTGTTCGAGCTTCAAACGCTTACCTGAATCCCAGCCGCTCTGGGGAAACTCTGTCTACGGAACTTCTCATCCATCTGCAAGAGGGGAAAGACACCCCAGGTTAGCGTGGAAACATCTAGAGGCGCTGCATACCCCGCTTACTCACTGCATTTGTTCCTCATAACCGGCATCCACTCTGAAAACGTCGCAGCAACTAAAAGACACAGAAAAAGAACTCAGTTCAATACAAATACGAAAGGGGTGCATCACGCATCGCGCTCTCTCACCTTCAGCGCTACTCATCTCAGCTGCACGCCTCCATCCCTGGACGCCGGCCACCATCTAAGGAAGGAAAGGAACGAAGTTAGAGAACTGTTCAAAAGACTCATTATACTTACCTGTCGGACTCTTGCCAGTGAAGTAACTAGGCAGCAACGTGCCCGCATCAATCAACGCGCCCCTGCGCTGAAAGTATGACAGAGAGCACACTATCCAAGAAAACAAGGTGAGCTGTGGATCAAAGGGAAGGGTTGGACCCCGGGAAAGAAGGGGTTCAAGCACACAGAGACAATAGGGAGTTAAACTCTACTAATCCTGCGTTTCAGGCCCATTCTCCAGTCGAATAGCCTCCAGGGAAGGGTTTAAGGTCGTAAGAGGTCAGAACAGGCTGAGTGACGTCCCCGTGGATACCAGGTGAGCGTTACAGCTCGGGACTGTCGATGGGACCCAGTCATATGAGAGGGCCGCAGAAAGATTCAGGAGAGTGAATGAAGAGCTTGGTTTTTCCGAAGTAAACGGAGGGGGCGGGGATAAGACTGTTTACTTACTACTCCTTGATTTACAATTCCTATTCAAGAATGTGTTAAGTGTTGGTTGGTGCAGTGCTTAACGGTCAGATCTCAAGCTTGCAGGTGGAAACGGGTACATGGTCGGACCATGACCTAGTAAAAGTGGTGGTGGGTACTGGGTGGCTGGGAAACCAAGTGGCAGGTGGATGTGCAATGACTTCCTCCTTAAAGAAAAATAATTAGCACAAGTCCTGCTCTCCGAAATTAAGGATTACTGTGCACACAACAATAATGGGGAAGTAGGGGTCGAGACTCTTTGGGACGGATTCAAGGCTACTATACGTGGGGTACTAATAAAAGAAGGAACAGTCCCGACAAGAACAGGAACTAAGGGAGAAGATAGCGGGTATCTGGCCAGACATGAGGGAGTGCTCCAGCTTACACTTGGACGAAGTGCAGAAGCTATAAAGCCCAACTGAGAACTCTACTGGTTCAGGAGACTGAAAGGAAATTATTGTTTCAAAAACAGACATATTATGAGAAAGGTAACAAAGCCGACACAATCTTGGCCTGGAAATTACGTGACAAACAGAAGAGTAGGCTGGTGACCAGTATAGAGACCGATGGGGCTGGAGGGTTTACGAAGCAGAAGGGATTGGGGAACAGTTTAGAGCCTTTTTTTAGTCCCTGTACACGTCGGAATATCCAGGTGATGGCTCTTTCATAACAGGCCTCTTGAACCAATTGTCCATTCCAAAGTCTCCCAGGGGAGACTGCAATAACCTTAGAGGACCCGGTAGATGAGGAGGTGGTGAGAACGATCAAGGGAATGAATAGGGGCACAACCCTTGGATGCAACAGATTCTCAGTACGATTATATAAACAATATAGGTCAGTTCTCGCAGGGGCAATTAAAGTTGTCCTCCCTAAGGAAGGAAGGAATCCAAGACAATATCCCTCTTAAATGTGGATGTAAAACTCTTGGCCAAATTATTGGGAAATAGATTAGAAGGGGTGTTACTGACCTTAATTCATGGAGATCAAGTGGGCTTTATCAGGGGGAGGCAAGTGTAAGGAACTCATGGTGGCAACATGGTGGCAACAGTAAAGACGGACACAAGTGATCACAGTTGAGAACTTGGGTGAGATAAATGCCTAATCTAAACCTAAATCTAAGATGGGAATAAGCTACGACCATCAAATAATAATAAGGCAGTCCTAGTAGCGTCCTGTCAAATAAAAAGAGCCTATACTAAAAAATCTATTCCCTATCCTTACAACTAAATTACAAAAAGAGTGTGGGATAATGTTCACCAGAAAAGAAAGAAGTGTTCACAAAATAATAAGACAGGATGGTATGGCTGGGTCTCCCTTTCCCACGTTTGAAAAATGGGACAAGGCGGGACTTATGAGCACAGCACACTCCTGGGCCTCGGCAGCACAAGGTTCACAGTTCATGTTCAATGGTATTAAAGCATTCAGAGGCGAAGTCTCTTTCCTGATCAAGTCGTTTCCTGCCTTAGAAGGTCTGCTGCTTCACACCAAACAAACGGTTCCTTTGGCACTGTGGTACCTTGGGCAATTGCCTTTAGCCCCTAGGATCGCCCTCTGCCGGGTGTCGGATCCTCTTTGCGACTTGATCCTCCATCCGCCAGGTTCACTACGGCCTTTCTTTAACACAGTTCATGTATTTTTAACGCAGTTCATATATTGCTCATGTTCATCAGAAAGCAGAGTTTTCCTTATCCTAGCTTTCCCTCGGCATCCTTCAGTCGGGTTCACACTTGCCGTCTTCCACATTTCACAATCTTATCGGAAAGCGGGGTTCCCTTCCCCTAGCTTTCCTTTGGACACAGGTCAGAGACTTTCGATTGTATAATGGATTTGACGTAACCCTTATAGGACCACTCTGACGCCTCACACTGTTTTTGTAGTTTCAAAGAATAGTTCCCGTCAGAGTCTTTCGAATGAGCGCCCATGTGGTGCCGGACCCCTCTGCACCTGGACCTCAACTGTGCTTTCTCTAAAGTTCAATCACATACACAAGTTCTTTGTCTTTCGGATTCCTTGCGTTCAAAAAAGTTTGGACTTGCAACCTTGGTCTCAACACAGTTCGGTTTACTATCAGCTTCCTCCGACTCACTGGCTGTGCTGAAGCCGTTGTCTTCTTTATTCTCTGGAGTCGAGGATAGTACCACGGTAGCCAGCTTGCCCCTCCGCCTGCGTTATCAAAGCGGGAGGCCCCCATGTACTATTTGCATCTGCTGCTTCGCTCGCCAACTGTAGCTCCCTTTCTTATGCTTTCCGTTTCGGAGGTTTAGCGGGTCTGAGGTGAAAAGGGCAAGGGCAATTCCCCCTTTGTCGTCCTTCCAGGGCTCACTGCCTTTCTTCTTCTCTTGACGTGCCGGTTTGGTGTAGCTGTCTCCTCTTGCGTTCGGCCTTGCTCAAAGTGGGCTTTTGTGCTCTGCCTTTTATCCCTGTGGGGGAAGGTAAAGGGTTGTCAGTTGTGCGTGATTTGTCAATTGCCTGACTCTGCCTGACCCATGTATTGGGACATGTCGGGTAAGCAGCTCTGGTGTTAGTCCGTTGTCTATTACCTTGTAAGAAATTGTTTGTGTGGGTAAAGGGGGTGGAGGGGTTGAGCTTATAAATAACCTACAGGGTAGGATGGTGAAAAGGTGTTACAGTGAAGGAAAAACTGCGTCCCAACCCTCCTGTTTCCCACTTCCACTACCCGAAGACCCCTCGCCCAGGTGATCCTCTCCCAATGGTCCACCCCAAGTAACTTGATCCAATAGCGATGGCCGTGTCCTGGCCACCTGGACTACAGATCCCCGGTGACTAGTAGGTGAGACATCCTCAGGTTTCTCACACAAGGCATGGACAACATCAGGAAAAGCTTAGAGCTAATGCATTATGTGGGGCAAGGTGTTGATGAGCTGTGCCTCCTAACTATTGACTCTGAAAAAGCCTTTGATTGGGTTGAGTAACGGTATATGACGGAGTTGTTAAGGAAAATAGGACTAGCAGTGAACTCTAGAAGCTGGGTGGCCGCCCTATACAAGGACTCTTCAGCTCTCATATAGGTTAACGGGAGGCTGACAGACTCTTTCCTATTGTCTAGGGGAACACGACAGGGCTGCCCCTTCTCCCCATTGTTGTACACTCTGGCCATGGAGCCACTGGCCATCTCAATCAGGTCTAACCCGAAAATTAAAGGGATTACTCACGGCGGGACAGTATTCAAGCTATCACTTTTCATGGATGACATTATGGGCTATCTCTCTGACAAACAGACCTCCCTACCTGAGCTGATCTCCCAGATCTCCCATTTTGGAGTATTTTTGGGTCTTAAAATCAATGCAGATAAATGTAGGGTGATGCCGGTGTACATTGGGTGGTCATGTCTAGACTCGGAGACGAGGATATATGGGATGAAAATGGAGGGGAAAAGCATTAAGTACTTGGAGGGGGGAGAGGGTGGTACACTTGACTAAAGACCTGTCTAGCTTATTTAAATCCAACTTCACCCCCATGCTGGAACAAATTAAGGCAGATTTGAAACAATGGGAGCCTTCAGTCCTGTCGTGGTACGGTCGCATGACCTCGATAAAGATGAATGTTTTACCCCGCCTTATTTACCCCTTTATGTCACTCCCGGTAGTCCTCCCGGAAGGGGGTTCTTTAGCGAGCTCAATGCAGTAGTGTCCAGGTTCATCTGGAGAAATAAAAAAGTGAGAATTACATTATCGACCCTGACCCTTCCAAGGAGCAAAGGTGGTTTTGGTCTCCCAGATTTCCAGGGATACTACCGGCCTTCACAGCTGAGAGTCATGTTGGAACACACGAGGGAGGATCAGATGACTTACTGGACATTCTTGGAAGACCTAGACACGCACCCTAGGAAGGTGAGAGACTATCTCTGGGCCCCACAAAAAGAACTCCCACCAAGTCTGAGGAACCACCCAACCCTGGGGGGCCCTCTCGGCAAATTGGTCTAGACACGCAGATTTTTTTTCACAGAAAACTCAGCTACAAATAGGAAAGGGATGGTATTGCGTCTTTATAAGGTGCTAATTACGGCAGATCTGGAGGGGAGGCAGAAATGTAAAAGACTTAGGGAAGCACCTGCAGTTAGGGAAATAGTGGGGAATGAATGGGACCGGATATACAAGAGAGCCTTCCACAGGAACCTGTTCACTGCCATGGTGGAACACAACTACAAACTTCTCCAGGGCTGGTATAGAGACCCCCTTAAACTGTCAAAGATGTTTCCACAAATGTCCTAGAGGGTGTAGCTGGGTGGGGTCTTTCTCACACATGTGGTGGGGATGTCCAAGTGTCAAGGTGGTTTGGGCAGAGGACTTGAGTTGGATCAAAGATGTTTCTGGGGAACGGCTAGAGATAAACCCCCTTCAGCTACTCCTGGGTCTCCCGACCACTGGTAGTTCGGAATTTAGATTGACCATACCTCTAGAGACAGTACTGAGAGCAGCTTGAGTATGGTGGCTCAGAGATGGAAGGGGGGAGTCCACACCGTCAAGATCAGACTGGGAAAACAAACTTCAGGACATGGTAACGATGGAAAAGTTGATGGCCATAGTGAACGACTGCCTGTATTTTATTTAATTTGTTTGCATATATATAGCACTCAAACCCTCAGGCATCTGCGCGCTGCTTATCCACGGTGTGTGGTGCTCATTTATCGACCTTGGAAGGATGAAAGGCTGAGTTTAGCCCTGCCAGGATTCGAACCTGCGTCAACAGGCTCTGCACGCATGTCAAAGCGAGCGCTCTACTCGCTGTGCTATCTAACCGGCTGTTTCAGGGGGCGTTTCAGGAGGAATGTTTTTTTTGGATGGCCGGATGGGAGGCAGAACGTAGGGGAGGACCTCGTGGGAAGGTAGACGGGTGAAAGGTAGCAGGGGACAACTCGGTTGTGGTTGGGGGCATCGCCCCCTCGGGAAACGAAAGAGGTATTGGGGAGTTCGGCCTTTCCGAATGCTAGACTGCCTCAGTATATAAAACGGACAAATTAAAAACTCCTGTCGGTCTAACTTAAATAGGACAATGTTTATTGTAACCAGTGCCATGTGACGTTGTTAAAGTGGGTGTAGGAGTGGGGTGGGAGTTACATTGGTTGTTGAGAGTATGAATATCTATGGTTGGTAGTAAACAACTTAAAAAATGTCAATAAAGATCATAGTAAAAAGAAAATCATGCAGTGAGATTGTCTTATTATGTCTTATGTAACATCATAAAGCCCGTCAAAGAACTACCTAAATGGCTGCCTGTGATTTACAGGGTGAAATTCAAGGACCTATGCGGCAAAATATACAAGAATGTGCACTTGCAACAAATTGGCATCGTGCACAAGGATAATCACCCTAAACCTGAACCCAAACACTACAACACTTCATGAATTATTTTCTGATCGCATTTCCATTTTTCCCCTTGCTGGGACGGAAGAAAAAGACATTTTGTAGCAGCAGAGCGAGAGGGCCCAGATTTAAGGAGTGACTCCATGGTGAAATCCAAGTTAGTGGCTGAAGCTTTATTAGATTGGATTGTCTCATCACCTGACAAGGGTCTTGCTGCAGGGACTGATGGACCATTCGCTGTTAGTATAACCAACGAAGTCTTTGTTGTAAGGGAGGAGGAGCAACACTATAAAAGGAACAAAAGGAAGATTGTTGCATTTAAAAGAGAAAGACCTTCAGGATTCAGAAGGAGATGGATAGGACCTACTTTCCCAGAACATTGTCTCTGGGGAATACTTTGTGCAGGGCAAAGGCAAGAGAGTGCTTTAAGCCTTGGAGGAACTTGCCTGACAAAGGTAGACAGGTGGTATAAGTTATCACTTGAAAAGCTTTCACTAATTAACACTACGTTTATGATACAGTCAAAAGGTTGGTGGTGGCCTCTAACAAAGGTTTGTATACCGATCCAGCCAAGAGGTTTATGAGAACTTCTACCACCTTTAGAAATGTCTGCTGATATAGGCAAGAAGTTGACGAAAGCCTTTAATGTAGGCCTCTATGATAAGGAACCTTTACGTCGAAGTCACACCTTTGAAATCCTGTGAATGCTGATAAGGGACCTAGAAGTTGAAGTGAAGCCTCCAAGTCCTTGTGATGCCTGATAAGGAGCATAGTGGTAAAAACATAACCGCAGAGAGACTGTGCACCCTATAAGGAACCTAGAGTTTGATGTCAATCCTCTGAGAGACACTGAATCCTGACCAGTAACCTAGAGGTTAAAGCTAAACTTCTGAGAGATTGTCTATCCTAATGAGGAACCAAGAGGTTGAAGTCAAGCCTCTATTATCATGTACATTGTGGTACGAACTTGGAGGTATAAGTCAAGACTCTGGGAGACTGACTCCTGACAAGGTACCTAGAGGTTAAAGCTATACCTCCAAGAGACTGTGCATCCTATGGAGGGTCAGGAGACAGACAGACCAGGTCTTGTAATTTTTACTGATTCTTTATTTAAATAATAAGTAAAAGGCCTCCCTGTCCCTAACCTGTGGATTTCGCTGCCTAACAAAGCTAACTAGGGTGCTTGATGGGTGAAGTAAAGTCTGTCCTCAGTCCAAAACTAAACTATGCTGACCCTACCACTAAGACAAAATAACTAAAGCCCAGGACAATGACTCCCTTCTCCTCGAATGGCTTCTTCAGCCTTAATGTCTTCAGATAGTTCTTGGCTATCTGTTGCATTAAATCGTTCAGTTCACTTAGGGGACTTTTCCAACTCCCTGGGTCCCCTTTTCCCTGCTTATTTGGTATCTTCTGGCATTCCTTGTGTGAGAAACCAAAGGGTGTCTCACCGACTAGTCCCTTTGGATCTGTCATCCAGGTGGCTGGGGCACGGCCATCGCTATTGGATCCAGACCCCCAGGTGGACCAGTGCGGGAGGATTGCCTGGATGAGGGGTCCCTGGGGAGTGAGAGTGTGGCACCGGGAGGAGAGATGCAGTATCCCTGTACCCATTTCCCTGTAGAACAACCTCATTCCATGTACTATCTAGGAACTTTAACCCTCCCACCCCCCTTTCCTACACACACTCTGCTGCACGGACAATGGGCTGCAGGGAAAGACAGACTTGCACACAACCAGTCTGTTTGACATGTCCCAACATCAGGGTCAGGCAGAGTCGGGCACTTAACCTTAATGACTCAGACCTGAATCCTGTTAACTCCCCCCCCATAGGATAAAAGGCAGAGCATGAGTGCACCTGGAGAGCAAGGCGAGAAGGGCAACCGAAGTGAGCAAATCCAGCAGAACGGAAGGGCAGGAAATCCCGGAAAGGCGATGCAAATATGGAAGCAGAGCAGACAGGACCAGGAGGCGAACGAAAGGCCGTGGTCCAATCAGCTGTGAGGTGAAAGTCGCAACATAATTCCAAAAGGGCAACTCCCTGCCACTGCGAAGGTCACAACAGTACCTCCTTCATGTGCAGCATGAGGACTTGAAAGGAGGCTAGCCGTGCTGGGCCAAAAGCCTTGACTGAACGGAAAGTCTTGATAAACTGCGTCAGCCGCTGCCGGTAAGTGAAAAGGGAGACTGGCTTGTGATGGTGAATGAAAAGGACATTGATGTTTGAAGTGCTTGATAGGTTGTCGAGAAACCGCGAGCTAAAGCACATGGTAGCAAGAATGAAGAGTGCCGAGATTGTGCATGCGAAAGAAAATAACTAAGAAAGGAGGCAAATAGTCAAAGTGGTCAATGAGGAGAAAGTCAAGGGTACAAACCCCCTTGTACAGTCAAGTCTTTGACAAGACGTGAAAAGAACTGCAGACCGGTATAAACCTTTGAACTGTATCCAGTATTGTGGGTTGCGTGAAGGACGGCAGCCGTGAGAAAGAAAAAGCTTGATTGTGAAAAGTAAACTCAATTGCATCAATATAACGAGTGGCCCGGCGAGACGAGATTGCTTTTTGGAAGTCTCTGTATCGAACTGGTAAGTGCGTACAAGTGAAAGCGTGAAAGATTGCAAAGAAACAATTGTGATATTGGCGGTTTGAAGGCTCGCTTGATCGAGGAAAGCCAGAACTGCCTTCGAAGGAATGTCTGAGCCGAAGGAGGGGGACCTGAGGGAACCGGTGAAAGTGAACCAAATATTTGTTTAAAAAGACATAAAGTTCCTGAATTCTCTGCGCTAGTAGAAATGGTAAAGTTGACTGAACTGTGATTTGAAGGCTAAAGTGAACCCGACGGAGGGATGCCAAGTGAAAGCAAGGGAAAGTGTATCCCACATTTTGATAAAATGACTGAACAGTGGGGTAAAGACAAAGGTGAACCCAACAAAGTGGTATCATGAGAAAGCTTCAGAAGAGGGGAATCCCGCATTGTGAGAGCTTGGGAAAAGTCTTGCACTGCCATGCAAAAGGCATTGATTGAAGGGATCCTGCCTTTTTGAAAGAAACAGCTTCCTGATACCTATAGACTCAAGGGGTGCTCACAAGCATGCTAGTGTTCCGCCTTGTCCCATGATGCAACGCGTGGAAGGGAGTGTATTAGTTCAGCAGCCCTCAACTACCGAAACCCTTTTGGACATTTTAGTTTGCATTGCACTCTTTTGTTATACATATCATTGTCCCACACTCTTTTATTATATAGATTTAGGATTTGGTAATAGGTTTTTTAGTATAGGCCATTTTTGGTTTGCCAGAGCACCACAAGGACAGCATTTTCTTTATTTTGATGGTTGTAGCTTGCTCCCATCTTAGATTTAGGTTTAGATTAGATGTTTTTCTTACCCATATATTGTTCAATAAACACCCTTGGATTGTACTCCTTGTGTCTTTCGTGCTTCTGACAACCATGCCTCCCTTACATATGGGGTCAGTAGCGGGATGTGACTCAATTGAGAAGAATTGGGGGACCTTAAAGTTTCAGAAACATAGTAGTAGATCCGCCGATCCCTCCTTTGCCACAATTGAGTCGATCGGATTAGACAAATGCAGCAGTAGAGATGCCACAATCCATCCACGAAACAGAGGAATGGTTCCCACCGACTTAGTCCTGATACCCTCCGCCCCCTGGTTGTTATATCAGGTTAGCTCAGAAGTCTGGCCTAGCCTGGAAGTTAGGTATAGACTTATTGGCCAGAGTCATAGACCCAGGTTTTAGAGGCGACGTGAAGGTGTTGATCCTGAACCATGGGGAAAACCTGTTTGGAATAAAACGCGGAGAGAAGATATCCCAGGAAATTCTTCAAAAAGCAGTGTTCCCACGGTATTAAGATGTAAACCAAATTGAGGAGACAGAAAGAGGGAATCAGGGGTTTGGGGAAACAGATAAAACCTTAGACATCCAGAATCTCAGGGATGATGAGACCACCCTCCCCCCGGATTCAGCATTTGCCGAGCTTAATGATCCCATGCTCGCTGAAGTTTTCCCTACAGGCCCTACCCGAAGAGAAAGGACTGGGGAAAGGCACCCCTTTCTTCTTCTTCTTCTTCCTAAAGCAGGCACTGCTATACAGAAATGACACCACTGTGGATGGTCTTGTCCGAACACAGTTGATGATGCATAGGAGTCACAAGAAAATTGTACTGGAGATTGCCCACTCCCATCTGACCAGGAGACATCTAGGGCAGACCAAAGCCCAAGCTCATGTTGGGGGAGGGGAGGCGGAGGGGGGATTCTATTAGCCAGGCATCATGCAGATGTGAAAAACTATATCTCAACCTGCCAAATGTGCCAAAAGAGCTGTACCCATATTCCCATTCCTGCCCCTTTTGAAACCTTTACCCATAATCGAAATCCCCTTTTCCCGAATTGGGATGTACATTATGGGTCCTCTGGAAACCTCCAAGCTTGGAAATAAATACATCCCAATGATAATGACTATGTCACTCGATACCCTGAGGTGTTCCCAATGAGAAACCATTCTACTCAACAGATTTTAAAATATCTAATACCATTCTTGTCCGGAGTGTGTTTCCCCATAGACATCCTGACTGATCAAGGATCCAACTCCATGAGCAAGTTAATGGGAGAAGTAAAAGAGTTGTTACTTATTACCACACTAAGAACCTCTGTCTACCATGCCCAGACTGACAGGTTGGTAGAAAGATTTAATAAAATGATATTGAAGAAATTAGTAGACAAGGATGGAAAGGCTTGGGATCAAATGATACCCTGGGCCCTGTTCGCCGAGAGGAATCTCCAGTCCCTCCGCCCCCCGCAAGCATCTACGGGTTTCTCTCCCTTTGAATTATTCTATTACTCTATGGGAGAGAACCCTGAGATGTCTTGGATTTGCTTAAAGGGACTTGGGAAGAGGGAAGAAGCCACTATACCTCTAGCCACTATACCTCTATCCCAAACAGCCATTCGTTTAATGGAACATATGACATTGGTCAAAATCTGGTGCAATTTGTGAGAAACCTGAAGGTGTCTCCCTGGCTAAACCCTGGGGTCTGTCATTCAGGTGGCCAGGACATGCCCATCGCTATTGGATCCAGTTCCTGCGGTGGACTAGTGCGGAAGGATCACCTGGATGGGGGAGTCCTCGGGGAGTGGGACACAGATGGGTGAGACACAGTATTCGTTTATTTATTCATATTTATAGAGCGTGCAACAGCCCAGGGGCATCGTGGTGCTTGTTACAGAGAGTGATCAGAGCTTAGTTACATATAAAAACAGACAGGCATACTTATTGTACAATTTGCATAGAACAGTTTGTAGACCACATAGATTGGTGGGAAGATGAGAAGGAGTGGGAAAGTGGAGAGCGGTTAGTTAGAGCAGTTTTAAGGTTTTTTCGAAAGGCAGGGAGAGAAGTTTCTGCTCTGAGGGCAGTGGGGAGCGCATTCCAGAACTTTGGGGCTAGATATGAGAAGCCTATCCCTCCTGCTTTGGCCTTGTTGATGCGCGGTACGGCGAGTTGGTTGGTGTAGCATGTTCTAGTAGGCCTAGTTGAGATAGATCTGGATATCCCCCTTCTTTCTACACCTTTTCCTCATCCTATTATGTAGGATATTCAAAACCACTGCCCCCCCTTTTCTGACACGAACACTTTCGCACGACACACCACAAAACGGATTAACACCAGAGCCCTTTACCTGACATGTCCCAACACAAGGGTCAGGCAAAGTTAGGCAATTAATCGGAATCACACACACCTGATGGCCCTCTCCCTTCCCCACAGGGATCAAAGGTCGAACAAGAGAGCACAGTACGAGCAAGGCAGACCACACGACGAGACAGCTACCCAGGCCTGGCAGTTCAAGAGGTGGAGAAAGGCGGCGAATATCGAGAGACTGACAAGGAAAGGCACAACCTTTCCCTTATCGTAAAAAGTCCCGCGAACC
Organism: Ambystoma mexicanum; assembly: GCF_040938575.1. Taxonomy (NCBI): domain Eukaryota; kingdom Metazoa; phylum Chordata; class Amphibia; order Caudata; family Ambystomatidae; genus Ambystoma; species Ambystoma mexicanum. The sequence continues at coordinate 198,326,895 of NC_090927.1, read as the reverse complement.
CTCCGCAGAGGGAAGCATTAAGACCGAGAACAATAGCCCAAGTGTGCTGCAACAGATGTCAACAGTGCACAGAGCGTGTCGACGCTGATTAGCAGGAGCGAGGGAAAACTCCTGCTGGCCTTGACTCCAGTTACAAGGAGAGCCAAGTGGTTCGTCACAGCTGGTGGGCCGATGGGAGAGCGGATAAGAGCTGGGCTGTGTCGCAAAGTGGCAAATTTAACCAGGTTGAAAGAACTATAAAAGTGTTAAAGGGTAGACTCTGGTTGCTCTCCGTCTACAAACTACAGATACCAGAAGGCCGTAGGAGAGCCATCTAGTTAGGTCAAAGTGGTCATACAGGAGGTCAAGCAAAATCCCTGTACAGTCGAAAGACTTTGACCTAAAAACTGTAAAGAAAGAAAAGGAAATAAATCCTACAAACATTGAGAGCAAAAGTAAATGTGAAGTTGACAAGAGTGAACCCGACCGAGGGATGTCCACTGGAACTCTTTAAAAAGACATTGAGGGAGGCCACCAGGGGGCGCACAGGCAATGGCTGCCTGACTGCGGTGTTCCTGCTGAGGCCGGGCCTATTTTTGGGGATTGAGCCCCCCCCGAAACCCCACTGAACGAGCACACCGCTAGGCAGGTGCGTCTAACCCCCCCCGTGACGCCCCCGCTCGAAGGAACGGGCTCCTGACTCCACGTGAAACCGGAGTTCAGGAGGCGTAGGAGCGCGACTCCACAGATGCCGCGCTCGGCGGCTCCAGAAGCGGAGAAGGCCTCCGCAGTGAGAAGGCTGCGGTGACGGATCGCGCCTCCGCCGGCCCCAGGGGCGCGAGGCGAGTGCCGATGAAAGGACGCTCCCCGGAGGGGGACCGGCGGCGCCCCCTCCCGACTACACACAGAGGGATAGGCTGTCCCTCCGGCCCGGCCACGAGTCCCCAGACCCTGCCGAAGGAGAGGCACACGCAAGGACCAGAGTCCGGGGGGCGGAGGACCGCGACCCCACAGAGGAGGCCTCCGCGCAGAGAGGGCTGCGAGGACGGCCCGTGCCTCCCCCGGTCCCGGGGTTGAGAAGCGAGTGCTGGGGGAGAGACGCTCCTCGGAGGGGGTCCGATGACTCCCCCCCCCCCACCCAATCACAAACAGAAGGACCTGCCTTCCCTCCGACCCGGCCCCGAGTCCTGCTGTGCGGCGCCCCGGGGGTCGGGGGGGTCCCAAAAAAACAAAAAAAAAAGAAGAAATTAACGCCGGGGGCTGGACCCCGCTGGGAAAGGCCCAGGAAAGGAACCCCGCAACAATGCAGCGCCCCGGGAGAGCGGCGGACCGGCCCTCCCGCCACGGGGGCAGAGAACATCGATGTAGCCACCTCACACAGGGCTACCCACCACACAGAACTACCCCAGAGGCACACAGGGAGTGCACTGCCCCGGCCATTTTGACTTCACACAGTGCCTCGTGGACAAAGCAGGGCTAGGCTCAGCTACGCAGCAGAGGACACCCCCTGGGAGACGACAGCAACTCTACGGCCCAGGTGAGAGGCCCCCGCCGGGGGTCGGTGGGGCGTGTGCCCGCCTGAGGGGCCTACCCCATCCCTACTGGGAATTATAGCCTGATCCTGTAAGCCCCACCCGAGCAACACACATTGGCACGTCCCTGGGACAGCGGAATTCACCTATAAAGACCATCCAAATCTGGACATACCGCGCAGCTGGGTGGAGGAATAGGAGGGAGAGTGGGGTTTCACCCACTACTTCTTCCAGCAAGTTTCGGCCCCCGTGCCAACCCGTGGGGCATGTGCCTGTCTGCAGTCTGTCAGGACCTAACCAACCAAGGAGGTTGACCTGGGTGTGTGGCCCCCACCAGGAATCGGTGGGGCGTGTGCCCGTCCGGAGGCCTCCTCCCGCTCAACAGGCCCGATTGGGGGGCTGCCCCACCTTTAATTAGGACCAGTGCCCACGCCCCGGAGATCCACAACAACTCGACCCCGGGCCAGCGCAGCACAACCTCGGGCCCACTGGGCCACGACCCACCAAGCAGCTGGGGGGCAATAAGCACCCTAGCCCCAGAGGGAGACCCCACGATCACGCCACCCAAGAGAACTGACACACACCTCCGGCGTCCTCTGCATCATTGCACCCCCGGCCCACCCTGAACTCGCAGGCTGCCCGTGACCCAGGTGAGAGTGCCCGCCTGGAGGGTCGCCCCACCCCCTCGCAGGGGACAATCCGTCGACTACAAAACCCACTGGTGCGACGCACTACGGACTGGTCCTGGGGTGGCATGGTATTCCCCCCTAGGACACCCCGGACTGCAGCGGACCCCGCGGCAAGGGACCAACGACACCCCATGAGCTGGAAGAAGGCCCTACAAATGTTTCGCTTCCAAGAAACAGCAAACACGACTGAGGTCCCCACTGTCACCGGAGCCATGGCCCACACGGAACCCGCAGGCCAACCCGCAATGACGATGGAAAAGGGCTTCGCCACCATCCTCAGGAGATCAGAGAAATGAGATCCGACATTGCCCAGAAGTTCGAGAAACTGGACCAAAGGATAGACAAAATTGAGGATAGAGTCCTACAAGTGGAAAACTATCAATCATCCTCTACATCTCAGGAAATCCAATTTGACACACGGCTTGCGTCTTTGGAGAAGAGGGATGAAGAGAGAGCCAGGATTACGGACGACTATGAGAACAGGGAAAGGCGGAACAATCCAAGGTTCTTTGGGATCCCGGAGACGGAGGGTGAGACGGAGAGAGAGCTGACTCGAGTGGTGAGAGACATCATCACCCTCTTGTTTGCTGAAGAAATGACGACGGAACTCACGTTTGACTGGGTGCACAGGGCCGGGGGAAGAGCGGGGGGCCCCAGAACGGTTCTGGCCCGCTTCCACTATTACACGGAAAAAGCCAAAGTTCAGGAGGCTGCGAGGAAGGCGGGGGCGATAACCTATAACGGAGCACAGATCGACATTTTTCAAGATCTTTCAGCTTACACCCTAGCCAAACGGAGGATGTGCCGCCCTCTGACACAACAACTGAAAGAGAAGGGTGTCTGCTACAGATGGGGATATCCCTTCTCCCTGTCCTTTGAATATTCAGGCCAACGCACAACGTTGGTAACCGAAGAAGACATTAAGGGCGCTATTCAAGATTATGTGGGCGAACCCGCCCCCCGGAGGGAACCAGTGGGTCCGGAGGCGCTCGGAGGGGGTACCCCCAGGCAGCCCAACCCCAGAAGGAGAAAAACCGGCACGAGGAAGTTCAAGAAATTGAACACACCACCAACACCAATGGAGGAAGACCGGGCTGACTCAGAGGGGTGACACCAGCGACCCCACGGAGATCATCGGGTCTAGAAAGCAGAAAGACACTGGAGATGCCTGGTTTGCTGTACCCCCTTGAACTGCAAGTATAAGGGGGCATAGAGGGGATCATAACTGTGGGAACCGAGAGATGCATCAACCAAGGCCCGGGAGAGTAACCAAATTGAGAGGTTAGGGGGAGCGACGAGAGGGGGTAAGGGGGGGGGCTCACGGTAGCGAGCTTGGGATCGGACGCCTGGCCGAGGGGAACCGGCTGGTGGTCCAGCCAACAATCCAGGAATGGAAGAACTACATGGCTGGACGCTGGGGAGGGGGGTGGGGGTTTGTTTACAAGTTGGAGGTTTTAGGGCGGGGAATGCGTTGGGGGGGGGATGTTGGGGAAACGTTTCAAAGAGATCCAAACAAGAAAATACAGTAAGCAGGAAGGGAGCGTCCATGCGACACCGGTGACCAAGTGGAAAGGCGACAGCGACTATGGCTGATGACCGACCGACCCTAGGGGTGGGAACGCTGAATGTGCCGGGCCTTGAACACCACCACGAAAAGATCCCTAATCAGTAGGGAGTTTAGGAGGGTTAAGCTGGACCTACTCTTTGTGCAGGAAACACACTGGGCGAGGGGGAAGGAGCCCAGGTTGCGGGGTGGCGGAATTGAGGAGATATTCTATGCATCCCACAAGGGGAAGAAAAGAGGGGTTGCAATTCTGATCGCTAGGGGGTTGGGTTTCGAGAAAGACTCCATCCTAAGGGACCCTGAAGGCCGTTACCTCTTCGTACGAGGCTCCCTAGAGGGATCACCCATAACCCTGGCGGTTGTATATGCCCGAATGAGGTCCAGGCCCAATTCTGGGAGGGAGTGGGGGAAAGGCTGAAAACCTTTGTTCAAGGCCCATTGGTGGTGGGAGGCGATTTTAATATGGTCCTAGACCCATCCAGAGATAGACAACGGGTAGGTGCACCAAACCCCAGACTCGCTGGAGACGCCACGTCACGTCACGCTGCTTCCAAAGGGTGAATGATGACCTGAATCTGGTGGACACGTTACCTACCCCCCGAGTGGGGACTCCCTCTTTCTCGTACTACTCCTCCACCCACAAAGCCTTCTCCAGAATAGACTATATCCTTGCGGACGAGGTACTCCGACCACACATAGCGGGTTACAGGATAGACCCCGTCCCCTGGTCTGACCACGACTTGGTTAGAGTCACCTTGGCAGGGGACTGGTGCAGAGAACGGGGGGATGCTGGAGATGTAACAACGCCATCTTGAGAGACGAGGTCCATGCCCAGACTGTACTGGAGGCCATCACAGAGTTCTTCGAGCTCAACAATAACCTGGAGGTGGGCACGCACACTCTCTGGGACGCCTTCAAGGCAACACTAAGAGGAGTGCTCACAAAATTGGTTCCCGACAGAAGAGGGAAAGGGAGACTCAGGAGAGGATTCTGAGGGAAAAAATAGCGTGCCTCCAACCGGGGGGCTCCCCAGCACAAACCCTACAGCGAGACCGCATAGCCACCCTGGAGGACTACAGGCTCCAATTGAAAGACCTACTCCTCCATAAAACGAAGAAAAGCCTCCAAATGGTCAAACAGAAATACTATGAGAAGGGGGACAGAGCGGATAGGATCCTGGCCTGGAAATTGAGGGGAGGTCCAGAGAAGCAGAATGGTGAAGGGAGTGAGGGACAGCAGGGGTACATTGGGATATGACACCCCCCATATAAGCGATGCCTTCCGTCAATACTATGAGACACTATACGCCTCCGAATATGACGGCGGCAATGCCCATATCGAAGAGTTCCTCAACTCCATATAGATACCTTCCCTCCCACGGGATCAGGCAGAGGGGCTGGAGGGTCGGATGACCGAGGAAGAGGTGGAGAAGGCGATTAGCGGGATGAAGGTGGGGACTTCCCCGGGGGAGGATGGCTTTTCGGTGTATTTCTATAAGAGGTTCCGATCCACCCTGTCTCCATACCTGGCGAAAGTTTTCAACTCGGTATTGGAAGGGGGCACTCTCCCCGACACCATGATGGGAGCCATTATAGTGGTCCTTCCCAAGGAAGGTAAAGACCTGAGGGAGTGTTCGTCCTACCAACCCATATCGTTGCTCAACATCGATGTCAAAATCTTGGCTAAGGTGGTGGGTAGGCGGATGGAGGGGATAATGCAGAAATGCAGAAGCTAGTCCATGGGGACCAGGTGGGTTTCATTAGGGGCAGACAGGGATTGGATAATATCCGCAAAACGATAGACTTGGTTCATTTCGCCCAAAATTCAAATCTCGAGGCATGCATCCTGTCCCTGGACTCGGAAAAAGCTTTCGACAGAGTAGAATGGAGATACATGACCCTCCTCCTCCAACAAATGGGCTTTGGGACGCACATCCTGAGCTGGGTTGCTGCCCTCTACAGAGCCCCTACCGCAAGGGTCCAGGTGAACGGAGTGCTGTCAGAATCTTTTCCCCTCACTCGAGGGACTAGACAGGGCTGCCCTCTTTCCCCCCTTCTGTATGTCCTCACGATGGAGGCTTTGGCCATAGCGGTTAGGTCCCACCCAGATATCAGGGGTATTGGAAGGGGAGAGGTGGAATTCAAGCTATCCCTATTTGCGGATGATATCCTAGCATACCTAGTGGACCGGGGCTCTTCGGTCCCTCCCCTCCTGTCCCTGGTCAGTTCGTTCGGGAGGTTCTCAGGCCTGAAAATAAATACCGCCAAGTCTGTCCTCCTTCCGATGCGCCTGGTGGACCCGGTACTAGACCCCCTGACTAGGTTTCATGGGATAGCGGTGGGCAAGAACACCATAAAATACCTGGGGGTTCTCCTCACTAGGGACTTAACAAAACTAGGGTCTTCCAACTATGAGCCCATGCTAACTGAGATCGCCTCTGACTTGAGAAGATGGGGAGGAATGATCCTCTCATGGTACGGTCGGATGACGGCAGTCAAAATGAACATACTGCCTCTGCTCTTATACCTTTTTACAGCCCTCCCTACCCGGGTACCCGCTCAAACATTTATAGATTTACACAAGGGGGTCCGAGACTTCATTTGGCAGGGGAAAACCCAGCGGATTGGTAGGGCCACCTTGACGCTTCCGAGAGAGGAGGGAGATTTTGGTCTCCCAGATTTCCAACTGTATTATCACGCAGCACAACTGCGGGTCCTTCTAGAACACATAAAGGAAGGTTTACGGACATATTGGTCATACCTAGAGGACATAGATGTCCACCCCCTAAAAGTCTGTGACCTCCTGTGGGCCCCTCGCAGGTCTATCCCGAAACAAGTTCTATCCCACCCGACCCTGGGTGTTCTCTGGGACATTTGGAGGGAATGCCCCCGGACAGCACATCTTTGTTCATGGCCGTCCCCCATGACCTCCTTGTGGGGGCCCCCCCTGAAATTGGGCAGTAGAGGGTTTAGACAATCCCAGAGTTGGTCAGATGTGGGACTGGAATGGGCGGGTCAGCTGTTCAGGGAGGGGGAATTCTTGAGTTATGAGGTCCTCCGGGAGGGACTGGGAGGCGGGACCCTCTCCATTTTCGAATACCTCCATCTCAAGGGCATCCTTAATGACCCTGCTTGGGGCCCTAACCTGTGGAGACAACTAAATCCCTTTGAGAAACTCCTTGACTCAGCAACCTCTAGAAAGGGAGCGGTCTCCTGTATGTACACTGTCCTAAACACCCATGACCTCCAGGCTAGGCGAGGTTTCCGTGGTTTTTGGAGTGATCTGGCGGGGGAGGAGATATCAGAGGACGCCTGGGCTCGCATTTTCAGGATATCGTTTCATGGCAATCTTTTCACCTCGGATATGGAACACAACTTTAAAATCCTGCAGGGGTGGCACAGGGACCCAGTAAAACTCAAATGTGCACAGGGGTATCACCTGAATGCCCGAGGGGAAGTGGCCAGTTAGGGACTAGAAGTCATATGTGGTGGCTATGCCCGAAGGTACAGACCTATTGGGAATCGGTGAGAGATTGGATAGCGGAGGTAACGGAGGACCCTCTACCCCTCAACCCGCTGACCATGCTGCTGGACCTCCCCCCGGAGGAAGCGGAAATACACCGGTACCCAAGGATGTGGGAAACTATGTTGAGAGCAGGCAGAGTGGCCCTAGCCCAGAGGTGGAAGAGTCTGGAAACACCTTCCAAAGAAGATTGGACAAAAAAACTTAAGAACATGTTCTTGATGGACAAACTGACTGCCTTGGTGAACAATGACTCATGCTCATTCCTCGCTGAATGGTATGGGGTCCAGCAGACATGGGGATGGGATGTCCACTAGTCCCGAAATCGTGCCCCCGGTTGGTCAGGGCATGACCATCGCTGTGAAGGACAATACCCAAATGGAGGGTCCCCACGACCTGGGGCGACGTCGGCTTCAAGCCTGTAACTGAATGGGTCACATGTTGCGGCGCTTCAAAGACCTAGGAAAAGATGTGAAAGTTTGGTCTCTTTTCTGCTGTTATGTTTGGTTTGGACATGGAGAGGGGGAGGAAGGGAGAGGGTCACAAAAGGGGGGGATGGGCACCTCAGTTAGGCCCCGTTTTCTGTCTTTATGTTTTACAAAATGCTAATAAAAACCAAAGTTTAAAAAAAAAAAAGACATTGAGATTCGTGAACGAGAAACCATAGTGAACCCGGTGGAGGGAGGCTATAGATTTGAGATGTGTCTGCACCCAGAAGGGGGGGACACAGAGGTGGATACCTATCACCCAAATACAGGTAAGAAACCCTTATGAAAGAACGTTTTTGTTTTGATACTTCGGAAGACTATCAAGCCCTTGGAAACCGGCTGGCTTGACACTCTCAGGCTTCTCTGCTCTCTGAGAACGCTCCTTTTCTTTTTATGACCCTTGGCTGGGCCTCCTCCCACAGTGAGGATTATAGTCCTCTTTCTCTTTCAGTTGAGTGCTCTCCATCACTTGCTCACTCTTCTTCACAGTATTATTACAGTGCCCTTCTTTAGGTTCAATCTTGGGTTTTACATCACAGTAACAATCAGTGGCTTGATCACTTTGGCCCTTCTAAAGCCTTGACGTTATTTATGGTCCAAGAGTGAGTAACATATGGAGTGTCTCTGCGGAATGGGAGTCCATGTCCCCAAGGGGGAGGGGGGAGTCTCCCCCGATGAGGTTCCGCTTGTCTATACCCCTAGGGAGGGTATTGCATAGCAGGCTCACCTCCCGAGCCTCACAAGGAAAGGCTCCCCCCAGCAAGAAGTGACTGAATCCTGCGATTCATCACAATCCTTATAAGAAAGCAATCGGTTATAGGCAAGCCTTCAAGAGACTTTGAATCTTGTCAAGGACCTAGGGGTTGCCACTAAGTGTCTGAGAACACATGAATCATACAATGACCACAAGCGGCAGTGTAAGAGCCTTATGGGGAAAGAAATCCCCAGCACCTTTTTTTAAAAGGTATATACATTTTTTTATGTAGTGTGAGGGCATTTTGGAGTAAGACAGACAACAGATTCTGAATTTATAATAACATTTTACTAACCTAAGACAGGATGGAAAAAAGCCTATCTAGTCCTATAATATGGGAGGATTTCCCTACCAAACCAAAACTAAGGAAAGTCAAAGTCCAAAAGTTCAACTTAAGAATCTGTCTGTGTCCAAAACCTATACTTGTCCTCACAACTAACCTTGTACAATGTGTAGGGATGTCGACAACTACAAAAAAAGTAAAATAAAGTTTAGGCCGTTGTCCAACTTAAAGTTTTCGTATAGCTCCCTTCCCCAAGCATAAAACCGTTCCAACAAAAGTTTCAGGGTGGTATGGACGTGTCCAGTACACTGGGATTCCTGCCGCAAGTTTCAAAACCCAGTTAAAAACACAAAATATCTCAAGGACTCATCCTCAATCAATAATTAATGCAAACCTCAGGGTTCCCTTCCCAAGAGGCCCTTTCAATGAGGTACTGTTTCCCAGGTTTCTTAAAGTTCTGTGCCACACTTGCACCTTCTGCATATGGTTAATCATGGTACAACAGAAATATGTTGGCCGAAGGATGCAGTTCGTTGTGGCTCACTTGTAAAAGTTCCTTCCCCAAAGTTCCATTCACTTTGGGAGCTAAGTATACACTGGGTTCACTTGTTTTGAGAAAGTTCTATTTCTTTTAAGGTTCAATATATGTTGGTTTCTTTAAGTCAAAGTTGACTTGATTTATAAATTCACCATATGTATTAATTTCACTTGCGTTCCCTTTTGAATTGCTGTGCAGGATGGATTCATTTGAATTCTAAAGCTTCAAATCTTCATGTGTAACAGGTTTCCTTAATGCGGTATTTAATAAATAAGAAGATAGGTTTGTATTCAGTTCGGCATTCAAAAAAATGAGATATCATTGTGTTCAGTTTCGCGTTGAAAATTGAATATTGGTTTCCATTTAGATTGCTTTGGCGTTATATTTAGTTTGTTCTGTAGTATTGCGCTGTTGTAATTTACTTTCACGGCTAGTACACAGAGACCTTCGATACTGTGCTTTCGTGTGCACGTGACCACTCCGTAACAAAGTATTCTCAGGTATTTAGAGATTAACAAGTTCTATTGTTCACTGTATGTGCAAGGATTCTGATCGGAGACCTTCGACAACATGAATTGTTCCACGCGACCACTCCAATACAAACTAACTTTGCGCGGGATATCTAACTCTCGCATACCGGGTTTCTATCTTCATGGAAAATCACTGGTTGCTTCATTGCGAGTGTCGGCAGCGCAGATCTATTGGCCTTTGGCTCTCCACTTCCGGGCTCCACCTCCTGCCCCTTAGGCACTCCGGGGTCGACTTCTGTTGCCAGGAGATTGAGCACTTCAGATCCCAGAAGAAGGGGCAACCTCTCTGAACGGCTCCCCTGTCAATGCACCTTTGGTTCCACAGATCCCTGGTCCACAGGCCGCTCTCTCCTGAACCGCCAGCATGCTCCAGACATACATCACCTCACTGTTTCCTTTTGCCTCTGTGCTGCTGCTCCTCCCTCGTCGTGCTTCTCTTGCTACTGCCTTTGCTGCCATTGCTTCTCTCTTCAGGCAATCCTGATGGAGCTTGATATGCATCTACAGCCCTCTAGCAGGCTGCAGGTGGGGATTTGTAATTAGCCCTGCCTGACCATCCTTAAGGGGACATGCCTGATCTCTACTACTCTGTGGGCCTCTTCCTCGTCCCAGTACCAGAGTTGTAAAAGCACCTAGTCTTTATTACTCTTGGTTTCTTCCTCTTCCTCCTCTTCCTCTTCCTCTTCCTCTTCCCAGTACTTTTAGAAGTCATATAGGAGGAAGCCAGGGGAGTTGTCTCAAAATACCCCATGAAGGTGGGAGAAGGGTTGGTTTGGTCATTATTAGGAGAATGGCGATACCATGTCCCTCCAAAGGGCATCACGCTCCCAGGCCCCAAAGATCCTCCATCTACGTGATCCTCCCTCACTTGTCTATCCCCTTTGCTTGTCTATCCCCAGGGTCAGGATCCAAGAGCAATGGCCTTTCCCTGGCCACCTGCGCAGAGGATCCATGGGGAATAGGAGTGAGAATACCCTGAGGTTTCTCACAATAGAGAAAAGAAAAACTATTTTACTGGTTGAGGTTAGGTTCATATGCAACAATTCTCCACATGACACTGCACATTTGCCAGGAATCCCTGGTCAGGTTAGCTCCCTCATTCTGCCAAACAAAGTCATAATCTTTACCTATGCCAAGACACTCCTAAAGATAAACTCTACTCATTGAGGAAAAGACCAATGTGTCAGTTGAGAAAACAGTCAGAAAACAAAAAAGCATCACACGTGGCCATCCGGGCTCACCATAAGCCTCTTAGTTTCGAATCTCTAGGACTTCAGAACAGAGTTTACATTTCTTATTATATAAAAAGGGCCAGCGTATGTTGGGTGGATTAAGGGAGGGTTTTTTGTTTTGGGCTGTTGAAATTCCCCTTTGACAGTCTAGAGCCTTCTACCATGGCATCTCATTAGATTGTAAAAGTGGAAACAAACTACTCACTATTCAGGATGTAATGGAAAACCTAACTTTTCTAATAGGCCTTTGACATCAGAAGGACGTTGTCGGAATCGCTTAGCATTTCTTCCTGTGTAGAAGATGGGGGTCAGATTACCAGACTGGCTCTTGGTCACCTGTATTATGGGTCATGCTCATTTTTGTAACAATGTCGTCTGAAAGTAACTTTAACTTCAGACTTGTTGCTCACTTTACACAGCAATAGGTACTTTCACTAAGCATCAATATATTGTGTCTTTATAGGGTTCTCGCCCTGATGGACTTTGAGACTAGTAGTTATGAAATATAAGCAATTGTTCTTCATGATTTCTCATTGTGGCTTCAGTTGTCTTTCAACCGTGTCGTTTCTGTATCTTCCTACAGCTACTGTCCTGGCGGCCCAGATTCCGATTTTGAATATTCTACACAGTCATATACAGGATATGAGGTACTGATGTGTATGATGATGTAACATTTCCCGTTTCATGCTATGAAAGGAAATAAGTATGGAAAACATTTTATTTTTTGAGACTGTAACATGAAAATGTAAGTTATGAACAATAACTTTGTGTCGACCCCTAAAGTTTCCAACTTTTTATCAGTTAGGGAAGACCTTTCAGCAGGGTATAGATAATGTTGTGGATGCTGTAAATTGGTGATTTTGAGAGGGATGTTGGATGCTTGGGGAGACTGAACCAAACAATAATCAAAACTACAAACACGCCAAAATACTACAAAGACGATTCTCAGTGCCATTTCTAAACATAATGCTGCAAGTTTGTCTGCAGAATGAGGTTATAGCTGCCCACACAGAAAAGTGAAATGGGTATATTTCATTTAACACTAAATTTAGGAGGGAATCCCATATATACCACTGGGTGGAAGCTCTACCTTATAATGGGTAGTGAAACTTTATGTAAACAAGAGATAGAGAGCTCTATTCACAGTTTTCAACATTAAACAAATGGCTGTTCTGTAAATATTCTATGCATAGATTATTAAGTCATGAAAATACAATTATATAAAAAATTCAACACTTTAAAAACACTGTGTATAAAAAATACAATTCAAGAGTTGTGACATACACCGCCTTTAAATTCGGCTCTGATCTTAATTGATTGGGGGTAAGTCTGGTTTTAGAGGTTCCAATTAATGTCCCTTAAACACATTAATCAATTTCTTGACATATCGCTGTTCTTAATGGTAATAAACAAAAACCATTATCGTATTCTCAACATGTTTCAGTCCTCTAATAAGTTGTTAATGGGACCTTCGTCAGGAGTAATGTCACTATTAAATCTATAAAAACATAACTACAAGATATAGTGTTTTATATAGCTGGTAAATTCATACAGCTTCTTGTAAAACAGTGTAACTGTAGTTTTCTTCATACAGTAACCGTTGAAACTGTTGAAAAACAACAAAAAAAGAGAGAGAGAAAGTAAGCTTCAAATGCTTGATTGAATCTCTTCAAGATATTCACTTATCTAGAACATACCAAATGGTAAGTGTACCTGGTCTGTTCTGTGGAGAATTTAAAGAAGCAGCCTTGAGTATAGCAAGGGTTATCTTCTCTTAGGTCGAATATCCCTCAGTTTGTAGAAATAATTCACCTGCAAAAAAGGTGTATTGCTTTTACATTCCTGAGTGTCTAGAATTCAAATGAGACTGGCACGGGAACACTTCTGCTCGTTTGACTAGTGCTGTGAAATTAAAATTAGATATTTCTAAAGGTAAACACAAAATACAGGGGATGTCTGTACCTGTTGTGAATGGGAGGAGTCTCAATTCTCCTTATTCATAGTCTCGTAAATATTATGGGATGGAGTTCTTCAGAGCGTTTGTCTCGAACGCTGGTATAGATTTTCAATTGTCTAGGCACCTATCGGTAATTAGAAATAATGACCTAAGTTGGAACATTATAGTCATTTAGGACTGTTAGTAATATCATAATATCATGGTGAGCAAGAGGAAATCTTACCTCAATATATTATGTCGCTGTATAAATGAAGGAGTATTCAAGCCTTCAAGCTAGGTCTCTAGTAACCGTTTATCCAGTCCCTTTCAGGTCTGTATGTAAAACACAGTAAACATTTGCCTTGTTGATCGATTTATAAAAAATTCATAATAAATGGTTGCTCGATCTAGAATTAGTTAAGCGGCCGTATGTTATGTGTACAAAAACAGACCGAGTTCTCCCTTAGTAAGTATCCTTACCTCCAATATGTAGTATGGAGACAATAGTCCGTGATTGTAGATATTACGAGCTCGCCGCCAGTCCGTAAGCTGCCAATCGCTTCCTGGGTTTCGGGTGCCATCTTGAGGAGTCCTTTTAAGAATGCCTAAGTCCTTTTTTTGTGTTTATCGTGGATCGGGGCGGTCATTATTCTTAATGACGGGTGGCTCTTTCCGTATCAGTGTAATTAGTCTAAGGAGATTTAGTGCACCTCAAACATTAAAGTTCCTGTCCTTATGAGGATGAATAATTCAAAAAGTCATAGTGATAAGAGATTAACAGTTATTTGCAAGTACTAGTTGCAGGTAAATGTAATAGTGCATGGTATCTCTCAGGTACAGGCTCAGGAGTTCAAAGGTTATTAGATCCTGATTTAGTTATATTTTATACCATTCTACGGCCTCATTAAGCCCTAGCTTATCACTTTTGGTAAGAAATATTAATCTTTGTTCTTTTTCAATTAGAATTTTTTTCTTTTTCATAATATCTGGGCCGCTCATGGTGAAGAGAACGGTCCATTTCACATCTTCTGCGGTATGTTGGTTAGCCATAAAGTGCTTGACCATAGGTGCTAATAAGACTTTGTTAATGCAGCTACGGTGTTCAATAATTCGTGTTTTGATTTTTCTAATTGTTTTGCCTATATATCTTTTGCCACGGGGCAACTAATCATATATATCACGAATTCAGTGTTACAGTTTCAAAAGCTGGTCTGTTTCCATTTCTTTTCTAGGCCAATCTCTACTACTTTAGACTTTGCAGTGTATTTACATACGCTGCAATGTCCACAAGGGTAGTGTCCTATTATAGGGCCTAACCCCCAGTTTTCTGTAAGTGTGGTATTTTGTTTTTGGGTAGTTTTAAGTTTACTACTACTGCTGTGGTTCCCAATGGTGGTTGACTTTCTGTAGGCAAAAAGGGGGCAGGCAATTGGAACTGTTGCCTTTTCAAAAATGTTCCACTGTTTCCTGACTATGTTAGTGATCGTTAGACTCAAGTTGGTAAAGGTATTAACGCTAACGATCCGATCATCTGGAGGTTTTTTAACTTTGTCTTCCAACAGTGATTCTCGATTATTATTGTACGCTCGTTTAGCTGCTTTTCATATTAGCTTTTTGGGGCAATCTCTATCTTTAAGTATGCCCGAAAGTATCTCTGCTTCTGTCTCGTATGCTTCCCTTTGACTACTGTTCCTTTTCAGTCTTAAAAATTGGCCGTAAGGAAGATTATCTTTTAAATGTTTGACATGGTGGCTATTATAATGAAGGAGTGAATTTTTATCTGCGCTTTTATGAAACGGTTTAACTAGTAGGACTCCTTCCTGGTGAAAGATGGTTAAGTCTAAGAAGTTCACACTGTCTTTGTCAATAGTCATAGTAAACTGCAGATGTCTATTACATTGGTTGAGCCAAGTAAGGAATTAATTAGCTTCTTGTACCGTGCCTTTCCATATAACGATAATATCATCTATGTAGCGTGCCCATGAAATTAGGTTCGCTACATAGCTACATAAGGGTGCAAAGTATAAATGAAAGCCTTCTCAAAGTATTCCACATACAAGTTAGCCACGCTGGGGGCCATAGTGGCCCCCATTGCGGTTCCTTCTGTGTTGGTAATAAACTCCCTGGAACTCAAATAGTTTTGAGTTAGTGCTATCTCGAGGCACCATAGTATGAAGGACGTAGGGACTGGATCATTATCAGTCCGGGCCAATACTATCTCTTCAATAGTATTGAGTGTTGCTCTCTGTGGTATATTAGTATATAGTGAAACTATATCTAATGTCATCAGATAGTGAGAGGAGTTGTCGTATGGCTGATATTCAAATTTTTTGATAACGTCTTTAGTATCTTTAAGATACGATTTCATTTGGGTTACATATGTCTTTAAGTAATGATCTACATATTTTGACAAGGGCTCTAGGATTGAATTAATCCCAGCTACTATGGGTCCTCCAGGAGGTTTTAATAAGGTTTTGTGCACCTTATGTAGGCAGTAGAAGGTATGTGTAATAGCTTCTTTGTTGATCAAGAAGTCACTCTCTTGTCTACTTATCCAGTTCCTTTCTTTGGCTTTTGTCACTTTTGATTCTATTACTTCAAGAAGCATCTTAGTCGGGTTACCCGTTAGTTTTTTATAGTACGTGGTGTTCTTTAATTGGGTGAGACACTCTTCTACATAGTCTTATTTATCTTGAATAACTATGCTACCGCCTTTGTCGGCTCTCTTTATTATGATTATTTAATTTTTAGATAATGCACTTAGGGCATCTGTTTCTTTCCGGCTGAGATTATGAAAAAACCGACTATTCGTCATTTCTAGTTTTTCAATTTCTTGTAGGACTCTTTTTTTTTTCAAAATTCCTAGATTCAGGCGAGAAAGTGGAATTAGGTGGACAGAACGATGAGGGATTTTTTAGCCCTGAATGGTTGATCTTTTGTATAGATTCTAGTTCATTGGATGGATCGCCAAAAAAACTCTTTAAGGTGTATTTTACGCATCAATTTATTGAAATAGACCCTAAATTAAGGGTTGTGTTGTTTGCTGATCACATAACCAAGGCCTTTATTCAGAACCTGTTCCTCTATGGCAGTAGTTTTATATTGGGAAATATTAACTACGAGCGATTCCCGCTCCTGAGCTGGCGTTGATCGCTGTTCCATTAGCCCCGTGTGGGGCCTTGTTGTAAAAAATTCTTTGATCGATTCCCTTGATTATTCGCTGGAAAGAAACAGATGCCCTAAGTGCATTATCTAAAAATTAAAAAATCATAATAAAGAGCCGAAAAAGGCGGTAGCATAGTTATTCAAGATAAAAAAGACTATGTAGAAGAGTGCCTCACCCAATTAAAGAACACCACGTACTATAAAAAACTAACGGGTAACCCGACTAAGATGCTTCTTGAAATAATAGAATCAAAAGTGACAAAAGCCAAAGAAAGGAACTGGATAAGTAGACAAGAGAGTGACTTCTTGATCAACAAAGAAGCTATTACACATACCTTCTACTGCCTACATAAGGTGCACAAAACCTTATTAAAACCTCCTGGATGACCCATAGTAGCTGGGATTAATTCAATCCTAGAGCCCTTGTCAAAATATGTAGATCATTACTTAAAGACATATGTGACCCAAATGAAATCGTATCTTAAAGATACTAAAGACGTTATCAAAAAAATTGAATATCAGCCATACGACAACTCCTCTCACTATCTGATGACATTAGATATAGTTTCACTATATACTAATATACCACAGAGAGCAACACTCGATACTATTGAAGAGATACTATTGGCCCGGACTGATAATGATCCAGTCCCTACGTCCTTCATACTATGGTGCCTCGTGATAGCACTAACTCAAAATTAATCTGAATTCCAGGGAGTTTATTACCAACACATAGAGGGAACCACAATGGGGGCCACTATGGCCCCCAGCGTGGCTAACTTGTATGTGGAATACTTTGAGAAGGCTTTCATTTATACTTTGCACCCTTATGTAGCGAACCTAATTTCATGGGCCCGCTACATAGAGGATATTATCGTCATATGGAAAGTCACGGTACAAGAAGCTAATGAAATCCTTACTTGGCTCAACCAATGTAATAGACATCTGCAGTTTACTATGACTATTGACAAAGACAGTATGAACTTCTTAGACTTAACCATCTTTCACCAGGAAGGAGTCCTACTAGTTAAACCGTTTCATAAAAGCACGGATAGAAATTCACTCCTTCATTATAATAGCCACCATGTCAAACATTTAAAAGCTAATCTTCCTTACGGCCATTTTTTAAGACAGAAAAGGAACAGTAGTCAAAAGGAAGCATACAAGACAGAAGCAGAGATACTTTCGGGCAAACTTAAAGATAGAGATTACCCCAAAAAGCTAATACGAAAAGCAGCTAAACGAGCGTACAATAATAATCGAGAATCACTGTTGGAAGACAGTTAAAAAACCTCCAGATGATCGGATCGTTAGCGTTAATACCTTTACCAACTTGAGTCTAACGATCACTAACATAGTCAGGAAACAGTGGAACATTTTTGAAAAGGCAACAGTTCCAATTCCCTGCCCCCTTTTTGCCTACAGAAAGTGAACTACCATTGGGAACCACATCACTGGTAGTAAACGTAAAACTACCCAAAAACAAAATACCACACTTACAGAAAACTGGGGGGTTAGGCCCTATAATAGGACACTACCCTTGTGGACATTGCAGCGTATGTAAATACACTGCAAAGTCTAACTAAGTAGAGATTTGCCTAGAAAAGAAATGGAAACAGACCATCTTCTCAAACTGTAGCACTGAATTTGTGATATATATGATTAGTTGCCCCGTGGCAAAAGATATATAGGCAAAACGAATAGAAAAATCAAAACACAAAATATTGAACACCGTAGCTGCATTAATATCAAAGTCTTATTAGCACCTATGGTCAAGCACTTTATGGCTAACCAACATACCGCAGAAGATGTGAAATGGAGCGTTCTCTTCACCATGAGCGGCCCAGATATTATGAGAAAGAAAAAAATTCTAATTGAAAAAGAAAAAAGATTAATATTTCTTACCAAAAGTGATAAGCTAGGGCTTAATGAGGCAGTAGAATGGTATAAAATATAACTAAATCAGGATCTAATAACCTTTGAACTCCTGAACCTGTACCTGAGAGATACCATGCACTATAACATTTACCTTCAACTAGTACTTGCAGATAACTGTTAATCTCTTATCACTATGACCTTTTGAATTATTCATCCTCATAAGGACAGGAACTTTAATGTTTGAGGTGCACTAAAGCTCCTTAGACTAATTACACTGATACGGCGTGAGCCACCCGTTATTAAGAATGACCGTCCCGATCCACGATAAACACAAAAAAAGGACTTGGGCATCCTTAAAAGGACTCCTCAAGATGGCACCCGAAACCCAGGAAGCGATTGGCAGCTTACGGACTGGCGGCGAGCTCATAATATCTACAATCACGGACTATTGTTTCCATACTACACATTGGAGGTAAGGATACTTACTAAGGGAGAACTCGGGCTGTTTTTGTACACATAACATACAGCCGCTTAACTAATTCTAGATCGAGCGACCATTCATTATGAATTTTTTATAAATCGATCAACAAGGCAAATGTTTACTGTGTTTTACATACAGACCTGAAAGGGACTGGATAAACGGCTACTAGAGACCTAGCTTGAAGGCTTGAATACTCCTTCATTTATACAGCGACATAATATATTGCGGTACGATTTCCTCTTGCTCACCATGATAATATGATATTACTAACAGTCCTAAATGACTATAATGTTCCAATTTAGGTCATTATTTCTAATAACCGAGAGGTGCCTAGACAATTGAAAATCTATAGCAGCGTTCGATACAAGTGCTCTGAAGAACTCCATCCCATAATATTTACGAGACTATGAATAAGGAGAATTGAGACTCCTCCCATTCACAACAGGTACAGACATCCCCTGTATTGTGTGTTTACCTTTAGAAATATCTAATTTTAATTTCACAGCACTAGTCAAACGAGCGAAAGTGTTCCCGTGTCAGTCTCATTTGAATTCTAGACACTCAGGAATGTAAAAGCAATACATCTTTTTTGCAGGTGAATTATTTCTACAAACTGAGGGATATTCGACCTAAAAGAAGATAACCCTTGCTATACTCAAGGCTGCTTCTTTAAATTCTCCACAGAACAGACCAGGTACACTTACCATTTGGTATGTTCTAGATAAGTGAATATCTTGAAGAGATTCAATCAAGCATTTGAAGCTGACTTTCTCCCTCTCTTTTTTGTTGTTGTTTTTCAAGAGTTTCAACGGTTACTGTATGAAGAAAACTACAGTTACACTGTTTTTCAAGAAGCTGTAGGAATTTACCAGCTATATACAATAACAGTATATCTTGTAGTTATGTTTTTATAGATTTAATAGTGACATTACTGTTGTATTGTGCCTGTCTGAGGTGAGGTAGCTTGAGATGTCATGTGGAATGTTTATGTGTGGATGATGGAATATTCTAAGTGAGTGTTTTGGGTAGAGGCGGTTACAGCTGGCTGGCCCTGGGTGATGGGAGCCGGTGTTGTCACTGTTTATGTCCTGTATGTCTTCATGTGGATATGTAACTAAGAACTTGGAAATAAACTTACTTGAAGATATCTTAAAGAGCCTGGAACCTGCTTTTTAACAATGGCGACGAGTACGTCTTTGGTAACCTACGCGCCACAAGCTGATGGACTGAGGACCCTGCTGCGGGGGGTGCAGGAAGGACAAGCTTCTGGAGAAGGACAACACTGCCCCCCAAAAACTGTAAGTCTCCTCACCCAGAGTGCAGGGGGAGCCGGAGGATTAAAGCCCGATCTTTGGTGGGACCGGCGCACATAAGTAGTGGGCAAGCTGGGCCCCAGGGAGTCTTCACGGAGAAGCCCTGACATGGCTCCACAGAGCGCAGGGGCAGGAACAGGAATTGGCCCCCATTGCAGATGAATCAGTTCCAGGAGCAGGAAGGAGGACTGCGTCCCAGGGTTCAGGGGAAGTCCAAGAAAGAGGCCCCTTTTTGGATGGGCAGCTCCTAAGTAGGAGGCAGCGCTTTGCCCTAGGGGCTGGAGATGGCGCTGGACCAGCAGGTGAAAGATAATACTGGCAATACTGGGAAATTGATGTTTGTAAGCAAACACTGTACCCTGGTCCTCCGTGAGATTTAATGAAGAGCTAGCCCACTGGGAGGAATGTGATGCTACTCTACGTTTTTTTTTTAAGTTAGAATGGCAATAGAAAAAAAGAGACGCTGCTCTGTGTTTGGGAAATGGATGTGAATTTGACATGAACAAGGACTGTTTGCCTGACTACACGTCACTCCCATGTCTCGTGCACTCATAGCAATGGGGAGCTGCTGTTTTAAACGCTGTCCTTCTCACAAGATAATTGCAGGCTTTGAAGTTATGGGAGCCTGGCAGCACCGTACTGTGCTTATCGTGCACATCATGTTTTTGGCTGTCTGAAACTCTGGTGATTTATGAGCCTTTCGTGGCGAGGTCTCCTGGGAAGTGAACGGCCGTTGGCCTATGAAGCTCTGCATAGCCCTGCTGAGCGGTAGTGACTGATGACGTCACACATGCAGCAGGGGGAGATGGTGAAGCGTAGAATGTTCTTTGGAATGTGCTATGGTTAGAGCTTCGTATTATAAGTGCTGTTTGCCCTGAGGATGTAAAAGGGAAAGTACTTTAAGGAATCTGACGTTTGGCAAGACACGTGTCTTAGAAGGAAGGAAGCAAAATATGTGTGCAGCTATATTAAGGCAGGAATGAACAATGCTTAGAACATGGGAACCCTATGATATGAATCGGATCCAAGAGACATGGTTTGTTTAGGTGCCAAATGCTGTGGTCTCTGCTTGGCAAAAGAGCCATTTACAGCGTATTGTGATGCTGCTCCGTCTCAGTTAGTGAGGCGACAGGTAGCGGCCAAAAAATAAGGTGACATTTTTAGGTCATGACAGTATGGTGGGGTATAGGCTTGTGCAGAGAGTAACAACCATAATGTTGGGTAGTTTGGAACTTTAATATACCTATTTAAAACTGACGGAGCATTTTTGCATGTGCAGGATGGTGAGTGCCTTCGTGCGATGTGAATCTGTAGAATGGGGGCACTGCGAGGATGCAAATTAGTTTGTGTTTATAGAAGATATACATGCATCTTAAACAGCGCTGTTCTGTTATGTAAATGGGTACGTGAAACGGTGACAATATAGTGTGGTAATATGTTGTGTTGAAGGGTATTTAGCATAATTCTTTTGAGGAATTGCAGGTTTCGAGTGCCAAGCACCATGGCACATGGACACTAATGTGCATAAATTGTTGCTGTTAGTGTAAGATGGGTGGTATGTGTATGAGTGTGATAGCTTTAATCAATTTGAGGATTTTCAGCTATATTGCACATGTCAGTTGAGCCTGTGTAAATGGCTATGGACTCATAGGTTCGCTTAAGAGCCTACAAATGGCTATGGACGTTTTAGTTCATAAAAGTGTTAGTTTTGGGGATTTTACTATGAGCAACATGGTTTTGTATTCAAATGTGCACAACGCAAATGTTTTCAATGCGGTTTATGTATTGTTTACAGCATATGGTTGCAGCATTCTATGATTTTGGAATGCATGTTATGATGATTCTGACTCAGATAGGTTGGAGAGAGTCAGAGAGTGTTGGGTATTGGGTGAACTCACATTCAGCATGGAAGTGTTGCAGTGTGAAATGCATGGTTTGAGTTGTTTGGGTGATGTCAGTGGGGTATATAGTTTTCCTTACATTGTTTTGGTTTGGTTTGGGTAGTTACCTGTCATGGTAAAAGTTGAACACCCATGCGATTGTTCTAGAGTGAGGTAGCGCCTCGACTCTTTCAATTAAGGATGTTAGGATTTTCTAATTTCATGTGAGGGGGTTGGTCTGGTTATAGGGGTTACCTGATTCCGGTAAAGGTTGAACAGCAATGAGGTTGTTCTGTGAGGGAGGTAGCGCCTCCTCTAGGTTTTTTTTTTATCCTTCTCATCACATTGGACAGTAGGTAGCTGGTGGTAAAGGGGTAGCTGGGGACGCCTGGTAATGACCCGTCGGTATTAAGTGTGGTAAGTCCTGAGATGATGAGTATAATTGTTTTCTATGTAACTTGTGGTATTTATTGTGGATTTCTTGTATCCATGGGTTCAACAGCTTGTTTTAGGTTAGGATGTTTTCCTTGCTATAAGACTGTTGAGTTTTTACCAGTCATTGATGTTGGCATTGGAAGTGCGTGGCCACTGCTCCCAATGGGTTTGGAAGGTTTGCACAATCTGGTCTGGTGTAATGCGTGTGGCGTTGAGTCCATGGGTGTTTGTGGTCTCAGTTATGTTTTGTGTTTCCACTTTGTGAATCCCTATTGGAGTGAGGTTGTGGTTGTCTTTTTGGAGGCTTTGAGGTCTCAGCTCTCTAGACTGGCAGTCTAGAGGCCTGCTGGAGTTCCAGGGTGGCAGCCTGGACACCCGCGTCGTTGTAGGCGGGGGCAGGTGGTAGGAGATGTAGCAGTCTTGTGGTTGTTCAGGAATGTAGGTGAAGTAGCCCAGTTTCAGGGTTGGCCAGGTCCTGGGGTGAGAGCCCAGTTGCTTGTTTGTGGCAGGAACAGGCAGATGGATGACAGTATTTTTGTTATTGGTACATGGAATGTAGTTTGTCAGGGTGTGATGTTTTGTTGGTTGGGTTTGGCCTTGGAAGTGTCCGTCTGCCAGTTGAGTGTTCCGTGTGCGTGTATCTTGGAAGGTGGTAGTTGTGTATGTGACTTGTTCTGTGCATGTATGGTTTAGTAAACGAGGGAGGTGTGTTGCATTGTGCCTGTCTGAGGTGAGGTAGCTTCAGATGTCATGTGGAATGTTTATGTGTGGATGATGGAATATTCTGAGTGAGTGTTTTGTGTAGAGGCGGTTACAGCTGGCTGGCCCTGGGTGATGGGAGCCGGTGTTGTCACAGCTTATGTCGTTCATGTCTTCATGTGGTTATGTAACTAAGAACTTGGAATAAACTTACCTGAAGAAATCTTAAAGAGCTTGGAACATGCTTTTTAACAATTACTCCTGACGAAGGTCCCATTAACAGCGTATTAGAGGACTGAAACATGTTGAGAATACGATAATGGTTTGTTTATTACCATTAAGAACCGCTAAATGTCAAGAAATTGATGAATGTGTTTAAGGGACGTTAATTGGAACCTCTAAAACCAGACTAACGCCCAATCAATTAAGATCGGAGCCGAATTTAAAGGCGGTGTATGTCACAACTCTTGAATTGTATTTTTTATATACAGTGTTATTAAAGTGTTGAATTTTTTTATATAATTGTATTTTTATGACTTAATAAACTATGAATAGAATATTTACAGAACAGCCATTTGTTTAATGTTGAAAACTCTTGAATAGAGCTCTCTATCTCTTGTTTACATAAAATAAATTTCATTTAATACACATAACTAAATCCATTGGCCTTCATATTCGCACCAAATATAAACTCCTATAACAAGATTGGTGTCACATTCCGGTATTAGGTGAAGCAACCTTTTTGAAAAAACCCATTATAAAAAAACGATTTAGAAAGACCACTCCGTGACCTCACACGATTGCGAGCAGGGGCTGACAGCCATGCCAGGACCACGCTGACGAAGGAGACCGGGTAAGTGTGTGTGTGTTTGTGTGTGTGTGTGTGTGTTGTATATTTGCGTATGTTTGGGTTGGGGGAGTCTTCGTTGGGAAGGCAGGCGGGGGGGATAAGGGATGGGAGTATGTGGGGGTTAAAACCCCCGATTTTGAATTAATCGTGCCAGAGAGTGGGTGGGTCGTAGGGGTTGGAGTGGTGGTTTTGGGGGCGAGGGAAAGCCTTTGATTTGCTTTTTGTAGGCCGCCTTTCATCATGCGAGAAAAATCTGTCTTTTTGTTAGGCGAGTTACAAAACGAAATTATGACATAGAATCCACTGTAAGGAATTCATGGTGGCAACAGTAAAGACAGACACAAGTGATCACAGTTCAAGGGTGTTTATTGGACTTTATAATGGGTGAGCTAAACCTAAATCTAAGATTTGATCACGCTGCGACGCTCAAATAATAATAAGGCAGTCCTAGTGGCGTCTAAAAAACCAATTGCCAATCCTTACCGCTAAGTTACAAAAAGAGTGTGGGATAATGTTCACCATAAAAGAAAGAAGTGTTAAATAAGTCAGGATGGTATGGCTGGGTCTTCCTTCCCCATGTTTTTAACACGGGACAAGGCAGGACTTCTGAGCACAGCACACTCCTGGGCCTCTCCAGCATGAGGTTCACAATTCCAGTTCAACGATACCAGAACCTTCACGGGCCAAGTCTCTTTTCTACAAAGTCTCTTGCCTTAGAAGGCCTGATCTATCAAAATAACAAACAAACAAAAGTTCCTTCAGTAATCTTGTGCTTTGGGTGGTTGCTCTTCACCCCTTGGATCTCCCTCTCTGCTGGGCTCAGATTCTCCTTGCAACTTGGATCTCCCTTTCTCAGGTTCACTACGGCCTTTCAAATGTAGCTTGCAATATTCAAAAGTCTGTGTCTTTTTAAACAACTTCCAACTGTGGACAACCCTCAGCCGGGTTCACTCTTGTCTCACTACGTTCACGGGTGCATAACTCTTCAAGCCAATTCGCAGGCATCCCTCTGTCGAGTTCACATTTGCCGCTCTCACAGTTAACTTTGCTTTTTCATGATACAGGATTTACTTTTCTTAGTTTTCCCTTGGCAATGGGTTAGAGACTTTCGAGTGTACAAGGGATTTGACGTGACCCTTGTAGAACCACTCCGACACCTCACGCTGCCATTTCCTATGGTGTTCTGGTATGAGGGCCAGCGAGAGTCCTTTGACTGGGCACTCCTACGGCGCCTGACCACTCTACAGTTGGCCCTTCTCTGGGCTTTCTCAAAGGTTCAAACACACAAGTTCTTAGTTCACGTATTATGTTGCCACTTGCAACCTTGGGCTCAACACAGTTCGGTTTGCTATCAGCTTTCTCTGACTCACAGGCTGTGTTGAACCCGCTGGTCTGTTTTGTCTCTGGAGTCAAGGACGGTACCACGGTAGCCAGCGTGCCTCCCCGCCTGTGTTATCCGTCACAACACACGCCAGCTGTACTTCCCGGTCTTGTAATTCCTTTATTGGAGGCTTTGCGGTCTTGACTTGAAAAGGGCAAGGGCAACTCCCTCTTTGTCGTCCTATCAGGTCTTGCTGCTTTTTTCCTTCTCTTGAACTGCCAGTCTGGAATAGCTGTCTCCTCGTGCGTTCGGCCTTGCTCTTAGTGTGCTCTCGTGCTCTGCCTTTTATCCCTGTGGGAAGGTAAACGCCTGTCAGGTGTGTGTGGTTCTGGTCAATTGCCTGACTCTGCCTGACCCTTCTATTGGGACATGTCAGGTAAACGGCTCTGGTGTTAGCCCGTTGTCTTTCTCTGTGTAAGAAAGTGTTTGTCGGAAAAGGGGGTGGGGGTAGAGCTTCTAAGTGTCCTACAGGTTAGGATGAGGAAAAGGTGTTGCAGGGAAGGGGGTACCGTGTCTCAACCTTCGGTGTCCCACTTCCACTCCCCAAAGACCCCTCATCTAAGTGATCATTCCCCACTGGTCCTCCCCCAGAAACTTGATCCAATAGTGATGGCCGTATCCTGGCCGCCTGGATGACAGATCTCCGGGGACTAGAAGGTGATACACCTTCAGGGTTCTCGCACCACCTTCCTTCTTAATATTAATTTGAACAACAGTTCCCGTGGCACATAATTTAAAGATTATCATACAAACACATTTTTGTACACTTTCTGTATTAACAGCTTTGCTTATCAATTTAAAGAATATTTGCAAGGATGTTAACAAAAAGGTGTACAATTGTACACTGTAAAATACTCTGATACCATCCCAACAAATCTTGACTGTTGAGCACACCAGCACACATTATGCACGTCTGAGCGTGTACTCGAGGCAGCCATAATCCATTACATAATGAACCAGAAAAGGGGGTAGGGGGTCAAAAACAAACAGTTAAAATACCACTAATAATTGACTGAGTTTACATTGGATCAGAGAAACTGTCGGCGCCTACCACCCCCATGGTGGCGCAACCACATCCCGGGGGGGGGGGGGGCGGAACAAGAGCCCAGCAAGAAATGTAAAAAAAAGTGATTTTTTTTAGATTGGAGGAAATGGGCAGGGGCGTCTCACATGGTTGGACTGGACCATTAAACTGTCTCAGGCACCAATGAAAAAGTTGACCTGCAGTTGCAAATGGATAATCATTCCTTTAGTCACAGACTATTTGAATAATACCCAAGGGGGTGTTTTTTGTTAAAATTTAAGCAAATTGGGATATTTAAAGAATTCAGCAATGGCTCACATGGTCGGACTGGATCATAAAACTGTCTCAGGCACCAATGAAAAAGTGGCCTGCAGTTGCAAATGGATATTCATTCCTTTAGTCACAGACTGTTTGAATAGTACCCAAGGGGGGGGTGTTTCTTGTTCAAATGTTACCAAATTGTGATTTTTAAAGAATATAAATTCAGCAACAATGGTCAAAACTACTAGCTGCATAGTGAAGTAACTCATCAAACTGGCCCACATTGGCCAAAAATGTGGCCCGCCTTGACTGGCCTGCACTAGCATTTTGCATTTCGGTACAGGCATCGCCCTATTGTCCTATAGGCCAGTCCGAGCCTGGTGGTTCATCCATAATGGGCGAGGGGGGCGTCCACCCAGTGGCCACCTCACCCATTATGGAGGAGCCGAGGAGCCTGCCCAGTGAAACACTGAGCACTCCCTCAGCTGCTTTTTCCAGCTTAGCGAGTGCTCCCGGGCTGGCTGGCTGAACTGTCAAAGGGAAACGCTGTTTCCCTTTGACAGTTCAGTTCCCCAGCCGCACATGCTCTCTGAGCCATGCAATGCTGGGGGAGTTTTGCTTCGCCAGCCTTTCATAGCTCATTGGAAATGCTGGCTGGGGCACTGCATGTCTGTATGTGCGAGAGGGAAGCTCCTGCGCCTCCTCGCACATACAGACAGAGCAACCTGGAGCGGGACATTTCAGCACCCATGCGCAGGCCCCTGCAGAAGGTACTTTTATGTTCATTTATTTTTTATTTAAATATGTGTATGGATGAGTGTATGCTTGTGTTATGAGTGAGTGTATGGCGACAAGTGCTCGTATAAATGATAGAGTGATAACTGTGTGAATGTGTGTTTGTTTTGGTCCGTTCAGCCGATTTTGGCAAGTGGGGAGGTAGATGGGGGGAAGGAGGCTTGTATAACAAAGGCATTTTTTTTTTAAACTGTGTTTATTTTTGCAACAGAGCAGAGTGAGAACATTACAAATACAATCAGCACATGACAGTCAGACCCCAACTTTTCCCGCCATGCCCCACCCATCCCCCCTATGCTTCTTCCTCCCCTCGAACTCTCACTGTTCCTTCCAGAATTCTTGTGGTGTTCCAGGGTAGGTGGGTTATGGCTGGGAACCTCCGAGTATAATCTAGGAATGGGGCCCAAGTGTTCTGAAAGCGATGCAGAGTCCCGGCTCTGGCCGCTGTGATCTTTTCTGCAATCAGAATGTCCCATATTTTTCCCCACCACAGCGCCATCAGGGGACCTTCAGCGGTCTTCCAGGTGCGGGCCACCACAATCCGCTGTTAGGGAGAATTCTCTGTAAAGGCTAATTTCCCAAACCTAGTGAGTCCCCCAGCAGCGTTGCTGGATTTTTGGGGTTTATTTTTTCTCCTGCTAAGAGTGAGACTCTTTTTACTCTCACTCTTAGACATGATTTGAGGTGTTCCTTTGTCTTTCCATGTGTTTTAGGGGCTATGGGGTGTTTTACTCCATAGGGTCTCATGTGTTTTTGATGTGGGTTACACAGCACCCTCCGTGCTGTAACCCAGGGGTGTCGTAGCGACCCCCAAACATAGACTCCATACCCTGGGACTGACTACTGTCTCCCAGGGCATGTAAAGTCACCATTGGCTTTACTAGTCCCAAATTATGAACAGAAACCAGTACAAACCATCATATTGTGGACGTACTGGTCAGGGCAATTCGATTGCCCCAGGGTCTGTTGTTCGAGGGGGCACGTCTCCGTCCCCCCTGATTGAGTTTTGGCTGGTGGCAGTGGATACTACTTTTTATATTCGACTGCGAATATATCTCTATGGGATTTTCCCATTGTTCGAGGCTACCAACTTTAATTATTTAATTCCTATAGCCTCGAACATACCGCCGGGTTATTTATTTAATATTAATTCACCGGTTGGTATTTTTTGCCAGAACTCGATTCTAAAATGGCGTTTGTGTTCTCTTCTGTGACTCCAACCCAAGTCGAGCCCTTTGTTCCACTTTTCGGCGGGCTTCTCCACAGAAGCCTCCAAAAGTGGTGTCTGGGTACCACAGGGGGTGTCGGAGGGGATTTAGGCACCCTGGACTGAGTTGCCTCGGCAACTCAAGTCGCACTCTTGTGTGATTGGCCCCGGCTCACCACTTAGCATGTTTGATTGACAGCTAGGCTGAATGAATGGGGGTTTGCTGCATAAAAGCAGGGCTTTGGGGACTGGAACTTGAGAAGTCGCCACAGGACCTAAAGAATCCGAGGAGGGAGAAGCTGAGCCGACCTGCAACGACGGCACCACCGGTGGAGCCCTGCTGAACCGTCTCACCACTTTTCCCGACAACAGAGGAGATCTCCAGTCAGGAGAGTCTTCTTCCTTTGACTGGTGGGGATAACCAGTTTTGCCTTCTTTTCACCTTCCTGGAGCATCTCGTGGCCGCCTTGCCCGTGCCAAGCACCCTGGCAACCGGAATGCCACGGGTTACCACTACCGCGATTAGAAGGGTAGTACCTTTTAACCGAAGAACTCTGCGGCTGGTTTCTTCCCTGGCAGTGCAACGACCTTCATCTTTCCTCCACAGCGAGACCTCCTCTTCCTCTGGACGAAACACTGACTTGCACCCGCTGCCAGGAACAACTGCCCCAACTGGAGCTTCCTTCCCACATAAGGTACTGTGTCCCACCTGGCTTCCTTTGCGACAGATCGTTCGGGGTGACAGTAAAGCCTCGACTTTCTAACCTGGGCTGGCCTGGGACAACCTAGCTAACTTTTCCTGACTTTAATATTTCATTCTTTGTGTGCGAACTATCTACAAGACTCTTTGGGCATAACCCCACTGTGTGAACCTGGACCCCTTCTGCTTGCTCTCTCCAAGAGTGGGCCTTGCAATTGACTTCCTTGCTCTCCAGTAGAACTCTGCCTATCCTGCCTTACTGTGGTTCTTTTAAAAGTATTGAAATTTGCGTGCTCCCATAACTCTGCCTTTTTCCCTAGAGTGCCATCTTATGTTAAGCGCTCACCTCTGTCTGAAAATAAGTGGTGTTTCTCATTAAGACTTGTCTAATATGTAATTAGGGTTGTATATATATTAGTGACTGTGTGCTGAATCTACTTATCTCTTTGTGCTAGTGTAATTTACAAGTGTGTCTTTAAATAAATAAATTATATACTTTTACACCAAAGCTCTGGTCAGTGTTTGCTTGTGCTACTGTATCTCTGTACCTATTGTGTATACTCTATTTCTGATGTTTGTTAATCTGCTTAGAATCACATGCTGTGCATAGTCCGACATCCAGTGGTCACTGAGGAGTATTGCATTTTGTTTTTCGTCGTTGAAAAGGGGACGTCGAAAAGGCGTGTCTGTAACACTATCCCTATAGTGATGTGCAGTGTACCCACAATCCCTCACGCGTCGAGGTCCCTCAGATTGTTTTTTTCCGCCCAGTTATTGGTCGCCTTTATGCGGAGCTCCTCGAGAGACATTGCGAAATCATTTCCTCGACCCTTGGTCATTTATTATTAATAACTATCACATAGATCCCTCCCTCGACGTAGCTGCCAAGCTGTTCTCCACCGAGCAAGATCTTCGACGGAAGGACGAGCGGAGGAGATCCTTCGGCGCTGCCGAACACGTGGCCTGGCCTCGCCGGCCTAACACAGTAGGGAAAGTGGGGTTGTGTGGTCATTTCTTTGATTTACTCTGAGAATGCCTTTCTCTTTCCCCTCCCTCTCTTTCAAGGTCCTAATCACATTTGATGCCCTCAGCTATGGAGAGGACGCCCTTTAGGTTTTGTCCGCGTTGCAAGGGCAAGTTTACCTGGAAAGACAAGCATAAACGGTGTAACCGTTGCTTGCCCCTCAATCTCAAAGAGAACGGCTGTGCGGCCTGTAAGTTACTTAAGCCCAAAACTTTAAAGGACCGCAGGGTCAAAAGGTGGGCAGCCTATGCGATGTCTAGGTCTGACTCCTAACCCGCTGCCGCCGCCGCTGAATGTGATGAGGACAGTGATTACACGGCCTCCACAACGGAGGTTGTAGACCTCTCGAAGGAGCGTTCCCCCTCCTCGTCGTCCGTCCCCGGCCCCAACAAGCCCGGCTCACGCCCCGCTTATGGGGATGAACACCCCGGCGACAAGGACGAACACAGAAAAACACAAGCACATACCCCACGGCACGCATTCGTCGAAGACGAAGGCAGCCATAGCGTCAACGGAGGCGTCGGGTCCACCGGCGTCTTCCGCTGACCGTAAGGGTCGCAAGCCCTCCCCGCCACCGCTTCCGCGACCGGCGGCTGGGCTTTCTGTAAATAAGGGCGCTAACCCCAAATCCTCAGGCGACGTGCCTCGCAAGAGTGCGTACGTTGCCAGTAAAGACTCGGCACTGCCTAGCACGACGGCGAGCGATCCCTCGACGGAAAAGCTTATCGCCGAAAACCTCGCGCGTATAGCTTCTAAAGACGGCCAGAGACGGACAGCGGGTGACACGCCGAAAACCGCGTGCAAGGCCAAAGAAACGCTGAGGACGCCGGAAGGTAGGCTGGGACAGCTCCCACCGTCGACAGAAGGCCCTAGCCCGCAAGAAGGTTTCTCAGAAGGCGAAGGGACCCTATCTTCGACGGTGTGGGACAGAACTAAGCAACTACAGGGAGAGGAAACTCCCTTTTCACTTCCAGACCGCTCTGGGCTACCTTACTGGACTGTAGAGAGGTTCCAGTCATGTATGGACAAGCTAGACAGGTTCATGGCCATCCCACAAAATAGGACACCCAAGAGGCCAAGGGAGGTACTCCAGGAGGGGCCAAGGGCTAAATACCCGAAGCTCTTTAACCCCCTACAAGAAGACATGAACTCTTACGACCTCACTGAAGAGGACTCTCACTTCCAGGAAGAAGATGAGTTCGTGAATAATGAAGACCAACAAGAGGAAGAAGGTTTTCATGATGACACTAACATAGGTGAGGAGGGCTACGAGGAGGACCCAGGTGAAGGTGGCTCACAGCCCTGGCAGTCGCCATCAGGGTCTACAGACCCCGACATTATAGACATTTCTTCTCCTCAGACCACACCGGTCAGGAACCCATCTCCAGTAGACGATCAGCCCACCTTCAATGCGCTACTGAGGAAGGCAGCAGCACATTTTGAAATTGAAACTGGGGAGGTCACCCCAGATACTGATTTAGTTGAAAGGATTATTAAAGGAAAAAGCTCCCACTAGGCAAACTATTCCTATCCTCGCCTCAGTTAAGAGACGAATCACCCCATCGCTGTCCACCCCTGCGCTGGTAAGAGGGGTCAATCCAAGAATCGAAATTTTTTTTCTCACCCTCTCAGTCAGACCCATTATATATCAGGGGTCACTCAGTCCCGGACTCCTTAGTGGTGATTAACACAAGGAAGAGGGCTGGGGTTCCACTGTCAACTAGCGAGGCACCCCCAGATAAAGAAGGGAAAAAGCTTTATGCTTTGGGCAAAAGAATTACCGCCTCGGCAGCGTTTTCAACTAGGATTGCCAATAATAATACATTGCTGGCAAGCTACGCTGATGCTCAATGGGGAAAGCTTAAGCGGGACATCGAAGAAGCCCTTTAACCTCTAAGAACTCGCTTATTGGCTACAGTTACAGAAGGAACTCTGGTCAACCAGAGCATCATTAAGAACACTCTTGATGCGGCAGAAACTGCTGGCCGTTCTTTGGTGCAGGGAATTCTGCTGTAGCGTCACGTCTGGCTTCGCAATTCCGGTTTCAAGGCAGAAACGCAGGCGTCACTCATTAATAAGCCAATAGAAGAGTCAAATCTCTTTGGAAGGGCCGTGGACAATGCACTGGAAAATGCAAAGAAAGAATTAAACACCATAAAGACCTTGGACCAAATCTCAAAGCCTCCAAACAGGCGGGGATTTGCCAACAGCAGCAGTACACTGCGGGCAACTGGCCCTCTAATCAGGGAACCAGTAACCAGTATAACCAAAGAGGACAATGCTGTGGCAAGGGCAGAGGCCGGGGCTCGACCCCCAGAGGCACCCCGTCAAATAACACCAAATGACCCGAAGGTTCGGGTCCCCTCCCATGCGACTCCGGTTGGGGGCCGGATTACATCGTTCCTATCAGCATGGGAGGGAATAACATCAGACCGGTGGGTATTGTCAACCGTAGTCCACGGGTACTGTATAGAGTTCAATTGGTCCCCCACCTACAGACCTCCTAGGGAACGACGCCTGTCGCCAGAACACCTCGTCATCCTCCTGCATGAAGTAGAACAGCTGCTACAGAAAGGAGCAATAGAGGTCGTGCCCTTATCTCAGGTAATTGAAGGTATTTATTCAGTGTACTTCCTTGTACCCAAAAAGGACCTAACCATGCGCCCTGTACTAGATCTGCGCCCAGCGAACAAATTTGTAAAACCACAAAAATTTCGTATGGTAACATTACAGGAGGTAATTCCCCTGCTATCTCAGGGGGACTACATGACAACACTGGAAGTGAAAGAGGCATACTTTCATATTTTGATGTTGCCAGCGCACAGAAAATACCTCAGGTTCATGATAGAGGACAAACACTACCAGTTCAGAGTGCTACCCTTTGGCATAGCGTCTGCACCGAGGGTATTCACAAAGGTACTGGCAGTGGCAGTGGCCCACCTGCGCAGGTTGTCCATACCGGTATACCCTTACCTCGACGATTGGCTCATAACAGGGGAGTCTTACGAGACATGCTTCTCAAACACCCAAAAGATAGTAGACTTTTTGTTCCAACTGGGCTTCTCCATCAACGAGAAGAAGTCCAGCTTAGACCCCAGCCAAATCAAACAATCCTTAGGGGCTCTAATTCGAACAAAGGACGGCCTCGTCTTCCCCTCCAACGAGAGGGTACAAAATATGCTGTTTCAGATCCCTCAATATGTGGCCCGTCGAGAGGAGACGGTGCGCAAAGCAATGCGCTTGCTAGGAATGATGGCGTCATGTATTTATTTGGTACCTCACGCGCGCCTGCGCATGCGCCCAATACAAGAGTGGCTCAACAGCCAGTGTTGCCAGGCCAGCGGACAATGGGACGATCTAGTGGTGGTCTCGCAGGCCTTGGTTTTCTCGCTACGGTGGTGGTCGAAGAAAAACCTGGTAATGGGGAAACCATTCGCCACACCCGCAGTGGAAGCCACTCTAACCACCGACGCATCCCTCACAGGATGGGGAGCTCACCTATCCCATCAGACTGCACACAGAGTTTGGTCTCCAAGTTTTGCATCCAAACACATAAACCTGTTGGAATTACTAGCAGTGTTCAAAGCACTGAAAGCCTTCCAGACACACCTACAAGGGAAAACAGTGATGGTCCTCACGGTCAGCACCACAGCCATGTACTACCTCGAACAAGCAAGGGGGCACTCACTCTCCAGGACTGTCCAAGCTGTCCCAGAACATCTGGAAGTGGGCTCTCAGACACAACATGTTCCTATTGTCACAACATGTACCAGGGGAACTCAGCAGAGACTTCCCTCTGCCCTCAGAGTACGAATGGCGGTTACACGAAGAGATCGTCTTCGACGTCTTCACACAATGAGGCTTCCCAGAAATAGACCTGTTCGCAACTCTGGAGAACTCACAATGCCTAGATTACGCCTCCAGATACCCACAGAACCGCTCCAAAGGGAACGGTCTCTGGGTACCATGGTCAGGGAAATTTGTTAACGTTTTTCCCCGACTCCTCTGCTGAACAGGATAGTGCACAAGATGCACCAGCAACCAGTCACCATGATACAAATAGCCCCGATGTGGGCCCGCCAACCATGGTTTGCGCACCTGATGGAGATGTCCCTGTCCCCACCGGTGAAACTGCCATGTCCGTACAACATGCTGTCACAGGACAAGGGCAAGACACTACACCCATGCCCACAGAACATGAACTTAGCAGCCTGGCTCCAGAGGTCATAGAATTTGGCCATTTACAGCTCCCACAGAGATGCATGGACATTCTCAGAGAAGCAAGAAACCCCAACACTCGCCACTGCTATTCTAGCAAGTGGAAGAGATTTGTCATCTGGTGTAGAGGTAAGAGCATCAACCCAGTTCACTGCACTCCCACACAAATTGTCCTTTACCTGACCCATTTACTGGACTCTGGTCTAGTGTTCAATTCTATTAAAGTCCATCTAGCAGCACTTTCTGCATACACCACCTCAACTTAAGGTGTCATGGTGGAAAGTCCCAGTTATCAAAGCCTTCATGGAGGGGGTAAAGAGAATACACCCTCCGATAGCAAACCCATCTCCCGGCTGGGACCTTAATGTGGTACTTACCAGGCTCATGGGCTCGCCCTTTGAACCCATGCACAAGTCGACTCTTAAGGACCTCCCTCTTAAGACTGCTTTCCTAATAGCTATCACCTCCATTAGGAGAGTAAGTGAACTACAGGCTCTTTCTGTTCTAGACCCCTTTGTAACAGTTCACAAAGATAAGGTGGTTCTACGCACACACCCAAGGTTTGCACTGAAATTCATATGGAAATTTCTTGTCAACCAGCCAATAGAACTACCAACGTTCTTTCAAAACCCTTCAAATTTGGGAGAAAAAGCCTGCATACACTCGATGTGCGCAGAGCTGTCATGTTTTATATGGAAAGAACTAGACCACTGAGAAAGACTAATCAGTTTTTTGTCTCGGTGGCAGCAGGAAGAGAAGAAGATGCAGTCTCAAAGTCCACTATATCTAGATGGATTGTTCAATGCATCACTCTCTGTTACACTCTTGCTAAGCGAGAACTACCCTTCAAGCCAAGAGCACACACTACTCGAGGCACTGGGGCATCCATAGCATTCATTGCAAATGTTCCCCTTAAGTCCATTTGCAAAGCGGCAACCTGGAGTTCTGTACACACCTTTACAAAACACTACTGTCTAGATGCTCACTCTAGATCTGATTCCCAGGTGGGACAAGCAGTATTAAGACTCTTTTCTCTACTGTTCCTTCTCACAACCCACCTACAACTCCGGGTTCTGCTCGCTAGTCTATGCACAGCATGTGATTGTAAGCAGATTAACAAACATCAGAAGACAACGCATTACTTACCGTAAAAGCATTTCTGATGGTTGTATCTGCTTAGATTCACATGCGCCCACCCTTCCTCCCCTCTCGGATGGAAGGAACATAGACATCTTTCTACATCTCTCTCTCTTTTCTGTACTCACTCACGTATAGAAGGCTCCCTCAGGGCTGAAAAAATACAAACAGAGGGACCTCGACGCGTGAGGGTTTGTGGGTACACTGCACGTCACTATAGGGATAGTGTTACAGACCCGCCTTGTCGACGTCCCCTTTTTGACTATGAAAAACAAAATGCAATACTCCGCAGTGACCACTGGATGTCGGACTATGCACAGCATGTGAATCTAAGCAGATACAACCATCAGAAATGCTTTTACAGTAAATAATGCATTGTCATACTGCCTAACTCTTCTTGAGGGAAGTCTGACTGCTCAGCCACAGCTACCAAGTGAATCTGTGTGGTACAGACTGCTACCAAGTGGGTTTACTGCCAAACACCTGTAGTCCTAAATCTTTTGCA
The DNA here is from genome assembly GCF_040938575.1 of Ambystoma mexicanum. Taxonomy (NCBI): domain Eukaryota; kingdom Metazoa; phylum Chordata; class Amphibia; order Caudata; family Ambystomatidae; genus Ambystoma; species Ambystoma mexicanum. The sequence goes on along the minus strand of NC_090927.1, from coordinate 198,290,895 downwards.
GTGGTCCCTAAGGGAACTGCACAGGTTTCTGCCTAACATCCGCGCTACCAGGAGGCATTCAGTCAGGAGTGCAGCCTTTCTTCCAGATCTTGGGTAGCATCCCGGGACTAGGGCCCCCAAAAGGATGGTTTCAGGTTCAAGTGGGATTGCCTTCTGGGTGATATCTGCAAATGTGGTCACGCATTGGGACCAGAAAAGTTGCACCTTCGGGCACGACCACCACATGTGGTAAAAGGAACCTGGCTGTCCACATTGTCTCCAACAGGCGGGGCTCAAGGCCTGATGTATGCGGTGAAACCTTAGGGGGGATAGTACCACCGTAGTAGGAGTTTGTCTGCACATTCTCGGTTTGTGATGCAGGAGGACGCAGAGTGTGTTGGTAACTGTAGTAAAGCAATGTCCATACTTGGGTTAGGTTGCTTATAAGTAAGTTTACTTCCAGTTCTTCAGTTACATGTTACAGGACATAAAGACATAAGGTAGATACAAAGATAGATCACCGGCACCCATCACCCATGGAGGGAGGGGCCATCTGACCCATAAACAGAACACTCAGCACAGCCTTCTCTCACTCATACATCAACATTCCACTTGGTACTTGCATGACATCACAGTACCAAGTGGCTAACTCAGCTGGCTCAGGCAGTGCCTGAAGAGTGTGACATAACACATCTCCCTCCTTACCGAAACGTCTACACAAACAATAAGCACTTTACATATAGGCAAGTCATATCACCATCCACCATACAGCTTCACAAGAAATCCCACAGCTATGCAATTCCAAACTTCACCTACATATCCAGGTCACCCTCAATACCGACACAAATCACCTTCTGTCTATCCCTGCCACGGGTAAACTCTAGACTCTCACCCTAGACACATGCCAGCCTATACACCGGGCTAAAGCTACCCTACAAACCAAACGCTCGCTAACATAACATATATCCTTCCGCCCACCCCTGCCACAGGCGAGCCTCCAGGCTTCCACCCTGAAGCATGGCTTGTGATCCTGGCGCAATACTAGACATCCAGGAAAACAGAATCACCATACCTATTGAGAGAATTCATAAAACCGCTAACCACTGATGAAATATCACCACTATGCCTACATCACAAATATACAAACAAATACAACAAAAGGACTGGGCCAGAAGAGTCCAACTCAACCACACCAAGGTAAACCGATCCTACAACAACTCGAAGATACTGGCCAGGCATCTCCAAAACCACCAACAAAACAATGGTTTGGACTAAACGCTCAACTCAATGGCAGCACTGACGAGTCCCATAATCCTGACCTTGGGGTACCTTGGCCTGGGTTTACATTTAACGCAAAAAGAAAACAACTACAAGACAGCTCTTCATCTTGGACATCATATTTCCGTTCAGCCAATGTTTCCACCAGAGGGCGTCCCCAACCAGTACAACAGCTAATTCTAAGATGACCACTACCACATCTTCATCCAACAAAACCACCTGTCCATTTCAGATGAGAGTTGACTTCTTCTAACAGTGCACTTCTACCGTTCCTAAGATCTACCTAAAATCACCCGACCACAGCTCCCACTCACCTTAGTGCACTTCTCCACTTACTCACTCCTGCACCTGAAAGGGCGCTACCCCCAGGATTTACCTCACACGTCCCCATAACCAAAAGAGGACTTTACTCACCATGCTTAAGTAAACAAAGGCGCTACCTCCATATACAATGTACCAAAATCCACAACTACTATGGATCCTACCTCCCAGCAACACTTAGTCATCTTAAAACAAGTGTCCCTTGCCAACCAATTGACACCTAAATGAGGCGCTACCTCAATACCGTCAATTTAAATAAAAGCGCTTCCTCCATCTCATGGGGCGCTACCTAATACACATGTTTAAGCAAAAGTGCTACCCCATCTCAACACAGATGGACGGTAATCCTAACTGTCCTAACCTACCAAACAGATTAATGACCCAAAGTCATTTGAACATGAACTAAGTTCACATCATTCATAACCAGATACATATCCATCAGGTTTACTTATTCACAGTCAACCTTATGTACAATGTATGAACCACAAATGACATTTCTTTAGGCTTGGTGATTTAACATAAACATTTCCTACATAGTTCTTTTGCTTATCCATGTTTTGCATTAATCCTAAATGCAAAATATTTCCTACATAGTTCTTTTGCTCGTCCATGTCCTGCATTAATTCTAAATGTCTAAAAGTCCAAAAGTCTATAAAACTATTTGAACCTAAAAATCCTCAATAAGTTACACTAGCTCATTCACACACAAAGAGCTCCACACGGTATCACATTGCATTTAATTATGCACCTTTCAGTAAACTGTGTAAAAAGTCCATAAACCTGCAAATATTAAAGAAATGGTTAAATTCTAACTGCAGTGACTTAACCCATTCCATACACAGTCTCACCAGACAAGCATTTCTCATACAACAGTTTTCACCAAAGCTCACACTAATACTCGGTACAACAACAACCAACATTGCATTAATTAAGTTCTTAACTTAACTCGCCCAAAAACCAGTGTTTCACATACAGCGGTTTCCACTAAAGCTCACGATAATGCTCACAGTTGTAACACCAATGAAGCATTAACCAGCAATGCATTAGTTAAGTTCTTGTCCTAAATGCAAAACGAAATGAACTCCATCTCAACGGAGATGAGTGAGAGAAGGCTGTGCTGAGTGTTCTGTTTATGGGTCAGTTGGTCCCTCCCTCCCTGGGTGATGGGTGCCGGAGATCTATCTTAGTATCTACTTTGTCTTTATGTCCTGTAACATGTAACTGAAGAACTGGAAGTAAACTTACTTATAAGCAACATATCCCAAGTATGAACTGCGTTGTACTACAGTAACCAAATATCCTCCCAGTTCTGGTCAGTTAGCGGGTGCCATAGGTCTGCCTCCCACTGGGCCATTGCTCGGGTTTTGGAGCTGAGGAAGTCTCCCGAAAAGCGTTTATATAAGGCCGAGATTCTTCCCCGGGTCGGGAGATCTTGCAATGTTAGTTCAAGAGGAGTTGGCGTGCATGTTGCTGCTTGCCGGGTTTGTGGGTGAGAGCACCAGTGGCAAAGTTGAATATAGGTAAACCTGTCTGTTTCTTTCAGCAGAAAGGACTCTTTACATTGTTTCAATTTTTGCGGGTGACCTTCCGCGAACAGTTGGCCCAGTGACTCTAAGCCTCCCCTTATCCAGTTCTTGAAGTTGTGGGGATTGGTTCCGGGGGTAAAAGAGGGATTCATAAAGACCGGGGAGAAGGGGCTAAAGCCTTACAGGATATTTTGTCGCCGCCGTGCCCAGTCCCATGCTTTTAACGTGTGTTTGGTGGAGAGTAGGAGTAAGTCTTTGCTTTGTCGGAGATGGGGTGGGGTGTGTGGGAGAAAACAGAGGAAGCGGCAGCTGGGATTGTTCTATCTCCACCCATCAGGGGTGCCCCGAGGACATTAGCCAGGCGTGAATGTGGGCTAGTTGGGCCGCTATTTGGTAGTTCTGAAGGTCAGGTACTCCTAGTCCTCCCAGGCGAGCATTTCCCAGCATTGTTCTCCGGGGCATTCAGGCCTTTTTCCCCTTCCAGATGAATAGGAGCAGTTTCCTCTGGAGTCCATGTAGGGCGGCCGGTGGAATCGTTACGGGGAGAGCAGAGCAGGCATATAGGAATCTATGCAGGAGATTCATCTTGCTTGCTGTGATGCGTCCCATCAGGGAGATTTCTTGTGTCGCCCACCTCTTCAGGTCTTTTTCTAATTTGCGAAAGAGTGGGGGAAAGCTTGCTTGGTAAACCGCTTTAGGGTCCGCCCGGGATCTGAACTCCCAGGTAGGGGATGGCGTCCTCCCTCCATTGAACGAACGGGGCATTGTGAGGAGAGGGCCTCCCGGTCGCTCGGTGATAGACCAGACCGCAAGGCTACTGACTTGTGGTAGTTAATGGAGGAGCCTGTGACTTTTCCATAGTTGTCTATTTCTGTCATGGCGTGGCGCAGGGAGCGAGCGGGTTCTGTGAGAGTGAGCAGGACGTCGTCTGCATAGAGGGCTATTTTATGTTGGGTGAGGCCGATTTGAGGGCCTTTGATGTTGGGGTTGGCTCTGATCCTCTGGGCGAATGGGTCCAACACCATGGCAAGGAGTAGTGGGGAGAGTGGGCATCCCTGCCTGGTCCCGCAGCCGATACGGTATTGGGGCAAAAAGGGTTCCATTGACTCGGAGGGTTTTCAGAGCTTGATAATTCGCTAAGACCATCTTCTGGAACATGGGTCCGATGTGGAAGGCTTCCATGGTTTGGCTCATTAAGGTCCAGTCCACCCTGTTGAATGCTTTGACAGCGTCTAGGGCTACCAAGACTAGTTTCTGTGATTTCCGGGTTGTGAGATCATTCAAGTTCAGGGCTCTGCAGAGGTTATCTCCCGTTGATCTGTTGAGAATGAAGCCAGATTATTTCGGATAGGATGGCTGAAAGGCGGTTGGCCCGGACTTTGGAATAAATGTTAGCGTCAATGTTAATCAAGGCGATGGGTATGTGTGAGGCGGGGTCTTTCGGGTCTTTTCCCGGTTTAGGCACCAAGATTGTGATAGATTCTGCCATCGAGGGAGTGACCGTGCCCGAGTCCCTGAAAGAGTTAAAAAGGGTGACCAGAGGGAGCCACCAGTTGCAGTCGGAAGATTTTGTAAAAGAGAACCTGTCGGGCCCTGGGGCCCGTGTTCTGAGGGTTTTAATAACTTCCTCAACTTCCTCGTTTCTGATAGGTGTGTCGAGGTTTATTCGGGCTGTCTCCTTCAAGTGGGGTAGCGTCGCCTTTTGTAGGTATTCCCTCTGTTTGCTCCAGTCTCTGGGCGTGGGGGACAGCACTCGGGCCAGGTGGTCCGCCGCCAATTGTGGTTTCTCCTGCTTTGCATAGTGGACCCTGGCTTGGGGGTCCCGTAGCCCGATGATGGTGTTGGTCCGTCTTGCTTTGGCTAGATTGCTCACCAACAGTTTATTCGGTTTGTTATTTTTGGCATAATAAAATTGCTTCGCTTTAGTCAGGAGATGAGCTGTGTGTTCGGCGTAGTGCGCCCGCCCGTTGTGCCTTCGGGGACCATCCCTTCAGCTTGTGTGTTTTTTCCGCTTCTTGGAGCTCCTTCTCCAGGGAGAGGCGGGTTTGGTGTCTAGCTTTGATATGCAGCTCCTTGGGCGATGAGTTCCCTCCCAGACCACCACTTTCATGGCATCCCATGTGTTCGCCGGGGAGGTGTCCTCATTGCGGTTTTCCTTAAAGAAGTTGTGGATCGTGGAGGCAATTGCATCTCTCAGGGGCATGTCTTTTAGGATTGGGTCAAATAGGGCTCAGCGGTGCGGCGGAGGGGTGTAGCCTGGTGGGCTCAGAGTTCCAGGGTTACTGGTGCATGATCTGATAGAGTATGTGTTCCAATTGAGATTTCATTGGTGTAAGCCAAAGTTTGTGGGGAGGTTAGGAGGAGAACAATTCTGGAGAAAGTTCTGTGAACGTATGAGTAAAATGAAAAGTCTCTTTCTGTAGAGGCACAGAATTCCCAGGGACGTATAAAGATCTTTCGAGGAGGGGGGGTGCGACTTATCTTTCGTGGGGTCCGGGACTCCGTTGAAGTCTCCTCCGATCACCTTCAACCCTTCTGAGAAGGCTGCAAGGGTTGTGCCCGGAGAATCGTAGAAGGCCGTCTGGCCCACGTTGGGAGCATAAGCGGAGACCAGCGTGTAGAGTTGGCCCAGTAGGAGGCACTTGATTGCCACGTAGCGGCCCTCTGGATCTACTTTGATCTACTTTGGTGTGTAGGATCCGCGGGTCTAGGCCCCTTCTGAAGAGGATCGCCGTCCCTCCTTTTCTTGGTGCCATCCAAGGCCAGGAACTGCAATGGGAACTCTTTAGATCAAAGGCGGCAAAAATCCCCCGGGAGCAGATGGGTCTCCTGCAGCAAGGCAACGCCCGTGTCTTTGTCTAGGAGTCGCTGGATGATCGATTTGCGTTTAGCCGGGGAGTTCAGGCCCTTGACGTTAAGGGAGACAAATCGAAGAGTTTGAGAGCCCAGGGGGTCCATTGCGGCGGAGGGAGGAGGACTAGCCGCCATTATAGAGGAGTTGCAACTGCTGGTCACTCTGTCTCTGAGTTTTTAAACTGAGCCTCCAACGGGAGGGCCTGAAATTTCAGGAGCAGACCCCCCCCCTGGCCATGTGGCCATAGCCATGCATTGCGCCAATGTGGCGGGGTCTGGCAACTGGATGAAAAAGTAATTCCAAGGACTCATTGATGGTCTGTGCCTTAGAAATGGGCATGCGCCGTGGGGGGCCCGTCGATAATCTAATTTTTAGAAGCTGAGGAGTTGGTGTTTTCAGGAGGGTAATCTGTGGTTTCCGGAGGATCTGCGGAGGGCGAAGGTTCGTCGTAGGCATGTGGAGGGGTGTGCCGGTAGTCACCTCCTTTTCCTGTATCTCGGGACTCGGGACCAAGAAGTCCCCTTGGGTTTTGTTGGAGAGGCTGGAGCTTCACCATTGTTTCTGGATTCTGTGCGCGCTGGGGCGCCCTCCGGAGAGCCCGAGTGTAGGATTTTCTCAGCGTCCTCCAGATGGGTAATTCTACGGAGGGATCCGTTGTGGGTGAACTGAAGGGCCGTAGGAAAGAGCCATCTGTATCGGATCTGGAGGTTTTGGAGGAAAAGGGTGAGAGGGCGGAGGGTTTTTCTCTTCTGTAGAGTGAGTAGTGAGAGGTCCTGGTAAATCTGAAGAGGGGACCCCCAGAACAATAGTTTGTCTCGGGTGCGGCTGATCTCTGAGATGGCTTCCTTGGTTGTAAAGATGTGCACTCTGGTTATCACATCAGGAGGTGAGTCTGTTGTCACCCCCCGTCGAAGGTGCAGCCTGTGGGTGCGGTCCAGTAGAAACATCGGTTTGTCTAGGTGGGGGAGGAGGGCTTGAAAAAAGTTCCCCACACATTCAGGGAGATCTTTGTCCGGGATCGAGGTTGGGACACCCCGGATTCGGAGATTATTGCGACGAGCCCTATTTTCCAAGTCCTCCTGTTTAAACTCAAGAATCTCACACCTATCTTGCAGGGACTGGATCGACCATTGGATCTGCTCCATCAATGTTGATTGGTCCTGAGAGCGGTCCTCAATTTCCCCTATGCGCTGTTCCACTTCTGTAACCCTTTGGTTGGTATGTTCAAGTTTCGTGGCGAGTTCCGTCATGCATGATCTGAACTCGGTTTTAATGTCTGCCATAAAGGCCTGGATGTCCTCTTTGGTCGCTAGGGATTATTTATCGTCCGCAGTCTTTTGAGGGTCTATTTTGAGGGGGGTGTCAGTTTTCTTGGCTTTGCCAGTAACATTGTGGAGATGTCCGCATTTTTATTGGCCTTTGATTGCTTAACCATGGTGGGTTCCTGTTGAGGAGAAGGGGGCAAGTGTTGAGGTGTTCGTTAATTGAGAAGCCGGGGCAGCCAGGTGAAGATCATAGGGATTGCCCTTAGTAGCTCATCGGGTTGGTGGGCGTTCAGTGCCTCTGTACGGTGTTCTCGTTGAATAGAGTGTTGATGCAGGAGCTTTCAGTTCTAGCACCGGGTGGTCAAGTGCTGCTGAGGCATCCAATACCCACTGGGCGTCCTGTAGCCAGGGGGTTAGGGGGGTAGACAGAAGCATTTGAGTGGGCGGGGCGCCCCAGGAAGGAAGAGGAGGAGGGGGGGAACCCCCATTTAGGGCTATGTTGCTGGCTGGGTATCAGGCAAGACTTGTAAAGGGGCCACTGGCGGTCAGGTGGAGCTGGCTTACCTTAAGCGGGAAGTCCCCACTCCGCCGGTGCGGCTCCCATAGGCCTTGTTATTTTGGTTCTGTGTGACCTTTCCGGGGTGAGGAGATGGCCGCCAAGCTCTGCTGGATGGGCAGGGGCGCTGCAGGAGTAGGGTGATGATATGCCGCTTTTGGAATGCGGCAGTAGCTGGAGGCAGGTTGGATTCCGAGGGTGGGTGGGAAGGTCAATGCCAAGGCTCCTTCTGCTCCCCGGAGCCAGTGGGGTGCTTCAGCAGGGCAGCTGGGTGGACCGGGGCGCCCCCAGTGATGGTGAAGTGGCCTCCGGGCCCCGGGGATGTCCTGAGGCCGTGTTGGATTGGCCTAGTCATTTGGCAGATGGGAGGGGAGCTTGCTCGCTGTCCCCACTCCAAGGCGGCCCCCCGCCTCTGTACCCTATGGGGCGGGGGCGTCTTGTCCTCCCTCTGGCCCCTGTGCTCCCTGCCGATTTGGGCCAAGGCCCGGAGAAGTAGCAATCAAGTGGGGGGGGACGTGAAACGGAGAGCCAGGAGGTCGCCCGCAACAACGCAAGCCCTCTCAGGCCCCCGGTGCCACGGCCGCAGCAGCGCCACAGGAGGGGCTGAGGAGCACAGCTCCCGATCAGGCGGCAGCAGGAGGAGGGAGCCCCAGGGCCGGGGTTCCCCTCCAAGCTAGAGCTGGAGGCAGTGGGGGCCTCGGGTGAGTTGCGCCAGCGCTCCCCGGGGCGAAATGTAGACCGGGGTCTCCTCCCCCAGTCCACCCCAAAGAGGGCCTCAAGCAGGGCTTCGGTCTTTTGTATGTCCGGGGACCGCGTCAGACCATCTTGGTCTTTCTCGGCTCACGGCACGCGAGATCGCCGGATGGGATTAGAGGCTCCCCAGGCACTGTGAGCCCTCAGATTCGGGCGCCAAGGTCTCCGGGTCCTCCCATCGTGCAGTGTAATGGGGGAGGCTGTAATTTAACGTCTAAACTCCATTTCTTTCGCTTTGTCGATAGGCCCGGCACGGAGGCTCTTAGAGGAGCAGCCGCGGCATCGGCGCTCCAAGACACGCCACGCCACTTTTAAAAATGCCTTTGTTGCACAATCCCCTTACCCACTGGCCAAAATCAGCTCTCCTTCTGAGGCGCTGTGGAACCCAGGGGACAGGGATGTATTGAGTGTTTGAGGATGAGTCAGGTGAGTGTGTTTTGGTTGATTGTAGGTGCCTGTCTCTTTAGTTGCCATGACATTATGGTCTGGTGTAGTAGGTTAGACATGTTACTTGTAGGTGTGTAGCGGACTTCGTGCCAGCCCATATAGGTGGCTGTTTGCGCTCGGGTGTGGCAGCCCTGAGGTCTCTGAGTGGCAGTGGCGGACAGGAGGTGTCCTGTTTCCCAGGTTGCATATGGTTTGTTGGTTTATAGCCCAGAGGGGCAGGCTTGTGCTCCAGCGTGGCAGGCTGGTTACCCGTTGGTGATGGCGGCGGGTGGAAGGTGATGTGTGATTTTTTTTGGAGGATAGAAGTTTTGTTGCTTTGTTGGTGGGGTGCCGTTACCGGATCGTTAGTTCGCCTGTTTGTCCAGCTGTTTGCCTTCTTGGCTATTTAGAGTGACTTGGCAGTGGAGTTGTGCTAAGTTAGTTGGATGTCTTGTCTATCTGTGAAGTGTGTTTGTCATCGGGTGAATTTTTGACAGTAGGGAAGGAGGTGTTGAGGTGCTTGAGGTCCCTGTGATGGTGAGTTGTGATGTTGGTTATAGGTCACGGTGTGCTTGTGATTGTAAGGGAAAGAGGTGTTGGGATTAGCCTTCCTTACTCTGGTTTCACCTCCTGAATACTGTATGTATGTGGTGATGTCATTTGTGGAATGTATGAGGTAAGCTTGGAGTGTTTGTGCATGAATGGATCCTAATCCAGGCAGTTGAGCTATGATAGCCTGGGTGGTGGGAGCCAGTGGGTTTCTCCTCATGATTTCCTTCTGTCTCCTTATGGACTTGATGAGACCTGATTTGAACCTGTAACTGAAGAGCTGAATAAAGCATCTAAGAAGTGTACCTGCCACAGGATCCTTTTTATATCTAAATGACTAACAAGCAGTCATAACAGGATGGTATTTTTTTACTGGATATCTATCATAGAGGTCCAGTGAAAAATACCATGCTTTCACCCTTGGCCCCCCAGCGCCAATTGCAAACTGTTTGGCTCTAAAATGGAACATTTTAACCCATTATTTAAAAATAATTCACGGGTGGAAAACCCCCCACAAACCCCCATTGATTGGTTCGGGCTCCCTCGCTGCGCTCAGTCGCTATGGCATATTTGTAGGAAATATTTATGCCCCTCCACTTAAAAAAATTCACCAGCTCCCACTGGCCTCTTCGACTCCACACTCTCCTTCTCTCCAACGTCTTTAAGAAGCCAAACAACCAGCTGCTCCTCCTCAGAGGTATTCTTTCCTTACTCACTTTCCCCCAGAAGCTCACTGTCTCCAGAGCTCTGGTTCTCTCTAGGATGGACTACTGTAACAGCCTCTTTCTAAATCTACCTGCCTCTACGCTCCATCCTCTACAACTCATCCAGAACAGGACTGCGTGACTTGTCCTTGGCCTCAGCATTGAAATCTCTTCATTGGCTCCCAGTGGCAGCAAGGATCAAGTTCAAGACCCTATGCATCGTCCACAAGGCTTTCTGGGGCCTGGCACCGCAATACCTTTAACTCTCTCTACCGAAATATCTTCCTACTCAAGCTCTTCGCTCCTCCACCTCCTTGAGGGTCAGTCGCTTCTCCAAGCAACAAGTGTGGGTCAGATCTCTTTCTTCGGCTGGTGCCTCCCTCCGGAACAGCCTTACTGCCTCTCTGAAACTTGAGCAGAACCATCTCTGGTTCCAGAAGCACTTCAAGACCTTCCTATTTGCTTCTGCCTCCTCGCTTCCTCTCCCCTGCTGATCTCCGGCCTGTTACATGCACTGGTCACCTGACAACCCTCTGAACTCGGGCCCAGGTGCCTGCCTGTCCAGCAGCATACCCGCATTGCCTCTTGGCACCCCCTGCACTTGTGGTCTGTATCTGTAACCCTACACTCCCCTCTCCTTCACTTATCAGACACTTGTTGTCTGCACTTACATTTGCCACCCGTTGGCTGCACTACTTGTTTTCCTGTTTTCCTTGTGCTGCACTTGACCATCCTTCCCCCCACTAGCATTTCTCCCCTCCCGTTCCCCTGCACTCACTAGGCCTACTAAGATCGTTTTTTTTTGTCTTCCCTCTCCCTTGCTTCGTCGCACCTTCAGACACTTGTGTATTGGTGCGTGTTTTGCTTTATCTTTGTCACGGGGGGGCGACTCCGTACTTAAACACCCCGGACCCTCGCAAACTCAGTTATTGGACTTGGGTAGGCAAAGAATTACAAATAAAACACTGGTTATGAGAATATAAATGGCTCGTTATAGCCCCTTTATTCACTCATAATATACAGGAACAAAACACAAACACATAGTTATACATAAACATAAAAGAAAAGCATCACCGTTAGGATAGTTGCAGAATACACCTTAGTCTCGCCCACCTCAATACTGCTTAGTCCCACAGCAGGTAGGCAAAGAGATCACTCGTACTAACGGGGTCTGGAGCGGAGTGCCCTCCCTCTCAGTGAGACTGCATCACCCGGGGTCCAAATTTTAGCTAGCTCCCCAAGTGGAAAACCTCTTCCATTTATGGGGCTACTTTCGATCCCCGTCCCTCATGGGTTACCAGACTGCCCTTGGTCACAGAGCAGACAATAAGCATAAGGAGCAAAGAGTGTAATATTCCAGCTAGAAGCGGCATTAACCCAACTTCATTCCTTGCTTTCTTTCCCAGTACCCCTTATCACTGCACCTCCAGAGCACTGCAACTCCCTTTCTGGCTTGTCCTTAGACGGACAATCCAACTATTCTCCACAGTTCCTTCATCTGACATCAATATTTGACCTTGTCTTCGCTGCAGAAATACATGTTTACTTGCTGAGCCCACGAAAACGTAGGCTTTCATTGCTGTTCTATTGTGGTAAATGGAAGTGAATGTCCAAGATAGCCGCACATCGGCGCCATGTTTTCTTTTGGCTAATTTTCGATGTTTTCTTTTGGCTAATTTTCGCAAACGCACTACAGTGTGTTATAAATGCCATATAATATCATGCAGGACTGTATCAAAGGCCCACGAAGAGACAGCCTCTACGGGATCCTGTACCTGCGGCAGAGTTCAGCCAGCTAGTCCACAGTTCAGACTAGAAAAGGAATGAGAACAATGCAGACTAGTGGGACAGAGCAGGGCCACAATTTACTCAGTAGGCGGAACAACATAGGGAAAAAAGGGGCACAGACCACCCTAAATGCCCTATCACAGCAGCCAAAGGAGAAAACCAGGAGCCACAGGACCGACAACTAGGGAAGGAACAGGAACAGACCAGATACAAGAGACATAGGGCAGTTTGTTCTAGGAAGCAGGATGTCACAGCGGAAAGGGGCATAGCCATACCCACAGGCAGCCATATTACGGTTTATAGTGATATTTCCGAATGCCATAGTTTCAAATGGCAAAGTTTCGAATTAAAATGCATCAACATTTTTTTTAATGGGGGGGTCCCCCAACCCCTGTTTTTTTACCCCTTAACAGCCATTTTAGTTAAAAAAAAAAAAAAAAAAACTAAAAAAAAAATCCTTTTTTCGATGCATTTTTTTCGAAACTTTTGTCATCCGAAACTATGTTTTCAAAAAAATGACTGGATACCCATATTACAGCAGTCATAAAAGCCAAGAGGCAGGTTTACTACCCTCCACAATTTGAAGCAGAGGTGGTTCTATTAAAAATGACGCAACCCTTTACTCAGGGTTCTACTTCCTTGTTTACAGCTCATTACAGGGGAAGAATTGGAGGAGTAGATCTAGGCGTATTGAGAAACTGTATGAAAGGAGAGCCTACCCATCCACACCCTCACTTCCAGACCCTCACTGTTCATTGTGAATGAGCCATAAAAGGAAACCTAAAGTAGCTCAGACATTGCTTCTATGTTTCTATTCAGACTGACAGTCCCCACAAATACTCACTCCACCATGCCTAATCATCCACAGGCTGTGGCTGTGTGCCTCCAGCCCTAAATCTGTAACAATGTTCCCTCTAAGCTGTGCGCATGTGCGCTTGCCCAGCATCCTTCTGGGTGATGCTCAGAAAAATGTCAGCAGCGCACACAGACAATTCCCACCTATTCAAAATGATTTAATGAGGAACAATCCACATTATGTCCCCAATATTTGCTTTCTCTCCAAATGAAGCTAAATTATACTAATTCATCTTGATAGTCTGGTCTAGCCTATATACATTGCCCTAATATGCAAGCTTGACCTTAAAAAGCTAAAAACTCTAAAAATAGAATACACCCACAAGAGGTTAAAAATTAATATGAAACAGTGGCTCCATGAACAGAAGATAAAACTAAGATATGCCTGCACATATTAACCAAATTGTCTCTTCCCACCCCGGACTCCTATACTTTACTCTACCACACTTATATCTTATGGCTCGAACATCCATCCCAGGCCACATTCAAATATTACCAGACACCATTGACTCTGCCCATCTTGGCTCTGAAAAAGGCTACCAGACGGGTACCTATATCCACTTGTTTTAGTGTTATAATATGAATAGTGTTCAAGCATAAGAATTTCTGTTACTCATTGTGCCTTAGCAAAAGCATCACCCAGACTATGCAACCCAACTGTCAGCTCAAATATCAGATACTGAATGTAAGTAAGTTGGCTCTTGGATGTGTAACCTCATCCCATGCTTCCTATTCTTTGAATATATGTCACACAAGCACTTTGTTGCAGCGCCCTTGCGAGTTACCACGTTATGAAACTTAAATATTAATTTGCCCGCTAAGAATTTTAAGTAGGCAAATGTAATGTTCAGCGCCTCCTACTTTAGCTTTGGACACATTACCCTATAAGTGGAGAGCAACATTGCAATATCTTTTACTTGGCCTGCAAGGGATAACGGGTATGGACTATTCCTGGTATTGATCATATACAGTACCTCTTAAGTGCCAGGCTATTATTGAAGTCTATGTAAAAAGGGCGAGTATACTCGTCCTTGGCACTTAAAGGGTTAAGGCAATAGATCTTCAGATAGCTGGAATTCTTTTTACACAATCTGCATCCTATCCAAGTTTTCATAGTACCATGGGGCATAGTGCTTAACAGATGATATGTAAACTCGCTTCTATACAAAAACGGGTTCACTGAGCACTTCTATAATCCTACCCAACAATTTAAAGGTGGGGTATGTTGCAGACAATCTTGTATGCACTTCATTGTAATTGTGCACATGCAGATTCATTACATTTCCTTACACTGCCCATAATATGGTGAAGCTTTAAATGTCTTTTTCTTGCAAAGTTCTGTTGCCATGCAAATAACCCAGTTAGTGTTTTATTGCTAAATTCCCTCACTTTGTTCAGAGCCCCGTCAACTTGTATTGGAGGCTAACACAGGAGTCAGAGGGTTAACGGTGGAAGGTGTGGCGTGGTGGAGTAAGGAG